>NW_027362772.1:80712744-81105244 GCF_046119375.1 Phyllobates terribilis
CATATCTCCATACAGAATACTGGCCCCCATATAAGGCCGCATACGGAATACTGGCCCCCATATAAGGCTCCATAAAGGAATACTGGCCCCCATATAAGGCCCCATACGGAATACTGGCCCCCATATAAGGCCCCATATGGAATACTGGCCCCCATATAAGGCCCCATACGGAATACTGGCCCCCATACGAAATACTGGCCCCCATATAAGGCCCCATACGGAATACTTGCCCCATATAAGGCCCCATAAAGGAATACTGGCCCCCATATAAGACCCCATGAAGGAATACTGGCCCCCATATAAGGCCCCATACGGAATACTGGCCCCCATATAAGGCCCCATACGGAATACTGGCCCCCATGTAAGGCCCCATACGGAATACTGGCCCCCATATAAGGCTCCATACGGAATACTGGCCCCCATATAACGCTCCATACGGAATACTGGCCCCCATATAAGGCTCCATACGGAATACTGCCCCCCATATAAGGCTCCATACAGAATACTGGCCCCCATATAACGCTCCATACAGGATACTGGTCCTCTTATAAAGCTCCATACAGGATACTGGCCCCCATATAACGCTCCATACAGGATACTGGTCCCCTTATAACGCTCCATACAGGATACTGGCCTCCATATAATGCTCCATGCAGGCTGTTACCCCCCACATAATGCCCCATACAGGCTGTCTCCCCCCTTATAATGCTCCATGCAAGCTGTTACCCCCCACATAATGCCCCATACAGGCTGTCCCCCCACCGTATAATGCTCCATGCAGGCTGTTCCCCCCACATAATGCACTAAGCAGGCTGCCCCCCCCTTATAATGCCCCATGCAGGCTGTTCCCCCCTTATATTGCCCCATGCAGGCTGTCACCCCTCCTCTTTATAATGCCCCATGCAAGATGTCACCCCCTCTCTCTATAATGCCCCAAACAGGATGTCACCCCCCCTCTTTATAATCCCCAATCAGGATGTCACCCCCCTCTTTATAATGCCCCATTCAGGATGTCACCCCCTCTCTTCATAATGCCCCATGCAGGATGTCACTCCCCTCTGTTTATAATGCCCCATGCAGGATGTCACCCCCTCTCTTTATAATGCCCCATTCAGGATGTCACCCCCTCTCTTCATAATGCCCCATGCAGGATGTCACTCCCCTCTGTTTATAATGCCCCATGCAGGATGTCACCCCCTCTCTTTATAATGCCCCATGCAGGATGTCACCCCCTCTCTTTATAATGCCCCATGCAGGATGTCACCCCCTCTCTTTATAATGCCCCATGCAGGATGTCGCCCCCTCTCTTTACAATGTCCTATGCAGGATGTCACCCCCCTCTCTTTATAATGCCCCATGCAGGATGTCAGCCCCCCTCTCTTTATAATGCCCCATGCAGGATGTCACCCCCTCTCTTTATAATGCCCCATGCAAGATGTCACCCCCCTCTCTTTATAATGCCCCATGCAGGATGTCACCCCCTCTCTCTATAATGCCCCATGCAGGCTGTCACCCCCTCTCTCTATAATGCCCCATGCAGGATGTCACCCCCCCTCTCTTTATAATGCCCCATGCAGGATGTCACCCCCCCTCTCTTTATAATGCCCCATGCAGGATGTCAACCCCCCTCTCTTTATAATGCCCCATGCAGGATGTCACCCCCCCATATTATGCCCCATGCAGGATGTCACCCCCCCCCATATTATGCCCCATGCCTCCATACATTAAAAAAAAAATCAAATACTCACCTCCCTCCTCACCTGCTGCAGCTGCTCGGGTCGGGACTCCAGCGTTGGCGGCGTCTTTCCGCTCTGTGCTCCCTGTGACAGCTCAGGGGGAGGGCGCGGTGGAAAGACTTCACCGCACCCTCTGACCTGAGACGTCACAGAGAGTGCAGAGCAGGAAGACGGCGGATCTGCAGAGGCACGGGGAGAGGTAAGTATCCGGCTGCCGGGGCCCTGAGCAAGTGGGGGAGAAGGGCGGGCGCTGACACCGCTCTCCTCCGCCCATAGCCCAACGGGGTGCGCGACCGCCAGTGGGCCCCCCTGCCTGCTCAGGGCCCCGGCACTTGCCCGGGTGCGCCGGGTGCTGACGCCGGCCCTACTTATATCCTACCTGCCTTTTCAATCATAGGGGCGTGCTTGTCATATTCAGTCAAGGGCGAGCGCAGCATTCACTCACTGCTGGCGCCGTCCATGTATTTGAATCCTGTTCCTGACCAGCGCTGATATTGTGTGACGCAGGCGCACTTGTAGATGTCCGGCCGCCTGCGCAGTGAGGCTCTGTGATTACCAGATTCACTGCGCATGCTCTGGGAACATAGCGCGTTAAAGCGCATGCGCAGTGAGGCTGTGTGATTATGACTTTTTCTTCACTTTGAAAATTGTTTAAGTTGGCTGAGGGACTGGGTGGTTTACCTAGGACAAGGAATGGCCATGTGTAAGAAAAACCGCTACTGATTGTAAATTACAGATTCTGTTAACTACAATAAATAAGTTGGTTAACAAGAAACACTTTGATATAGTGCACTACACAATACAGTTCTCTTTTACACACTGTATAGTTTGCTAAAAGGCACACGTTTTAGTGGGAGAGGCCGAAAAATGAACGAGTAATACAACTGTTTATGGATGCTGTAGTGTGGACCCCTAGAGTCAATTCTCCTGGTGGGCCCTAGGCACCCCAGTCCGACCCTGTATGAGGCCTTTACATGGTATCAACGCCTGCGATGAGAACGCCACATCATAGTAATAGCAGAATCACAAATATAAGATTATATGAACAGATTAAAGCAAGATTTCTATTGCTGGCTGCAGAATGAGTTAACTGGGATATCATCAGTGAGTTTGATCTGACTGGAGAAGTAACTACTCTTGTTTTTATTCTTTTGAGCTCCATTCAGCTAATTTATGATTTATCACCTTCCCTGAGCATACATGGAAATCATGGGGTCCCATAGCAGAAGTAATAATTAAGCCCCCACAAAAAAACATTAATATTCAGCGGGGTCACAGAAGAGCATACCTCACAAGTTTGCAACCCTTCCATAGTAATTTTGCCCCAATTGAAGCCCCCTAGTGTTCCCACGTACTAAGATACTCCTTTAATGGCCAAAAATGTGCCCCCAAACACAGTAAGATACCCCCACAGTGAATTTCTCCACTGTACCCTCCACACATACAGTATGATGACTCTACAGTACCCCCGCAAAGTATGATAAACCCCAGTGACCTCTACACAGTATGATGGCCCCCGCATAACCCTCCACACAGTATAATGGACCCCGCACAGCCCTCCACACTGTATAATGGTCCTCATACAGTGTAATGGCCCCCACTATCCACCCAAGCAGTATAATGACCCCCATCAGCCACTTATACAGTATAATGCCCCTCACCACACAGCCCTCCAAATAGTATAATGGCCCAAACACAACGCTCCAAATAAAATAATAGTCCTCACATAAGCCTCTAAACAATATAATAGTCCCCACCCAGCCCTCCAAATAATATAATGGACCCCACATAGGCCTCCAAATAGTATAATAGTCCCCATACAGCTCTTCAAATAATAGAACGGTCCCCACATAGCCCTCCAAATAGTATGATAGCCTGACACATAGCCATTCAAATAGTAGTATAATGGCCCCCACAGAGCACTACAAATAGTATGATGCTCCCCACATAATCCTCCAAATAGTAGAATGATGGCCCCCACATAGTTCTCCAAATAGTATGATGGTCCCCAAGACAGCCCTAAAATTAGTATTTTAGCACCCCAAATATGATGATGCCCCCCAAATAACCCTTCAAATAATATGATGGCCTCCAAGTAGCCCTACAAATAGTATCATGGCCTTCCAGTTTGCCCTCCAAATAATATGATGGCCCTCACAAACTACTTATTAATTAAAAAAAAAATACTCACCTCTCCCCATTCCCCTGCTGTTCTGGTCTTTGCAGCATGTGGTTTGAAACTATGCTCAGCTCGGCACAGTGGACGCGATTTTGGGACGTTATCACGTCCACTGAGCTGAGACATCAGAAGCACAGAGGAGAATGATGGAGGAGGGAGCAGACGGTTCCCTCCTCCATCATTCCTTTCAATTGTATCTGCATCCAGAATGTGGATACAGTTGAAAGTGTGATGCTGGATGCGGGGGGCCCGATGCCTGTGCTGACATCGCCACCTGTCTCACAGTTGCAAAGCAGCTGCGGGGTCTGCCATTATTAGCGGTATGCCAGTGCCATTGTTATGTGACATGAGCCCCGGGAGAGCCAGTGCCGAGACAGCTGGTACAACACCAACACCGAAGGTGAATATAAGTGTTATTTTACTGGGGAGAAACATAGGGATTTAGAAGGGGTTGTCTGATTAGTGGACATCCCCTTTAAGTAATCAAGTTCATTAAAGGGGTTGTCCACTACTGCACATCCCCAGCTTATTACATTTAGGACTTCAGTACCGCTTTTTCCGGACATTGCTATGACTTGTTATGTCCTCTGCAGCCAATTAGCAGATGTTGGTCAATAGTCTGTCAGGACGGACATCTGCTCTGAAGAAATAGAGTTTTTGAGACTTGTAGACATTATGGAATAACGTCCATAAAAATATCCCAAGCCGGTATTGGTCCTCCAAGAAGCATGAAGCCCTCGCTGCTACTAACTTACTCCCATACCTGGATCTACCTAGATGATGAAAACACTTGGACTGTAAGGTACAAATCAGGTGAAATTATGAAACCTGGAGGGAATGTCACTTCAGGTTGTGCGTAGATATCCGTAGATAGAAGTCGTTATTTATCCGCCATTAATGAAATGTTTTGTCCATTTTTGCTCCACAAATCTGAGGCCGATGAATGGGGGAATGGCACCAATGCTATGGAGAATGCCTTGAAAATTGAAAAGGGCGTAAATAAGGCTCTGCTGGACCTCCACAAGATTGCTATGGACCATGCGGACCCTCATGTAAGTGACTCCCCCATAGCGTATAGATACCGCGTGTTCATTTTATAAAATATCCTCCATGAAGGAACAGTTCATGTATCTTCTGTGACCTCCATATTGTGCTGTTCCTGGAAATGTAATACCACCTGACTACTAGATGTCACGTTCCCCTTTATAATGGGGGGTGTTCCAACACAAGCTGCATATTATGGCACTGTTATAAAGCTATGGGACAATTCATTAGTGTATTTGCACCTTTTTTTTCTAGTTTTTAGTGTTTTTCATTTGCGCCTTGTTCTTCTTTTAATTTGCGCCTTTTTGAAGTCTGCAGCGTTCCCTTTTTTTTCATTGATCATTATGGGGTTTCCGGCTAATTATCTAATTGTGACTTTTTAAAAAGTTGTCACATTTTTACTCAAATATATTTCAAGTGATTTTGTGTTCTGTAGTCCGGGAGGTTTTTTTGCACAAACTTTGCAACATTTTAGCATGCCACTTTTTTGCGATACAAAGACACAAAAAGGTTTAAAGACAAAAAAAATACAGTTTTGATTTTGGGCAAAATCCATGAACCAGGTGCGCCACTTTCAGGAATTTGGCACAAAAAAATCAAATGATACAAAAGAGAAAAGGGACTTGAAAAAATACAATGTTGTATTGGGCCCTATGACGGCACAGCACAGATTTTAGTAAAGGTTTTGCAGGATTACTAAGAGGGGTTCACATGCTATCAATTGTTAAAAAAACAAGCAAAATGATGACTCGGACCCTCTGATTTTCGAGGTATAAGACTACGTCCCCACAATGAGCTTCTAGTGAGTTTTAGATATAGCAGATTTTCTGCCCCATTAAGTAAAATAGGTTACTTGAATTTTTTTCGAAAATATACAGCATAAAAAACTCACCCAAAACTCATTGTGAGAACGTAGCCTAAGGGTATGTGCACATCATTTAGACGCCGGTGAGTTGTCCTTGGTCAAGCTCTGCCACCGGTGGTTTTCACTCTATACTTTAAAGGGAACCTGTCATGTCCCTAAACGCTATTAACCTGCAGATATGGGGTTAATCTGCAGGTTTATAAAGCTGCCGGGCGTCTTACTGAAAGGCCGGCTACCGGGAGGAAATGCACTTTATTCCCCACGGCAGCCTCCAGCTTTCAGTCATAGAGGCGCGGCCGGCGTGGCTTCAGTCATTGTTCAGTACATAGTGAGCGGCGGCTATAACCGCACCCTGGCACTGACTGACAGCCGGCTAAGCGGCCCCTGTAACCGCTCCCTGTAAAGACTGACAGCCGGATCTGTACTGATGTACTGCTGAGCTGTCAGTCAGTGCCGGGGCGTTGTTACAGCTGCCGATCACTGTATATTGAGCGGTGTCTGAAGTTGCGCCGGAAGTGTGGCACCCCAGGGGTCTGGTTTCCACAGTAATAGCAATATTACGTCTGTGAGCAGGTGGGAGGTTTCCTGGTCAGACATCCTATGCATGCCACACCTCCTGCCCAGTCCTGGGAGGGGAAGAACTTCCCCTATATAAAGCTGGGGCTGAGGCAGGGTTAGAAGAGAGTGAGAGAACACAGACAGAGACACAGTCTGGTCTGTAGTGGAGCAGCTTTAGGAGCAAGAAAGATCAGGAGCTGTGTGGGAGCTGTGCTAAAAGAGATCAGGGGCTGGAAGCTGTAGAGCTCGCCCTGATTGAAGAGTTCTTACCGGACCCGGAGTCCGAGGCTGTGGGGACTAATCCTTACCCAGCAGCAGAAACCGCCCGGCAGGGGATTTCAGGTCCTCTGGCCAAGAAACCCGAAGGCACGGTCACACGCAAGGGACCAGCACCGCCGTCGTGGAGCGGAAGCTACCAGAAGGCCCCGAGTCACCGGCCATACGGGTGAGCACCACACGGTACACTCAGGGACGTGGGCTACTTTTACCCGCCTCTAGCAAGGTAGCCAGAAGAGTACGATTAGTTGGGGAGGCCTACAACTCCGCCTGGCCAGGGAAGATTCCATCTGCTCACGGACTGACCAGGCCCCGATCGCTAGCCAGTACTCCGGGAGGGTCTACCTTTGCCACCAGTAAAGACCCTGAACTACACCGCACCGTCTCTGAGTGTTTCATCATCCACGTCCGCTGCCCTGAGGCCATACCCCTCCCGTTGGGGGTTATACCATCCCCGCTGCACAACCGTACCACCGGCCTCAGCGGTCTGCCCTGCAGCGGCGGTCTCATGACCGCATTCAACGGGTGGCGTAGTCGAGCAATATAACATCTACTGCTAAATACTGCCGCTCAGTTTGACTCCCTGGGCACGGACCGGGTCACCGCCACGAGACTACTACCCCCATCTGATCCGGCTCCGGGTAAGCCCCCGTGCGCGCGATGCCGCACGACACAGCAGGCCCAGGGGCGCGTCAACTTTTGGCGTAGTCGGCAGGATTCCGTGCCCGCAACCACCGGGTACTGCGCGCCTGAAAAAGAGACTTTTAAACTTACCTGTGGTGAAGATTCCCTCCATCCGACGCCATCTTCCACCTCCTTCCCGCCATCCGTGGAGTTTTCTCGCCGTTGGACGCCATCTTCTGCCTTCTTCCCGCCATCCGTGGAGTTTTCCCGCCGTTGGACGCCATCTTGAAGACGCCGCGCAGGAAGAAGAGGGGCGTGGACTCCGAAAAGCCCGCGAGAACTGAAGCCCCGCCTCACGTCCGGACGTTGCGTAAGGTCCTGGAAGGAGCCCAGCAGACGCCGACGTCATAGGAGTGCGACGGAAGGTCCTCGACCCTGACGATCCACTGCGGAGCCGCGGCCTACGGAAGAGGATCATCGCAAGGTAGGCCACTGTCCACTAGGGGGGAGGAAGATGTCGGATACGGAGGAGAGCTTCACTGCCGCAGCCACCGCCAGCGCCACCGCTGCTGCGGTCATGCCTTTCACTATGCCCTATATCCCGGGGGCAGCCTGGCTACCCCAGTACTCAGGGGAGTCACATACCCTGAATGACTTTAGAGAAAAGCTGGATAGCCTCTTCCAGGTGTACCCCCTCACAGAAGAGCAAAAAGTGAGCATCCTGGTGTCCCAACTAACCGGGGCAGCCCAAAGGGAGGTAAAGTCCTGGCCGCCTGGGAGGAGGACTGTCGCAGGGATATTAACCCGGCTGAAGGACACCTTTGATACCCGCACCTCAGCTGAGATTAAGCTTAGATTCTACGGGTGCAAACAGCGAGCACATGAGAATATAAGGGACTATGCACTAAACCTACAAGAGGCCCTGAGAGCCATTAAGCAGACCGACCCTGACGGCGTGGGAAACGAGGACAGGCTGTTGACCGAACAATTTATAGAGGGACTATATTGCAATGCCCACCGAACCCAGTTGCGGGCAATGGCCTTACAGGATCCTCATCTGGACTTTGCACAGTTCAAGGACAGAGCCATTCGGGTGCTCCGAGAACCGGCACCGGGTGGCGTTGTGACCCACAGGCGCCCTACTACCGCTTACCACCAGGAGGCGGCGCCCTTGTCGGCAGGGCCTGTGGGGGCTGATGCGCAGGCTTTGAACAATGACCCGGCTCCAGACCTGCACCATCAGGTCCAAGAGCTAGCTAAAAGCGTAGCTGCGCTAACCCGAACTGTGCAGTCTTTACAGGTTGCTGCTCCAGGGAAGATCCAGCTGGCATCCGGACCGGAGGACATCCCGTAGCGTCGACCAAGGAGGACCCCACCGGCCAGAGGAAGACCCAGCGACCGATACAACGAGGACGGACAGCCCATCTGCCGCCGCTGCAATCAACCCGGACATATGGCAAGGTACTGTCCTTTAAACTGGCACAACCTCGGGTAGAGGGCCAACCCCTAGGAATAAGATCACCAGGCCCATCGAACTGGCGTGACAAATATGTGGGAGGACGTCTAGTCTTGCCTGTGGTACTGGATGGCATTCCTATGAGTGCCCTACTTGACACCGGGTCACAGGTCACCACCATCCCGTACGTGCTCTTCAAGCAGTACTGGAATGACTCGGATATAACCCGCTACCCTGACGACGACTTGAGTATCATCGCCAGCAATGGTCAACCCGTGCCACAGATCGGATTCAAAGAGATGACCATTAAAATCGGTAGAGTCGAACTGGCAGCACAGGGACTGATCATTGTAGACATTGACAAGCGCGAGAGTCACCCAAAGATAACGCTAGGAACTAATGTGATTGAAAATTGTCTTGCAGAGGTGATTTTCATTTTACAGCAGGTTGCCAAGAACGCCAGCTCCGGCCAGCAGCGAGTGCTCCAAAAAGAGATCCGGGCACTGATGCGGCGGCAACAGGTGGAACTCTCCGGTGGTGAGATTGGAAGCGTGAGAATGTGTGACCCTTTCCCTATTGCCATGCCCCCAAAAAGTGAAATGATGATTTGGTGCCGGGCAACTATTGGTCTAAGAGGTAGAGACTACCAAGCAATGGTAGAACCCGTCTACTCAGACAGTAGGCCCACCATTTTGACAGCACGGGGGGTGGTTGATGTACGCCATGGGAGGGTGCCCGTTCGCATAATAAACATCGGGAAGAGAGAAGTACACCTGCCCCGGTATGCCACGCTAGCTAAATTGTTCACCATAAACCAGAATTCTGTACAGGCCGTGGAACCCTTGCCTCCATCTCAACCAGAGGAAGGTAACGGCTCTAAGAAAACAATAGAGGACTGGTGTCAGCAACTACATTTGGGTACTGACTCCACTCCCTCACACCAGAAACAGGGAGTCTATCGGGTGGTTCAAGAGTACGAGAGAGTGTTTAGTAAACACCCGTTAGACTTCGGGCGAGTAAAGGGGGTAGAACACCATATCCCCACGGGAGACCATCCTCCCATAAAGGAGAGATACCGACCCGTACCCCCTGCACACTACCAATACGCCAAGGGGATGCTTAGAGACATGAAGGAGGCTGGGGTAATTAGGGATAGCTGTAGCCCCTGGGCAGCTCCACTGGTTTTGGTTAAAAAGAAAGACAACACCATGAGAATGTGTGTAGATAACCGGAAAATCAACCGTATCACACACAAAGATGCGTACCCCTTACCAAGGATAGAGGAGTCTTTGGCTGCTTTAAGATCTGCTAACTTCTTCTCTACTTTGGATCTCACTAGCGGGTCCTGTCAGGTTCCTGTAGCAGAGGCGGACCGGCAGAAGACCGCATTCACCACCCCGATGGGACTTAGCGAGTTTACCTGCATGCAGTTTGGACTCTGCAACGCACCAGGAACCTTCCAACGGTTGATGGAATGCTGTCTGGGACACCGAAACTTTGAGACGGTCCTGTTATACCTGGACGATGTCATCGTCTACTCCAAGACCTACGAGGACCACCTGAAACACCTGGCAGAAGTGTTCGAAGCCCTGGCAAACTACGGCCTGAAGGTGAAACCCTCCAAGTGTCACCTCCTGAAACCAAAGGTGCAGTACCTGGGACACGTGGTGAGTGCTGACGGAGTGGCTCCCGACCCTGATAAGATCACCACAATTAAGGAATGGCCAAGCCCCTCCAGCGTAAAGGAAGTGCGGCAGTTCCTCGGGTTGGTAGGCTACTACCGAAGGTTCATTCCGGGTTTCACCAAAAAGGCAGCTCCTATGCAGGACCTCCTGATAGGCCAGTCCAGGAAGGCCAAGAACCAGAAGCCGCCCTTCAGATGGGAGAAGTTGGAAGAAGAGTCCTTCCGCCAGCTGAAGATGGCCCTCAAGGGGGATGAAATCCTGGCGTACCCTGATTACAGCCAGCCCTTTATCCTCTACACCGACGCAAGTAACATCGGGCTAGGAGCCGTACTGTCCCACATCCAGCAGGGGAAAGAACGGGTAATTGCTTACGCCAGCCGAAAACTGCGACCCACCGAAAGAAACCCTGAGAATTACAGCTCATTCAAGCTAGAATTCCTGGCAGTGGTGTGGGCAGTCACCGAACGCTTTAAGCACTACCTCGCCTCTTCCCGGTTCACCGTGTACACGGATAACAACCCGTTGACACACCTGGATACGGCAAGACTCGGTGCCCTGGAGCAGAGATGGATGGCCCACCTGTCCAACTTTGAGTTCACAATCAAATACCGGGCAGGACGCTCCAATACCAACGCGGATGCCTTGTCCAGAATGCCAAACCTACCGGACGTGGGGGAAGATCCAGAGGAACTGGAAGAAGTTGAACTTCCCGCGTTCCACCGGCATGGGACTATCCAGTATTCCCACCGTGTAAGGAGTAAGCAATCCGCTACGTTCAACCCCTTACCTCATTACAACTGGGCGGAAACGCAAGACAGTGACCCCGCCGTCCGACTGGTGAAGGAGATGCTGACTCAGCCAGATGCCCGCCTTGACCCAGACGCTCCGGAGGAGGCCAAGCAACTGTGGATTGAGAAGAGTCGACTGTTCCTTTACAAGGGGAAGTTGTGCCGCAGAATGGTTAACTCCCGGACGCATGAACTGATCTGGCAAGTAGTGGTGCCAAGAAGAGACGCGGCTATGGTGTTGGAGGCATACCACAACGGAGCTGGGCACTTCGGATGGAAGAAGCTGGAGTTCCTGCTGCGTGCGCGGTTCCACTGGGTAGGCATGAGAGGAATCATCGAGAGGTGGTGCAGAGACTGTGGCCCGTGCCACCTAAGAAGGAAGGACCGTGCCAGCCAGAAGACTCCCTTGCAGCCCATCATCACCCGACAGCCACTGGAACTGGTAGCCCTGGACCATGTGAAACTGGCTCCAAGCAGATCTGGGTATGTCTACGCCCTCACAATCGTAGATCATTACTCCCGGTTCCTGGTGGTGGTCCCGGTCAAGGACTTAACGGCTCAAACAGCAGCTAGAGCTTTCCAGCAGCACTTCTGCCGTCCACACGGATACCCAGAGCAGGTGCTGACGGACCAAGGACCAGCCTTTGAAGCGGAAGTCTTCCAGGAGTTCTGTACTCTGTATGGCTGCCGGAAGATAAGAACAACACCCTATCATCCGCAAACCAATGGGCTCTGCGAGAAAATGAACCAGGTGGTGATAGATCTTCTGAAAACATTGCCCCTGGAAGAACGCAGTCTGTGGCCTGAGAAACTGCCTGATCTGGTGGACCTATACAACCACATCCTGGTAGGTTCTACCAACTGTACCCCGGCTTACCTAATGAGAGCAAGACCTGGTAAGCTTCCTGTTGATCTGGAGATGGGAGTCCTGACACCCGAGGACACTTCACCAGAAGCAGACTGGGACACAGAAAGGCAGCAGCAGTACCGGAAAGTACAGGAGAGCGTGGAGCGAAGTCTCTGTCAAGCTAGAGAAAGACAGGAGAAGACTTACAACCAGTATGCTCCCGCTGTTCCCCTGGTACCTGGAGAGCAGGTCTTGAAGAGGAAGAGACGCCTCCACAAGTTGGACGACCAGTGGGAGAAGGACCCGTACACCGTACTGCCCTCAAGCCATGAGAACCCGAAAGTCTGCATAATCAGTAAGGACGGAGGAGAAACCACAGCCATTGTCTCCCGAGATCACCTGAAGAAGTGTCCCGAACAGCTACGAAGCCCTGAAGAAGAACAAGAAGACCCTCGACCCGCAGAGGAAAGGGAAGATATGGTCAGTACTGTGCTCGGAGACTTCCCTCGGTCTTGGACTCAAGTCAATGGCGCTGTTGTGGTACCCGTCCTCACCTTCCTCCAACCAGCATCTCAAGTACCTACAGAGAAACAGGTAGAGCTGGAAGAGCAGCCGGTCCAGGAGGCAGAAGACCCCACACAAGCAGACCAGGAGGATCAACCCTCTGCTTATAGTGAGCCTGCCGTGCCCCTAGTGAGCCAAAGAGCCCGTAGACAGCTGCCCAGTTTACCTTTGACAGCTCCTACACCCCGTAGCTCAGGACCAGTCAGTCAGCTCCGTAGGTCCACTAGAGCCACTAGAGGCCAGTTGCCCGTACGTTGGAGGATCTAAGTGTTTAGACTGTTTATTTGTATTTACCTGTTTTCTGTTACCTGTAAATAATTGTGTATTTTTAGTTATTTTATAGGTGTCATTTAGGGATTATCCGGAATCCTTTGTACATATGTTTGGAGCGTAACCCAGGAAAGGACAAAGACTGTTAAGGACTCGGGGCAGGACAGACCCCTACCTGGTTACGGCTCCCGGTCTCTTGGTGAAATGGACACCTTTGTTTTCTTCAAAGACTGCACCCGGTTGCGGACATGCCGTGACCATCCTAATGTGTTCTTCTTTATTGTACTGTTCTGTTTTTACTTGTTATGTTTTACAAAAATATGTTTAGTCCCGGAGTACTAAATTTTACTAGGGGGGAATGTGGCACCCCAGGGGTCTGGTTTCCACAGTAATAGCAATATTACGTCTGTGAGCAGGTGGGAGGTTTCCTGGTCAGACATCCTATGCATGCCACACCTCCTGCCCAGTCCTGGGAGGGGAAGAACTTCCCCTATATAAAGCTGGGGCTGAGGCAGGGTTAGAAGAGAGTGAGAGAACACAGACAGAGACACAGTCTGGTCTGTAGTGGAGCAGCTTTAGGAGCAAGAAAGATCAGGAGCTCTGTGGGAGCTGTGCTAAAAGAGATCAGGGGCTGGAAGCTGTAGAGCTCGCCCTGATTGAAGAGTTCTTACCGGACCCGGAGTCCGAGGCTGTGGGGACTAATCCTTACCCAGCAGCAGAAACCGCCCGGCAGGGGATTTCAGGTCCTCTGGCCAAGAAACCCGAAGGCACGGTCACACGCAAGGGACCAGCACCGCCGTCGTGGAGCAGAAGCTACCAGAAGGCCCCGGGTGGATCAGGGAAATGCTGTAGATATAGTATATCTTGACTTCAGCAAAGCATTTGACAAAGTATCTCACACCATCCTTATTGAAAAAATGACCAAGTATGCAATGGACCAGGCAACTGTTAGGTGGATTCATAACTGGCTTAGTGATCGGACTCAAAGGGTGGTTGTAAATGGCTTCACATCCAGCTGGATGAATGTCTCAAGTGGGGTACCACAGGGCTCCGTCCTGGGACCTGTATTGTTCAACATCTTTATCAATGATTTAGATGAAGGAATTGAGGGTAAACTGATTAAATTTGCTGATGACACAAAGCTAGGAGGGATAGCTAATACTAGAGAAGAGAGAGAGAGGATTCAAAAAGACCTAAATAAACTGGAGCAGTGGGCAGCAACCAATAGAATGGTTTTTAACAGGGAAAAATGCAAAGTACTACATCTGGGCAATAAAAATGAAAAAAGCATATACAGAATGGGAGGAATAGAGCTAAGCAACAGTACATGTGAAAAAGACTTAGGTATACTAATAGATCATAGACTGAACATGAGTCAACAGTGTGATGCAGCAGCAAAAAAGGCAAATACAATTCTGGGATGTATTAACAGATGCATACAGTCTAGATCACGTGAAGTCATTATCGGTCTTTACTCCTCTTTGGTCAGACCTCATCTGGAATACTGTGTACAGTTTTGGGCACCACATTTTAAAAAAGACATAGACAAACTGGAGCAAGTTCAGAGAAGAGCGACCAGAATGGTGACTGGTCTGCAAACCATGTCCTATGAGGAACGGTTGCAGGATTTGGGAATGTTTAGCTTGCAAAAAAGAAGACTGAGAGGAGACTTAATAGCTGTCTACAAATATGTCAAGGGCTGTCACATTGTAGAAGGATCATCTTTATTCTCATTTGCACAAGGAAAGACTAGAAGCAATGGGATGAAACTAAATGGGAGGAGACACAGATTAGATATTAGAAAAAACTTTTTGACAGTTAGGGTGATTAATGAGTGGAACAGGCTGCCACGAGAGGTGGTGAGTTCCCCTTCAATGGACGTCTTCAAACAGAGGCTGGACAGACATCTGTCTGAGATGATTTAGTGAATCCTGCTTTGAGCAGGGGGTTGGACCAGATGACCCAGGAGGTCCCTTCCAACTCTACCATTCTATGATTCTATGAGTCACCGGCCATACGGGTGAGCACCACACGGTACACTCAGGGACGTGGGCTACTTTTACCAGCCTCTAGCAAGGTAGCCAGAAGAGTACGATTAGTTGGGGAGGCCTACAACTCCGCCTGGCCAGGGAAGATTCCATCTGCTCACGGACTGACCAGGCCCCGATCGCTAGCCAGTACTCCGGGAGGGTCTACCTTTGCCACCAGTAAAGACCCTGAACTACACCGCACCGTCTCTGAGTGTTTCATCATCCACATCCGCTGCCCTGAGGCCATACCCCTCCCGTTGGGGGTTATACCATCCCCGCTGCACAACCGTACCACCGGCCTCAGCGGTCTGCCCTGCAGCGGCGGTCTCATGACTGCATTCAACGGGTGGCGTAGTCGTGCAATATAACATCTACTGCTAAATACTGCCGCTCAGTTTGACTCCCTGGGCACGGACCGGGTCACCGCCACGAGACTACTACCCCCATCTGATCCGGCTCCGGGTAAGCCCCCGTGCGCGCGATGCCGCACGACACAGCAGGCCCAGGGGCGCGTCAGAAGCTTTAACCCCTTTCTGACATTGTGCATAATAATACGTCCCTGTGCCCTGGGCCTTATGGACCAGGTACGTATTATTACGACACAGGCTGTGCGGGATCAATCGCCACCGGTTGTCAGCTGATTTTGACAGCTGACACCCGGCACTTTAACCCCCTAAATGCTGCGATCGCAGCATTTAGCAAGTGAGTGGAGGGACAGAAGCACCTCTGCTCTTGGATCGGAGACCCTGCGCTGTCCTCACGGGGTCCCGATCGTTGCCATGGTGACACGATGTCATCATGACGACACCTGTGTCACCAGGCACCAGCAAGTTAGTTTGACCATGCGCAGTGCATGATCAAACTAGCTTGTGTCTGCAGCACTGACAGTTTACAAGGTATAGCAGTGATCCTGCACTGCTATACCTTAGAACTGCGATCAGCCTGCTGAAAGTGAAAGTCCCATAGTGGGACAAAGTAAAAAAAGTGAAAAAAAAGTTGTAAAAATATTTTTTTAAAAATAAAAAAATAATAAAAAAATAAAATATTATTATGAAGAAAAACAATAAGAGTACACATATTTAGTATCGCCGCATCCGGAACGACCTGATCTATAAAACTGTCCCACTAGTTAACCCCTTTAGTGAACACAGTAAAAAAAAAAGAATCAAAAAACGGTGCTTTATCATCATACCAACGAACAAAAAGTGGAATAAAACGCGATCAAAGAGACGAATATAAATAAAAATTATACCACTGAAAACATCATCTTGTCCCGCAAAAAGCAAGCCACCATACAGCTCCATCAGCCAAAAAATAAAAAAGTTATAGCTCTTAGAATAAAGCGATTTTTTCTATGAAATAGTTTTTATTGTGTAAAAGCGCCAAAACATAAAAAAAGATATAAATGCAGTATGGCTGTAAATGTACTGACCCGAGGAATAAAGCTGCCTTATTAATTTTACCACACGCAGAGCTGCATAAAAAAAACTAAAAAAACAATTACTGAATTGTTGGTTTTTGTTTATTCTGCCTCCCAAAAATCAGAATAGAAAGCAATCAAAAAATGTCACATGCCCGAAAATGGTACCAATAAAAACATCAACTTGTCCCGCAAAATACAAGCTATCACATAACTCTGTCGACCGAAATATGGAAAAATTATAGCTCTGAAAATATGGCGATGCAAAAACTAGTCTTTGCAAAAAAAAAAGTTTAGTGTGTGACAGCTGCCAAATGTAAAAACCCGATATGAATCTGGTATCACTGTAATCGCACCGACCCGAAGAATAAAGTCATCTAATCACTTAAACCGCACGAGGAACGGTGTAAATAAATAAATAAAACCAATTCTTCACCTGCTGTTGGTTTGTTCATTCAGCCTCCCAGAGTTCGCAATATGGCTCTGCCCACATTTATCCTGTGCTCTACGCTCAGCGCTTACACCGGGGTTTCCATGTAAATCTCTGAAATACGTGATCCAGACGGAGCCTCCGGCGGAAGATTCCCTGTAATGAGGCAGATGGAGGCACCGTCTGGCCTGTGATCCCACGGTGTCCGTCTTTTTATTAGGCGTGAATAAAAGTGCCGTCGGCCACAGTTTTGCGAGCCTCTGATAAAAAGAACACCGCTGAACAGAGGCCACACAGAGTCCAGAGTAATTAACAAATAAAGTAGCACACTGCAAGGCTAAGTATGTAAACATGAAATATGGAATATGAATAGCATTACTGCTGTAGAAAATAGAAATAAATGAGAATTCTTAGCACATAAATTGGCCAATTCATGTGTATCTGGCAGCCGCGGTAAGGCGTTTCTCAGTGCCAGGACCCTACCAATGTGAATACCTCTCTAAGGGACAGGTACACATGAATTGGCCAATTTATGCGCTAAGATTTCTCATTTATTTCTATTTTCTATAGCAGTAATGCTATTTATATTCCATATTTCATGCTTACATACTTAGCATTGCAGTTTGCTACTTTATTTGTTAATTGTATATGGAGGTAGCTTCTCCTAGTAAGCACCTGTTCACACCTATTTCTCGTATTAGAAGTGCCATCAGTTTTTTCTGTTTACAGAGTCCAGAGTTAGGCCGGTTTCACATGTCCTGATATTTCCAGTATCGGAAAAACCGGTACGGGAGATATACGTGTCCATGTGCACCTGTGTGGCAACCGTGTGCCGCATCAGGAGCGCACATTCCGCCACCTGGGAATCAGCAGTACAGTTACCGCTGTTCCCAATCACCGGGTGCTGAATGCTGCCCTCATCATTGTAACCTGCTAGCGCTGTGATCAGCACAACCAAGGGACAATGATGAGAGTAGTAGTCTGCTCCCGCTGTGTCCTAGTGTAAAAATAAGAATAAAATTAAAAAATCCTTATACTCACCTGCCTATCAAAGTAAAAGTGAAGTACCCATAGCTCTTTCTTACATTCAAGCATCTGATGCTGATGCTCAGTCTATGTAGATGGCATCTTAGCTGTTGCTAGGCAACTTCCTTATAAGGTGAGATGCACCTGTAAGATTCCATCACAAGATTCCATCATGACATCACTGCTATTATGACATCATAATTCACAACCACTACTTATACAAGCGTTTACACTTCAGTGTCACTTTGATACCCCGGTGTCATTGTTGTCAGTGTTTAGCTACTTATCTAGTGATATACTGATTGCGCATTTCATTGAAATGTCTGGAATTTCTCCAGACAGACTTCAGGAGTTGGCACTACTCCAGGGGATTCTTACCACCTATACCCCTAACTGTGTGCTACCACTACCCGATGGCGTCCTCAGCTTCACTTACCGGCTGGTTATGGAGCTTGTACGGGACTGCTTGACCAAATACTACCAAGGTCGTATTACCCAGAATATCTTCAGCATTTACAGCAGAACATCAGGACATTAGTACAACAGGTAAATAGCAGACAATCTGCACAAATTATTATTATTATGTCTAGTTGGTCTCCCTTACTGTATAGTGGTATTATTGGTAGTAATAAAATTTAGACTTTCTTCAGTGTCAGGCAGGGTCATATTTGTAATAGAGATCCCCATTTTGGGAAGAGGGTGTAAAAGTGCAGCATGAGCCTGTATGATTCAAATGTCAGGGCTAGATTTCATTCCTAGTCCAGTCCTTGTCCCTTAGTAAAGACACTTCATTTAGCACCTTAATCCGGATTTCTTATAAATATGTAATTATGATTTTTATTGTGTATAACAAATATTAATAATTTATCTCAGACCATAGAACTAGCCTCACTGATTAGAAATGTAAAGTACCCACAGTTCTTTCTTACATTCAAGCATCTGGTACTGATGCACAAACTATGGTTTTGCCACCTTAACTATTGCTAGGAAACTTCCTTTCACGGTGAGATGCCCCGTTAAGATTCCATCACAAGATTCCATCACGACATCACTGCTATTATGACATCATAATTCACCACCACTAATTATACAAGTGTTTTTATGCTGTATAAAAAATAATAATAATAATAATAATACAAATCAAATAATAATAATGGAATACAAGTTTATTTACAGAAAATTGTTCTTTAGATCGACACCAATATAATATATAAAATGTACCAAATGTGTAGTAATTGTAGCTGCAGATAGACAGGAGTAAAATGGTGACATAAATGGCCTCCTCCATTCTGCACTTTCTCTCATGATTTTCCTTTTGTATTTATTTCCATCTTTATAGGCTGAAGAAAAAGCCCAAAGTGGAAAATTGGCCTTTTTTAAACAACTGGCCCAAAATGTCCTGAATATACTGGAGAGTCCGGCCCGCTCACTGGAGCACCTGGTAAGGAGCCATCATCTTCTATATCACATGTCCTTGTCCCCTCCAGGCAGGCACAGGATATTTCATGACCGCCTGTCCCTGCGGCTCCATCATCTGTGATGGCAGTCTGTACTCAGCGGTGGGAGTTTGTATTTCTGCCTCTGTTTTGCTCGATCATCACAATCTTCCTTCTTGTAAATGCTGCAATTCTGATAACAGAGATCAGTTGTATATACAAGTACCTTATATATTATTGTTGATTTACTGGAGGGAGTGGCTGTGTATAGTCCGTCCAATACTGAAATTACCAGTAAATCCAATGTTTAGTCCTTCCTATCTATTGTATATGATAATTTAGTATTTGTGAAATGTTATACTAATTGTACATATTATAACCATCAGGAAACATCCGAAGGTGACTCCGAAGAGGGGCAAACCGTGAACATACCTGACCCTAATATTAGTCAGTTAGAGCTAAAAACTGATCTGATTGAAGGTAAGCCGATCATCTAATATTTTACATTCAAATATCCAGATATTATAGAGAATGGCAGAGAATATGTAGATTTACTCTTCATTCCCTGTAATGGAGAGGGATCATGTAATTCTACTTCACGCCTGTGTGGTCTTCTCGGCTCCAAAATGAGGGTCATAGATCCCCAATCATGTAATTGTTCAAAAATACCATATTTTGAAGACTATAAGATGCACCGGACCATAAGAAGCAGGTGAAATTTTGGAGCGGAAAATAGGAAAAACATTTTTTTAATAAAATGGTGGAGCAACTTCTAATCCAATTTTGTGGTAACTTTTCTAGGGGAAAGGCGGCGGAAAGATGGCAGCAGCAGGAGTGGGGCGATGCTGCACTGAAGTCCCTGCACTTCCATGGTTTTCAATCTGGTGGACCTTGGGAAAATCTCCACCGGAGGTGGCGCATGCACAGATTGAGATCTCGGGAGACAAGATCTCAATCTGCATGCGCCATCTCCAGAATCCATTTTTCCGAAGTCCACCACACTGAAAATCATGGAAGTGCGGAGTCTCCGGCGACATTTTCTGAAAGCCCAGGGGCCGCTGCATCCTTGCACCGCCGAACACCCCCTCCTCCCAGCCTGGGGCCCACAGCATCGCCCCACTCCTGCCGCCGCCAGCTTCCTGAAGCAGTGACCCTGCGTCCTGGGGCCTCGCTTCACCGCAACCCCCCCCCCCTCAGTAAGCTACGTTGGGATAAGACGCACCCCCATTTTACAGAAAAAAGTGTGTCTTATAACTTGAAAAATACGGTAATCAGATCCTGAACAATCGCCCAGTGTATCTATCTCTGGATGTGCCATAAATACTGTATATTTAGTATGTGCAGAATACCAGATATCTAGTTTTTATATCATTTACAGAGATCTTGTCATGTCCTTCATTATATGGATGTGTTATATATTAAGTACTGATATAGACTGATACATGACATCTTTTCATTATTTTATCATTATTTTAGAAATAACTGTGTCGACGGCCAGTACTGATGGTGGAATATGTGAGACACCAGAGATCCACGAATCTGCCAGTGTAAGTATCAGAGGAGACGTCTGTTTATCATCAGATAACGGGGTATGAATTACACATATAATATTATACCCCAGATGACAATGGGATATCTTTGCTTTTATGTAGATCAGATCTATTGTGAGTAATGATGGCATTGTTATTCTGCCTCTTCTGTGTGATGCCCCTTATCATACCCTGCAGTACAGTGATATCTATGCATGGGGAATATCCCCTTAAAATATAATACTGTCTGTGGAGGGTCCGGCTTGCATCATGTCCTCTACATGTGCTGCAATGTAATCAGCGTGGATATAATATAGAGGAGAAGTTCCTGCATCTGGAGCTTTTATTTTCCTGCAGATTCTATGTCTTAATGTCATTTCTTATTATTTCTAGGCCTTGACCGGATCATTGAACTTGGAGACAAGTCCTAGTAAGACCGACTTTAAACCAATCAAACTGATCAGCAGTGGAGCTTATGGGTGAGCTTTATGTTTGCATAATATACATTTCCTAGTGTTCCTTATGACAATGCTTCTGTCTCTGTGCCCAGCCCGTACAACAGAGAAATGCTCTGAGTCCATACTGTCCACAAGAGATGAGCGAATCAGGCAAAATTCTAATTTGCTTGTTCACGTGGACTTGTGAAAATACGATTCAAGGAGAAATTAATGTCCCTTATTATGCTCTGGGGCCTCACCAGGCCCCAGAACATAATAAGCATAAGAAACATACTTATACTCCCCTTACTGCTCAATTCTCTAGCCCCTCCACTTCTCACCGTCACCCGTCCGGTCCTCACTGCCTCTTCAGTTTGCCACCGCTCACGCTATGCAAGGACTTCAGGCTTTGAGAAGGTCTGAGAGAGTTCTATGCAAGAGCATAAAAAGTCACAACATTGTGACACCGTGACTGTTCTTGCGCTTGTGCATAATCCTCCCAGATCTCATCAATGTTGGAAGTCCCGTCCCAGTATGAGAGGCATTTGGATTTCAGCATTAGCAGCAGAGATTTGAGGATGCGGCAAGGAACGGACGGTTGAGGCGGAGGGGCCGTAGAAGTGAGTATAAAAATTTGTTTATTTTTAAACTTTTTTATGGCCTTTCAAGATTTTGAAAATGGTGGCCAACGCTTGACATTTTGCTAAATCCATGAGTAAGCAAATTACAAAAAACAAAACAAACAAAAAAACAAAACGCCATTTTGGTGAATGCAGAATTTTGCAAAATCTGAGTAGAATTTAATTCCACTCAAATGTGTTAGCTCATGTCTACTGGCCACATCTATATGTCATTATTTAGGTCAGTTAGGACGTGACATAGATGAGGACCTCGCATAGGTCATCATTTATGTTGTGTAACTTGATGGATTTCTACATGGATTTCTAGTGACATCTAGTAGTAACCAGACAATCATGTGATGAGGTTTATAGACAAAATGTTAGTAAGAATTCATTATAAATCATGGATTTTCCTTCTCTCCAGAGCCGTCCACTTAGTGCGACACAAATACACAAGCCAGCTATTCGCTATGAAGAAGCTGGACAAGGAGAACGTGAATATTCCAAGAAGACTTGAACGTGCCTTTCTAGAGAGGGACATCCTAACATTTGCTGATTGTCCATTTGTGGCCTCCATGTTGTGCTCCTTTCCAACTCCTCATCATCTGTGTATGGTCATGGAGTATGCAGCAGGTAAGTCATATCCATTGTGCCTATATCCAGCCTCAATCTGCTTATCTCTAGCATCTTCTCCATAATCTGAATGTGACCACATGGACGGTTACATGTCCATACTGCATTTACTATAAGTTATCTGTTACCAAGATGCCAGGAAAATCATTATCTCTGTGAAAGTCTCTGGTGAATGTCCTCACTGAGAATGGCAAAAATATCCACTGAGGATAAAAGGAGGATTTGACTCAATTCTAACAGTTTGTATAGATGAGCATTTCACAGAGTAATGAATAAGAGGCTTGCAGATGAGGCACGGCTCTGTCTTTTTATATTGGGTCACTCTGCTTTATACGCTCTACATTAGGCCTCTTTCACGCTTCAGTATTTCTGGTACGTGAGGTGACAGTTTACCACACGTACTGGAGACACTGACACATGTGCGCACATGTCAGTGTTTCCACGGACCGTGTGTCCATGTGATCCACACGTAGACATGTCTGTTTTTGGCCAGCAGGACGGATCACACAGACCCATTCAAGTCAATGGTTCAGTGTAAACACATACCGCACACGGATGCCATCCGTGTGACATGTGTCGGCGCCTGGGAATTAGCGATAAAGTTAGCGCCGGGTGCTAAACGCTGCCCTCATCATTGTCCCCTGCCGGCGCTGCGATCAGAACCAGCAGGGGTTAATGATGAGGGTTGTCTTCTCCCAGTGTATTTCTACCTGTAAAAATAAGAATAAAAAAAAAATCTATACCCTCACCTGTCCTAAATGTCCCCCACTGTAATCCATGAGACCGCTCAGCAGAGGAGCCGGGGAGAATGACTCCTGCAGCGAGCGGCCCCGAATCTGCGCTGAGCTCAGCGAGCGGTGTCCTGTCACTCACTGAGCTCAGCTGAGGTCTGGCGTCGCTCGCTGCAGGAGTCATTCTCCCCAGCTCCTCTGCTGAGTAGTCGCATGGATTACAGCAGGAGATACTTAGGACAGGTAGGTGAGTATAAGGTTTTTTTTTAATTTTATTCTTATTTTTACAGGTGGAGACACCGGGAGCAGACTACAACTCTCATTATTAACTCCTGCTGGTGCTGATCGCAGTGCCGGCAGGGGAAAATGATGAGCGCAGCGTTCAGTACCCGGCTTTTGGGAATAACGCTAACTGTACACTGATTCCCAAACGCCGGTACGTGTGCTCCTGATGCGGCACACGGACATCTCCGACACAGGTTTTTCCGGTACCAGAAATATCCGGACGTGTGAAACCGGCCTTATACAGTATATAAAGCAAAACCACAAATGAGACTGCTAACACCTTTAACTAATTATATATTTATTTATTGCAAGATACATAGTATATATAGCTCATACTTTTTTGGCCAGAATAGTGTCTCTTTTTTGTATGAGTTACCTTGTTATTTTTAAATATTTATTCCACGTGACTAATAAAGATTCATGCTTTTATATGGGATGTTGCTTCATTGCACTTATTTGTGCAGCTCTTGCACCTTTGTGGTTTTGCTTCATAGACATTTAGTGCAGTCCTAGTTACTATTCGGGTATGCTCCAATGGAGGGTTTTTTGCATTATTATACAGTATATCTCTGTGTATGACATCCTGCCCCAATGTCTCCGCTCATTTCTCATTCACACTCCTCATGTGTCATTTACATTGTAACAAACCCTCTCCTGTCATATTTGCTTTCTGCTGTAGGAGGAGACTGTGGCAGTTTTATGAAGAACTATGGGTGTTTACCTGTCCCCTTGGCTCGTCTGTACATTGCAGAAACGGTTCTAGCTGTGGAATATCTGCACAGCTATGGTGTAATGCACAGAGACCTGAAGCCTGAAAAGTAAGTGACACTTGTAGTATAAGAAAGGGGTAAAAAGATATCGTTTATTATACAATCTATTTGCAACTTGGGGCTGACATCCTCTTTTTTTCACAGCCTCCTGATAACGTCAACTGGTCATATTCAAGTTACAGATTTTGGGCTTTCCAAACTCTGCCTCATGAGACCAACATCAGAGATCTACAAGGCTCCAATTGAGGACATCACCAGAGAGTTCCATGATAAGGAGGTAGGCAGGAACTTGTTCTTTACTCATCTCCTCCATTTCTCCTTCTCTTATACTTTCTCATCTAGAAAACGTTTCCACTGATGTTATTTGTCACAATTATGTTCTCTGATCATTATCTCATTCCTCTGTTTTTTCCAGATTGCTGGCTCCCCTCATTACATAGCCCCAGAAGTTATCTTAAAGGAAGGCTATGGAAGGCCAGCTGACTGGTGGTCAATTGGGATCATCCTATATACATTTCTTGTAGGACGTGTACCATTTTATGGGCCTTCCAAATATGACATTTACAGCCATATTGTCAGGGGTAAGTAAAATAATCTGATTGCTGTGTAATGTCATTGTTATTTGAATAGATTAGTTGTGTGATTTAGTTACTTTTGTTAATATAAAAGATTTTTGTTTTGATAAAATAAATTAAGATGTTTCATTTTCTGTAATATTTGCTTTTTACATAACAGATGACATATATTGGAAACTTACTAATTCGGCTTTTCCAGCCACAGCTCGGGATATCATCATTGAGCTGCTCAGAAAAGATCCAGCACAAAGACTTGGGACAGGTAATGTATATAATACTATTATTAATGACTTATTACACCTCTGTGAACAGAAAATGAATAATGAGGATCAGCACTGAGGTTTTGTTCTCTACCAGCTTGGCCATTCCCCATTCTTCATGCTAAGACTTTCAGTACATCTACTTCACTTCGGCTCTGTTACGTCAACCGTTCAGATTAACGCCCCCTTCACACGTCCGTATAAAATCAGTACTGAAACCAGTACCGGAAAAAAACAGTACTAGTGTCATCAGTGTTTTGAATCAGTGTGCCATCAGTGTGCCATCAGTGTTTTTCCGGTACGGCAAAGAAAAAGAAATGATAAAGTATCTCTTATACTTTGTAATGTTAAACAGATACAGCGTAAGGAAGGCACACAAATGGCACACGGATGCCATCTGTGTGATGTACGTGTTTTTCAGGGTCCCATAGACTTGTATTGGCACTTGTCATCTGTGCTGCCACAAAAAAACAGCAGCATAGATGATAATGGGTACGGGTGGCATACGTGAAAGAAAAATGGATGCCACATGTAGTGCAAACACGGATATGTGTAGGAGGCCTAAGAAACTTGTCTCTTTGACAATAACTATATCACTATTCATTGTTTTCCTTTTCAAGGAGGAGCAAATGAGATCAAATTTCATCCATTCCTGCGTAACTTAGATTTTGACAACCTTCTAAGTCAGAAGTCGCTGTTCATTCCTGATCTTGAGTCAGAAGAGGATACCATCTACTTTGACAGTAAGTAGAATGAGACATCATCTGCAGAAAGCTGCTGTGTGTCTTGTATTTCATTTTAAGTGAGAATCAGTCCCCACCTTGATTCATGATCAAATGGTGACTGTTCAGGACAAAGTATTATGCTAATAATCTCGATTAACTCTTGTACTTTTCAGCTCGATGTAGCAGACATCAACATATTGATTCAGATGAGGGGGACACAAGTGAAGATAATGACTGGCCGGAAAGCCAAAACTTTCTATCATCTTTGCATAGGCTTTCTAAAGTAAGTATGTGACCAATAAGATCCATACAACCTGTAATTAAAATAAAATTGTAAAATATTAAAATATTTTTTTTTCCTCTTTGTATTAGCTCTGTTCCATCCATACCAAGATGATGAACAATGAAGAACCCAAGTCACCTCCAGGGTATTCACCAGAAAGTGCAAAACAGTCAGACATGTGAGCAAATTATTTTTATGGGGTCCATTCTGATATGTGTTCACAACACCAAATTCAAGACGAGTGTAAGTCGATACTAAATCCAGTATCGATGACCACATGATTGCTGATCACCATGTTTCTGACTTGTGATAACGCTGGTGATGAAAGTTGATAACTATGACCAGCTTTAATTTCCAGTTCATTACAGGAAAATAAATATTGCTAGTGATTCTCCATTCTTGCTGGTAGAAGAGGGTCTTGAGCACAGCATCCCCTTCATGTTATTCAGATGTCCTAATGGGCTTTGCAGACAGGTGTTGTATCCGTATCTATTGTTTTCACTTGTAATTTATATGTTTTTCTTCTACCAAACAGACAGAAAGATTCTCCCCCCTCTAAGTCTGAAGACAACCAGACGCAGAAAGATTCTCCCCCTTCTAAATCTGATGACAACCAGACACAGAGAGATTCTCCCCCCTCTAAGTCTGATGACAACCAGACGCAGAAAGATTCTCCCCCTTCTAAATCTGAGGATGACAACCAGACACAGAGAGATTCTCCCCCCTCTAAGTCTGATGACAACCAGACGCAGAAAGATTCTCCCCCCTCTAAATCTGATGACAACCAGACGCAGAAAGATTCTCCCCCCTCTAAGTCTGATGACAACCAGACGCAGAAAGATTCTCCCCCCTCTAAATCTGATGACAACCAGATGCAGAAAGATTCTCCCCCCTCTAAATCTGATGACAACCAGACGCAGAAAGATTCTCCCCCCTCTAAGTCTGATGACAACCAGACGCAGAAAGATTCTCCCCCCTCTAAATCTGATGACAACCAGACGCAGAAAGATTCTCCCCCCTCTAAATCTGATGACAACCAGACGCAGAAAGATTCTCCCCCCTCTAAATCTGATGACAACCAGATGCAGAAAGATTCTCCCCCCTCTAAATCTGATGATGATAAGCAGAGGCAGAAAGATTCTTCCCCCTCTAAATCTGATGACAACCAGACGCAGAAAGATTCTTCCCCCTCTAAGTCTGATGATGACAAGCAGTGTTTCACTGCTGAAGGCAGACAGTCATCCATATTGTCAGGTATGTATAGCTCTATAGGTCATTCTATTGCAGCCTGTGTCAAAAAGTGTAATGTGAAAACAGCCCAACATTTCATTTTATAAAAATCCTCACTCTTAGGCTGTGTGCCCACGATGCGTTTTTCAAGCGTTTACGCTGCGGAATTTCTACAGCGTAAACACTTGGGAAACGCTTGGTAAACCTTCCCCCATGGTCTCCAATGCAATTCCGCACTTTCAATGCCCATGCTGCGTATTTTTCCGCAGCGTTTATGCTGCGCTCAAAAATACGCAGCATGTCCATTAATTTTGCGGACGCGCAGCGTAATCGCCGCCATTGACTTGCATTAGAACGCGCTAATTCCGCAAGACTGCATCTGTACTTGCGTAATTGGCGCTTTCTAATGTGCGGATGGTACCCAAGTCTGGAGGAGAGGAGACTCTCATCCAGACCTGGGTACCATAGAATCTGTAAAGAAAAGAATTTAAAATAAAAAATAAAGCTTATAATCACCTTCCGATGTCCTCCCAGTGTTTTGTCCACGCCGTCCGGTCTCTTGCAATGCTCGCGCTGTTGTGAAGGACCTGTCATGACGTCACTGAGTCATGTGACCCATCACATGACTCAATGACGTCACCGCAGGTCCTTCACAGCACCGCGAGCATTGCAAGAGACCGGACGCAGCAGAGATGACACCGGGAAGACACCGGAAGGTGAGTATAATCTTTTTTTTTTCATTTTTTACCATTCTTATTCTTTTTTTTAACTATTACTCGGTCACACTATATAAATCCATGCCGGTTGCATGGATTTAAATAGTGTGACCAACTTGTCAAGCACTTTTCCAAGTGATGCTCAAAATCGTTTGGAAAACTTCTTGAAAAAACGCATGCGAAAGCGCATGTAAAAATGCTGAAAAAACGCTTCTCTCTGGCAGAAAAAACGCATGTAAATCTGCATGTAAATCTGCATACGTTTTTTTCTGCCAGAGAGAGGCAAAAACGCTCTGCATCAAATCTGCTACGTGGGCACATAGCCTCATAGGTTATAATTTTTAATGCATAAGAAGCCATTCAGTCTTCTGCCAAACTGATTCTGAATACTGCACCCATGGCTCCATCTAGGCCTATACTGATCCTTATCACCTTAAGAATGCACTGAGGTTTTAGCTAACTTATTTTAAGATATTACTTGCAGGATGCCGCAGTGTTATCATGTTAATAAGGGGACATAGTTCCCTGGCTAGACACCACATATCGGAAAACCTACAGGTTTCATATTAATCAGTTCACAAGGCAATCTAATTCTCAGACCCTCAGGTGGTTTTATGTATATATGACATATTCTCTCTATTATGGTGCAATAATCAATTACCGGGACTACAGGGTACAAGAATAACAGAATTCTATATAAAGATACAAAGCTAATCTTTTAGGAGTTTATAATATACATCTTTTTCTTGTTTTTTTTATCAGAATCACCAGTTCAGGGGAAAAGAAAATCTGCATCGAAAGATCGACAAAAAACAGAGAAGGTAGAAGAGAGAAGAAGTAGAAGAGGTAAGTGTAACAATAAGCTCCATGTTGCATGATGTCAGTCAGTGAGAAGGAGTCATGTGGAGCAGATATTATCTGTAGGATTACTGACAATGACCCCGTACATCTGTATGGATACGACTCCTCTATCATCCTGTCACAGTGACACTACAGTAGTATCCTCTAATACATACATGTCAAACTCTGGCCCGTGGACCAAACCTGGCCCGCAGGGTGGTTATATTTGACCCACGACAACAGAACCACCACCACTATTTGGGGCCATTATTCTGTATGGAGGACAATGTGGGGCCCATTATACTGTACGGAGGACTATGTGGGGCCATTATTCTGTATGTAGGATTATGTGGGGTCCAAGTTTTTCATTTTGGCCCTCTGTGTGTTTGAGTGTGACATCCCTGCTCTAATATGTAGTCCCATTACTTACATTAGTTATGTCTCTTTGTCTCCTCTCACAGGTTCCACCTTCCGCCGGCTGATATCATCTTGCCGGCGTGGATTATCCAGGGTTGCTCGCTCCATCAGACAAAGCTGCATATTTGCTCCCTGTCATCGGAGCAACACAAACATCTCAATGTGAAAAACCCTTCATGTCTAGTGCCTAGTACAGCATGTCCACCATTAAAGATGCACCTGTGTGGAAGGACTTGTACCATCTACCTGTGGCCTTCTGACCAGCAAGTAACATCTGCAGAAGAAGGCCCTCCAAGAACATCTCTTCATTCTTCCATGTAATTCTTAATAAAAAAAAAACTAAAAAGAATCATTTCAAATTGATTAATGTCCCTTTGCATTTAATGTAATACTACTGACATTTATGGCATATCAGTACTAAACATCATATATGTCTGATGAGAGAATATCGTTTCCATGTTTCATGTTAATCCTCTAATCCTCAGCCAAAAGTGGAAGAGAAGACCAGTGATTCTGTTACATCTACGAATGACAGTCAATCCAGGGAAAAACACCTTCTGATCCATACATTTTTCAGGCACTCTGATCCTTTTA
Source organism: Phyllobates terribilis (assembly GCF_046119375.1). Taxonomy (NCBI): domain Eukaryota; kingdom Metazoa; phylum Chordata; class Amphibia; order Anura; family Dendrobatidae; genus Phyllobates; species Phyllobates terribilis. The sequence goes on from NW_027362772.1 coordinate 80,742,624, forward strand.
CCTTCATGTGGCTCTACTTAAGGTTTATGTACAAGAACCAGTTGGATTCAGTACTGGGCATCCTGGGGGTCCCAGCAGCCATATCCCAATTGTTCAACTAAAAAAGACATACTGTATTATAGTGTGATATATATATATATATACACACTGTGTGCAGAATTATTAGGCAAATGAGTATTTTGATCACATGATACTTTTTATACATGTTGTCCTACTCCAAGCTGCATAGGCTTGAGAGCCAACTACCAATTATGTAAATCTGGTGATGTGCATCTCTGTAATGAGGAGGGGTGTTGGCTAATGACATCAACACCCTATATAAGGTGTGCTTAATTATTAGGCAACTTCCTTTCCTTTGGCAAAATGGGTCAGAAGAGAGATTTGACGGGCTCTGAAAAGTCCAAAATTGTGAGATGTCTTGCAGAGGGATGCAGCAGTCTTGAAATTTCCAAACTTTTGAAGCGTGATCACCGAACAATCAAGCGTTTCATGGCAAATAGTCAACAGGGTCGCAAGAAGCGTGTTGGCCAAAAAAGGCGCAAAATAACTGCCCATGAATTGAGGAAAATCAAGCGTGAAGCTGCCAAGATGCCATTCACCACCAGTTTTGCCATATTTCAGAGCTGCAATGCTACTGGAGTATCAAAAAGCACAAGGTGTGCGATACTCAGGGACATGGCCAAGGTAAGGAAGGCTGAAAAACGACCACCTTTGAACAAGAAGCATAAGATAAAACGTCAAGAATGGGCCAAGAAATATCTTAAGACTGATTTTTCAAAGGTTTTATGGACTAATGAAATGAGAGTGACTCTTGATGGGCCAGATGGATGGGCCAGAGGCTGGATCAGTAAACGGCAGAGAGCTCCACTCCGACTCAGATGCCAGCAAGGTGGAAGTGGGGTACTGGTATGGGCTGGTATCATCAAAGATGAACTTGTGGGACCTTTTCGGGTTGAGGATGAAGTGAAGCTCAACTCCCAGACCTACTGCCAGTTTCTGGAAGACAACTTCTTCAAGAAGTGGTACAGGAAGAAGTTGGTATCGTTCAAGAAAAACATGATTTTCATGCAGGACAACTCTCCATCACATGCATCCAACTACTCCACAGCGTGGCTGGCCAGTAAAGGTCTAAAAGAAGAAAAAATAATGACATGGGCCCCTTGATCACCTGATCTGAACCCCATAGAGAACCTGTGGTCCATCATAAAATGTGAGATCTACAGGGAGGGAAAACAGTACACCTCTCGGAACAGGGTCTGGGAGGCTGTGGTGGCTGCTGCACGCAATGTTGATCGAAAACAGATCAAGCAACTGACAGAATCTATGGATGGAAGGCTGTTGAGTGTCATCATAAAGAAAGGTGGCTATACTGATCACTAATTTTTTGGGTTTTTGTCTTTGCATGTCAGAAATGTTTATTTCTATATTTTGTGCACTGATATTGGTTTACCTGGTGAAAATAAACAAGTGAGATGGGATTATATTTGGTTTTTATTAAATTGTCTAATAATTCTGCACAGTAATAGTTACCTGCACAAACAAATATCCTCCTAAGATAGCCAAATCTTAAAAAAACCACTCCAACTTCCAAAAATATTAAGCTTGGATATTTATGAGTCTTGTGGGTTGATTGAGAACATAGTTGTTGATCAACAATAAAAATAATCCTCTAAAATACAATTTGCCTAATAATTCTGCACACCGCGTATATCTATATATATAATCGTCTTATCCCGTCTGTCTGTCTGTCTGTCTGTCGGGGAAATCCCGCGTCACTGATTGGTCCAGCAGCGGCCAATCAGCGACGCGGGATTTCAGAAAAAAGATGGCGGCCGTTAGAGGCTCATCTGCGGGACGGAGCTCAGCGGCGATGCAGCCGGGAGATGACTGGCGCGAGGCTCTCATCTCCCGGCCGCTAGCAGCAGAAGAACCCCGACCGGCGAGCAGCCGCTCATCTCCCGGCTTCTCGCAGCGAAAGTAGCCGCACAGGCAGTGGCGTTGACCTCCATGCGGCTAGGGTGTCAAGGGAGGACCGGGGAGCGGCACTGCGGGTCGGGATACTTCTGCTGCGAGAAGCCGCTCATCTCCCGGCTTCTCGCAGCGGAAGTAGCCACACAGGCAGCGGCGCTCCCCGGTCCTCACCAATACGATTCTGCTCCCCGGTCCTCACCTATACGATTCGCTGATTGGTCGCGGTCTCTGGCCGCGACCAATCAGTGATCTTGGCGCAAAAGTTAAACACCGCTGTGCTGATTGGTCGCGGCCGCTGCCCGCGACCAATCACCGATTTGGACGCCACATTTAAATAGCGGCCACGACCAATCACCGATCTTGGCGCAACATTTAAACACTGCTGTGCTGATTGGTCACAGACGCTGCCCGCGACCAATCAGCGATTTTGGCGCCAAATTTAAACACTGCTGTGCTGATTGGTTGCGGACGCTGCCCGCGACCAATCAGCGATTTTGGCGCCAAATTTAAACAATGCTCTGCTGACTGGTCGCGGATGCCAGCCACGACCAATCAGCGAGATTGGCGCCAAATTTATACAATGCTCTGCTAATTGGTCGCGGACACCAGCCACGACCAATCAGCGAGATTGGCGCCAAATTTAAACAATGCTCTGGCGCCAAATTTAAACAACGCTCTGCTGATTGGTCGCGGCCGCCAGCCGACCGCGACCAATCAGCGAGATTGGCGCCAAATTTAAACACCACTCTGCTGATTGCGCCCAGTCGGCCGCATACATATTCTAGAATACCCGATGCGTTAGAATTGGGACACCATCTAGTATATATATAAATATATTCACTTGTGGAAAACCCTTTTAACTAGGGCTGTGGTGTCAGTAAGTCAAATTTCCAACTATAATAATTACTAATACCAAATATACTGCAACAAATAATAGTAAATATTCAGCAATTTATGCATGAAAATAATTTATAATATACAATATTAACACTATATAAGTATTTACATTTTTTTCTACCTGCAGTTGGAGTTGGTACGTTCTTCTGATACTAACTCCACAGCTCGGCTTTTCCTTCTTTCCTGCTCCTCTAACATAAAAGTACAGCAATTAATTACGACAAGTTAATCATTTAAATGCTGCTGTCAATCTCTGACAGCAGCACGTAAATGTAACCAGTGCCACTGCTTCCATTTACCAGCTCCCATCTGTGCCCTGTGACATGATCTCGGGGGCTGATGGGTCACTAGGACAGTGAGGGCCCTGTGCCCGCTGTCTTGGTGCTCCTCTGGAGCTCATCTATATGCTGAGCTTCAAAGGAGACCGAGATTTAGGCTACCGTCCCACTATCAGTATTTGGTCCAATTTCACCACAAATGGATTTTTTTCCCCATTTTTAGTACATTGAATAGTAAAATGAATCATTCAAAACTACAAGTAACCCCAAAGTCATGCCAGTTTCCATGGCCCAGAAGATTCTCTGAAGGAAGAGTGTCATTGGGTGACTGCTTCTTTGGTAAATACCATAAACATTAGCACTTAAAAAGGTCCATATGTCTGGAACCGTATAGATGATTTTGAAAGAAACAAAAAAAAGCTCAGTGATAAGAAACAGATGATGGTTATTAATGGAACACACTAACTGGGTCACATTTAAAAGTGGTGTACCCCAGGAGTCAGTATTGGGACTTCTATTTAATACAATTATTAATGACCTTTTGGGGGGTATACAGAGTAAAATTTCAATATTTTCAGATGATCGTAAACTCTGCAAGGTTATCAGTACATAGGAGGATAATGTAATATTACAGAGGGATTTATGTAAGCTTGAGGTTTGGGCTGAAAAATGGCAATTGAAGTTTAATGTAGATAAATGTTCTTGCTTGGGACAAATTACAATGTACAATTATGTACTAAACACTGGGAAAACCATCACTGGAAAAGACTTGGGTGTATGGGTGGACAGCAAACTCAACTTTAATAACCAGTGCTAGGCCGCTGCTGCCAAGGCAAATAGAACCATGGAAGCATTAAAAGAGGCATAGATGCTTATGATAAGAACATAGTTTTGTCTGTATACAAGTCACTAATTCAGCCACATTTAGAATACTGTGTATAATTTTGGTCTTTGGTGTATAAGACGGACATAGTTGAACTAGGACGTATGCAGACAAATGCAACCAAGGTTATTAAGGGAATTGGTGCACTGCAATTCCAAGACAGGTTATCAAAGTTAGGGTTATTCAGTTTGGAATAATGAAGGTTTAAGGGCGATCTTATTACAATGTACAAATATAAGAAGAAACAGTATAGAGATCTTATTAAGGAACTTTTTACATATAGACCTTCAACGATGACAAGGAGGCACCCTCTCCTACTAGAAGAAAGATGGTTTCTCAGTCATCATAGATGGCGATTCTTTACTCTAAGAATAGTGAAATTACGGGACTTTCGGGAACATAAACATCACAGTAAAAGATAATGCCTTACCAACACCAGGTCAGATTACCAGTGCACCGCAGGATGCAGCAAGCCTCCATGATAAAGGCGGGGGCAGCACATGTGCAAAATACTAATGCCGACAGCCACTCACTAACCTACCAATTCTTGGAGGGGGTGGCTGTGTAGTATTATGCATGCACACCGATGGAGTTGTGAGCTTGCGTATTTTGGCCAAAATATCGTCCAATACCTCATGTGGTGTACTTATCTTATATACTATTTTTCATCTTTTTTGCACATCTTTTTGCAGGATGCAGCCAGGCCTCTTTAGTGTTGGCTGGGTGAATTGGGGCGTCTGTCCTGTGGGGGTGCATGTATATAGTTCTGGGCAACCCGCCTGATCTAATACTATGGGCGTCATCAATACGCTGCAAGCAAGACATCAATAGGCTGCAAGCCAGACACTGTGTATCACACATATCTGTGTGACTGGCGCCCTATGCAGACTCCATCGGTGTGCATGTATAATACTACACAGCCACCCCCTCCATGAATTGGTAGGTTAGTGAGTGGCTGTCTGCATCAGTATTTTGCACATGTGCTGCCCCCGCCTTTATCATGGAGGCTTGCTGCATCCTGCAGTGCATTGGTAATCTGACCTGGTGTTGGTAAGGCATTATCTTTTACTGTGATGTTTTTTGAAATTATGTCCAATGTTCACCATTTTTAATATTCAGACTTTCGGGAACATCATATTGTAATTGTTGATTTACTAAACAAGTTCAAGTATGGCCCGGATGCTTTTGTTGAAAAATATATTACAGGTTATGGGAACTAGATTCTGTGATAGGACGTTCATCCAGGGAACTAGTCTAATTGCCATTAGTGGAGTTGGGAAGGATTTTTTCGTTAATAGGGGGCAATTAGCATCTGCCTCATGGGTCTTTTGCCTTCCTTTGTATCAACATGTTAGGTTATAGGTAGAACACAATGGATGTCTTCTTTCAATGTACTGTGTGGGGAAATGTATTGTCAGGGGGAATCATACTGTACATCATGCTGTGTGTAATAGGACCGTGGGGGCATCATATTGAGTGTGATAGCCACTGTGGGGCCATGAAAGTGGTATCATACTGTGTGTAGGCATATATGAGGAATTGGACTAGATTAGAATACTGGCATTCGAGAAAGAATGTCACACCGATTGTACTCCCGGGATTATGGTGTGCTGTGTAATAATATATGGTAGCAGGACCCCTCTAGTCTTCATTCCAGGTATACTAACTGCTCAGTGTTACATTGATTTGGTCGTGGAACCAGTGATATGGACATTTCTTAAACGTGCCTCAGTAACTATTTTTCAACATGGAAATGTTAAGCTACATGTTGCAGGTGCTACTGTGAGCAGCATGCTTGACTTAAACATGATACCATGGCCAGAAGCATCTCCGGATTTGACTCCCATCAAGCACTTCATTGGTCGAGCATTGCAAAAGGAGTTGCCGTCAGCAGATCTTGATGATTTGTGTGCCCAAGTGCATTCATTATTCCTCTCTGCTCTGCCTTGCTCACCGCTCCGGCGGTTCCTCTCTGCTCTGCCTTGTCCACCGCTCCGGCGGTTTCGCCCTGCTCTGCCTTGCTCACCGCTCTGGCGGTTCCTCCTGCTCTGCCTTGCCCACCGCTCCGGCGGTTTCACCCTGCTCTGCCTTGCTCACCGCTCTGGCGGTATCTCTCTGCTCTGCCTTGCCTACCGTTCCAGCAGTTCCTCTCTGCTCTGCTTGTCTACCGCATCTGCGGTTCTGTTCCTGAATCCCAGTTTGTACTGGACCCTATCCAGCCTGCGCTCCAACCTGCTAGTGCCTCCCTGTCTGCACTCCAGCCGTGTTTGCCAGTACCCCCCTGTCTGCATACCAGCCGTGCCTTGCCAGTGCCCTCCTGTCTGCATACCAGCCGTGCTTGCCAGTATCCTCTTGTCTGCACTCCAGCCGTGCCTGCCAATACCCAACTGTCTGTGTGCCAGCCTAACCTGCCCGTTCCTGCATTCCCCGGTGTGGGTCAACAGCTGTGACCGGGGTCTAACCTGGAGTAGCACCTGGTCCCTCTGCTCGGTTCCTCCTTGGTTCACGGAGTCGTTAGCCTCCGTGCGACCTTGGTCGGATCGGGTAGATACTTAGTTATGCCCCTCCAGGCACTCCTCGGTTCATGGTACAGTGGGATCACTAATCACGCTCACGCCAGTCAGTCCAGGCACGAGTGTAACAGTTTTATTTATGTTGTATCGTGTTTGAAGGTTGCCTTTTCCTGATGGCAGGTTTCAGCTCTTTCCAAAGATGCTCAATAGGATTTAGGTCAGGGCTCATAGAAGGCCACTTCAGAATAGTTGAAAGTTTTCCTCTTAGCCGTTCTTGGGTGTTATAAGCTGTGTGTTTTGGGTCATTATCCTGTTGCAAGACCCATGACTGAGACCAAGCTTTCTGACAATGGGTAGCACATTTCTCTCTAGAATCCCTTGATAGTCTTGAGATTACATTTTACCCTGCACAGATTCAAGACACCCTGTGCCAGATGCAGCAAAGCAGCCCGAGAACATAACAGAGCTCCTCCATGTTTCACAGTAGGGACAGTGTTCTTTTCTTGATATGCTTCACTTTTCCGTCTGTGAACATAGTGCTGATGTGCCTTGCCAAAAACTTCAATGTTTGTCTCATCTGTCCATAGGACATTCTCCCAGAAGCTTTGTGGCTTGTCAACATGTAGTTTGGCAAATTCCAGTTTGGCTTTTTTATGAAATTTTTTTCAACAATGGTGTTCTCCTTGGTCGTCTCCCATGAAGTCCACTTTGGATCAAACAACAACGGATGGTGCGATCTGACACTGATGTTCCTTGAGCATGAAGCTCACCTTTAATCTCTTTAGAAGTTATCCTGGGCTCTTTTGTTACCATTCGAATTATCCGTCTCTTTGATTTGTCATCAATTTTCCTCCTGCTGCCACGTCCAGGGAGGTTGGCTACAGTCCCATGGATCTTAAATTTCTAAATAATATGTGCAACTGTAGTCACAGGAACATCAAGCTACTTGGAGATGGTCTTATAACCTTTACCCTTAACTTGCTTGTCTATAATTTTCTTTCTAATCTCCTGAGACAACTCTTTCCTTTGCTTCCTCTGGTCCATGTTGAGTGTGGTACACACCATGTCACCAAACAGCACAGTGAGTATCTGTAGCCCTATATACAGGCCCACTGACTGATTACAAGATTGTAGACACTTGTGATGCTAATTAGTGGACACAACTTGATTTAACATGTATCTGTTGTCACATTATTTTCAGGGGTACCATCATTTTTGTCCAGGCCTATATCATGAGTTACATTTTTTAAAAACTTCTGTGGAAGCAGGGTTGAAAAGCAATGTCTGACTTCCATTTGTTCATTTTCATAGATTTTTAATTTATTATTACTTTTGTCAGATTCAAATTATTTCTGTGACCATTGTGGGTTTTTCCTTTCATTAAACGAGGAGTACCAACAATTTTGACCACGTATGTATGTATGTACAAACACACACACACACACATATGTATATATATATATATATATATATATATATATATATACACATACACACATACATACATATATATATATATATACACACACATATATATACACACACACATATATATACACACATACATATACATACATACACATATATATACACACATATACATATATATATAGTGATGTAGCAGACATCCCTTTAATGGTTTGGTGTGTTTTTGAATGACCATATACCTTCCTCTTTAACGGACTGGTCACATGACTGTGACATCACACAGGTCCTTATGCACACAGAGGGTGTGGACACATGACTCTGACATCAGTTAAGGTCCTATCTGTGTGTGTGCTGCAGTATATATAAACCCTGTGTGATTTGTGACAGGTGTGTTCCGGTGTGTAGGAGTTCCTGGGTGTTGGGAGCTCCTGTGTGGGCACCGTGTGAGCGGCACGAGGCTGTTCCCTGTGTGTGGGGAACACCGCTTGTGGGAAGCCTGGTGAGGCCTGGTGGACTCCGGTGGAGGTGAAGCCTGGATCCCTGTGAGAGTGTGGGGGATGCCAGTAAGCCTCGGAGTGCCACACAAGCACCGCTCGTGTGAGGCCTGGTGAGGCCTGGTGGACTCCGGTGGAGGTGAAGCCTGGATCCCTGTGTGTGTGTGTGGGATGCCAGTAAGCCTCGGAGTGCCACACAAGCGTCCTGGAGGACAGAGCCTGGATCTGTGTGTGAGAGATGCCAGTGGTCTTGGACGGGTGGAGGTCTGGAGACCACGTGTGGTCAAGCCTTAGAGTCACAGTGGTGAAATGGACTAAAAGCAGCTGAAAGCCGATAAAGGTAATACTCTTTATGTTATGGACATTTTCATGGACATTGTTTTATTACCTTGCGGAAGGCTGTAATTAGAGTCAAGTGGGCCGGTGTGCCACTTGGGCTCGTGGACATTATGTATGTGAAATACGGTTTATGAAGTGTAATAAACTGTGGATTGTGAAACACGGCAAAGTAGTTGCTGGTGTGCAGTGATTGACGCAGCAAAGCGAGTATCCCCCAGGATAATAAGTAGTGCTGCCTTACAATATATATACACACACATATACATACATGTGTATATATATATATATATATATATATATGTGACACCCCAGGGGTCTGGTTGCCACAGTAATAGAGATATTATGTCTGAGAGCAAGTGGGAGGTTTCTCTGGTCAGGATCCCTAAACATGCAACACGGTCCGCCCAGACCTGGGAGGGGAGGAATCTGCCCTTTTAAACTGGGTCTGGGGCGGGATTAGAGTAGTCAGAGTGAAGCTGCAGACAGAGTCAGAGTCTGGAGAGGGAAAGTGAGATCAGGAGCTCTGGAGGAGCAGTAGCTGAAGTCCAGGGGCTGGAGCAGAGCAGAGCTCGCCCTGGACGAAGACACTAAAACCGGACACAGGAGTCCGAGGCTGTGGGGACTGATATACACCCAGCAGCAGAAAACAGCCGGCAGGGGATTCCAGGTCCTCTGGCCATAGAAGCCCGGAGGCTCAGTCACAAAGAAGGGACCAGCGCCGCCATCCAGGAGCGGAGGCTAACAGAAGGCCCCAAGTCACCAGCCATACGGGTGAGCACCACACGGTATACTCAGGGACGTGGGCTACTTGTAACCGCTGACAGCAAGGTAGCCAGGAAGAGTGCAGATAAACGGGGAGGCCTACAACTCCACCTGGCCAGGGGAACTCCTGCTTGCTCGCAGACTGACCAGGCCCCTTATACTAGCCAGTACTCCCTGGAGGGTCTGCCTTGTACCATCAGTAAAGACCCTAAACTGCACCTCCCGTCTCTGTGATTCCTTGCCGCTCCTGCACCATTAGCACTGGGACCCTCAGACCATCACTCCCATCATCTTCCAAATTAGCTGCCCTGAGGCAATACTTCTCCCGTGGGGAGTCATCCCATACTCGGCTGCGCAAACAACATCAGCCTCAGCGGTCTGCAGCGCAGCGGCGGTCCCCACTGACCGCAATCCACGGGTGGCGTAGTCGGACACTTATTACAATACAAATAGACTGCCACTGGTTTGACCACCCTGGGCACGGACCGGGTCACCGCCACACGGAGACTACAACCCCCAGCATTCTACAACAGGCCCGGTTCCGGGTTCCCCTGCACAACACAGGCCCAGGGGGTGCGTCATATATATATATATATATATTACACTACCGTTCAAAAGTTTGGGGGTCACCCCCACAATTTTGTGTTTTCTATAATAACTCATACGTTTATTTATCAAATGAGTTGCAAAATGAATAGAAAATATTGTCCAGACATTGACAAGGTTAGAAATAATAATTTTTATTTGAAAGAATAATTTTCTCCTTCAAACTTTGCTTTTGTCAAAGAATGCTCCCTTTGCAGCAATTACAGCATTGCAGACCTGGCATTCTAGCTGTTAATTTGCTGAGGTAATCTTGAGAAATTTCCCCCCATGCTTCCTGAAGCCCCTCCCACAAGTTGGATTGGCTTGATGGGCACTTTTTGCGCACCATACGGTCAAGCTGCTCCCACAACACCTCAATGGGGTTGAGATCTGGTGACTGCGCTGGCCACTCCATTACAGATAGAAGACCAGCTGCCTGCTTCTTCCCTAAATAGGTCATGCATAATTTGGAGGTGTGCTGTTATAGGAAGAAATTGGCTCCAATCAAGCGCTGTCCACAGGGTATGTCATGGCGTTGCAAAATGGAGTGATAGCCTTCCTTATTCAAAATCCCATTTACCTTGTACAAATCTCCCACTTTACCAGCACCAAAGCAGCCCCAGACAAACACATTACCTCCACCAGGCTTGACAGATGGCGTCAGGCACTCTTCCAGAATCTTTTCAGTTGTTCTGCATCTCACAAATGTTCTTTTGTGTGATCCAAACACCTCAAACTTTGATGCGTCTGTCCATAAAACTTTTTTCCAATCTTCCTCTGTCCAATGTCTGTGTTCTTTTGCCCATATTAATCTTTTCCTTTTATTAGTCAGTCTCAGATATGGCTTTTTCTTTGCCACTTTGCCCTGAAGGCCAGTATCCTCTTACATGCCAAGAGTGTGCAAAGCAGTCATCAAAGCAAAAGGTGGCTACTTTGAAGAACCTAGAATATAAGACATATTTTCAGTTGTTTCACACTTTTTTGTTAAGTATATAATTCCACATGTGTTAATTCATCGTTTTGATGCCTTCAGTGTGAATGTACAATTTTCAAAGTCATGAAAATACAGAAAAATCTTTAAATGAGAAGGTGTGTCCAAACTTTTGGTCTGTACTGTATATGTCCAGGAAGACATGCACATTTTCTCTTAATTTTTTCTTTTTCCTTTAAAAATGTATTCTTTTGAGCTAAAGTAATGGACGGTATAGAGCCTGATGTTTTTTCATATACTGCTGAGGAAGAAGAACGGATCCTAGGTGCGCTGAAGGATGATGGGACTTTTTTAAGTACACCTTCCCTAGTGGATCTTAAACGTAAATATGAAAGTGATTCTAAAAGGATGATTATTCTACAACTGCATTTGGTTACTTTGGGACAGTATTATAAAGCTCGGAAAATACCACGGGGTTTATGTTCAAATATAAGACCCAATCTTTTTGGAAATAATGTGACTTTTTGCTCCCGTTTTTGTCAAATCTCCAATAGATATGCCTTGGATATAATTTTGTTGAATATTGACTTTTTACAACAGGAAATATTGAAAATGACAACTTACATTGTGGATACTGAGGAAAAATTGAAATCATTGCTCAAAATTGAGGAATGGGATTCCTTCAAGGATTTAATAATGACTAAGGTGCAGGGTTTGCGCATGGAATTTGAGGATGTAAAACGTCGTAAATGGAATCGAGATATGGAGGATTATCAAACTGGTCACATTTATAACTGGCAGAAGGGTGGATCTAATTCATCATGGAGTAAAATAGGTTATTTAAGGACTGATAAAAGGCCTAACAAGCATGATATAAAAGGACATTTACAATTGTGTGATAATTTCTCCTTTAGACCTAGATCAGGAGCAACAGAGAGGATCCAACGGAAAAGAAGAGGGGGCAAACGGCACCGAAGACAACAGAAAAAAACAGGACAAAATCAAACCACGGCAGCAGAGACAAGTGATGACACGGAAAAAAGAAATGAACTCGTGGTAAATATCTCTAAAAAAAATTTGACCATATCACAGATGACTGTCTTGAATAAGGGTTTGTCATTTAGTATGAGCAAACATGTGGACTGGTTTCAGCTGGAGCTAGATCTCCAGAGATTTTTTTAGAAATGTCAAATTGAGAAATTGGTTTTCTGGTAGTGTGATTGTCCCTAAATGTATAACTAGTGAACTTAGTCTACAACAGGTTCAGGTGGCCAAAAGGGGTACCTTTACGCCACCTGTGAATCCTCCGGTAATTAATGCATTTATGGAAGCGGTACAGAGGGATGTGAAAGCATTGAGAGGGAACTCAAATAAAAGACTGAAATCTCCAAATTTGAGTACAGAGGAGATACGGGCTTTGCAGGACCATGTCCATGACAGCGACATCATTATAAAACCTGCCGATAAAGGTGGGGCTGTCGTCGTCATGGACAGGGTCATGTATATTGAAGAAATTAGAAGACAGTTGAGTGACAGTGAAGTTTATGTCAAGTTGGAAAAGGATCCAAAATTTCTATTTTTAAATTATTTGAAAGTTATTTTGGATGGGGATTTGGAAAATAATATAATTGATAAAGATCTTTATGATTATTTATACAGTATGTGGAGAATCCTACCACCCCTGTGATATATGTACTTCCTAAAATACATAAAAATCTTAATCATCCCCCGGGACGACCCATAGTCTCCGGGGTAAATTCATTAACGAGTAAAATTGGAATTTATCTTGATAGAATATTAAATCCATTGGCGAAAAATACTAAATCCTTTGTGAGAGATACCATGGATTTTTTATTAAAAATACAGGAAGTTGAATTAAAAAGTGAGGTCATTTTGGCCTCATTTGATGTGGTATCTCTATACACCTCCATTGATAATGGTAGGGGGGTGGAGGCGATTGAACGGAGACTGTCTTATACGGATCTTAGTGAAAATAATAGGAAATGTATTATTGAATTATTAGAGTCCATATTATATCATAATTATTTCCTATTTGGTGATGAATATTTCCTCCAGAAATGTGGAACCGCGATGGGGGCCAATATGGCCCCTGCTTCTGCAAATATTGTTATGGCTACATTGGAGGAGAACTTTGTCTATGTGTCCCACCACTTTAGACATGTCATGGCGTGGTGGCGATACATAGATGACGTCTTCCTCCTCTGGACAGGTACACAAGGGGAACTGGAGGATTTTTATGGATATTTGAATCAGGTCGATAGGACTGTCAAATTTACATTGGTGAGTTCATGTAAATCTATTCAGTTTTTGGATGTTTTTATCACACAGGAAAATGGAAAATTATTGACCTCCCTCTTCATTAAACCGACGGATCGAAATGATTTCCTGAGGTATAACAGTCACCACCCAAAACGCATGATAGAATCATTACCTTTTAGCCAATATTTAAGAATTAAAAGAATAAAGAGTAGTGAGGAGGGCCTGTATAAGAGTGCACAGAAACTTACGAAAAAACTTAGGTCAAGAGGTTACCCTCAGAGACTGTTAAATAAACAGGAAAAAAAAGTCAGTGGATTAAATAGGGATATTATTCTGAATAAAATGACCAAAAATAATAAGGATGATAGAATACCTATGGTATCGACATATGGTGAAGAGAGTGAACAGGTGGCAAATATAGACAGGAGTCATTGGAAAATGTTAAATAGATGTTTCCCGGATGTGCCAGAATTTAAAAATCCCCCTCTTTTTTCTTATAGAAGAAATAAAAATATTAAAGATGTACTAGTACATTCAGATATTGGCCCCTCTAAAACTGTGACTCAGACATTCATTAAGGGTAGAGGTAGAAAGGGCTGTTATCCATGTCTTTCATGTGTCAACTGCCCGTTTATGTTAAAAGGTGATCGGTTTCTTCATCCAAAAACTCAAAAAGTATACAACATAAAAATTTTTTTTACATGTGATTCTGACTATATAATATATCTGTTAGAGTGCCCCTGCTCACTTTGGTATATAGGAGAAACTACGTGCAATTTTAAAACTCGCATAAATAGTCATAGACATTCCATTAGAAAAAAGAGGATGGACTTACCTGTATCAAAGCATTTTGTGGAGGCGGGACATACTGTGATACAATTAAGATTTAGAATTATAGATGCGGTCCCTTTACAAAGACGGGGTGGAGATAGAATACGATTATTAAAAAGAAAGGAACTTGAGTGGATCCATAACTTGAATACGTTGAAGCCAAATGGACTGAATGCTGAATTTAATACAGCAGGTATCACCTGAGGAGTATGTTCAGACATCAGCAGTGTATGAAATTTGGGGTATTTTAAATATAATTGGATTTTTATATTTTAATATATTTATATATGGATATTTTTGGTTTCTTGCAGATCAATCACTCTCACTATGATATTTTGTGGAGTCGACGCGACCTGCTGCAACATGCGTATAAAGAAAGGGAGACTTCCTCTGGGAATGGATTTTTTCTTAAAAAAATGTTTTTTTTTATATATATAGTAGTTGAAAATATTCAAGTTTCCACCTAATGAAGTTATAAAAATATATTTCTACATTATGAAATGGTATTCCTATTTATGGAGAGAATTGAACTATAATGTATTCCCAATTATCGCCTGAGATTGGGAAAGGGGTGGGGACCTGAGGAAGGTTCCTCCTCTGACCTCTTAATTTCACTCCATGGATGAACCTAGGGATAGGGAATTCCATGGAAGGGTGTTTGGGTTATGTATTAATATATTATCTCTCCGTTCATTTATGGACATAGGAATTACCGTATGGATACTGTTATTATAATATAAATAAATTGAGAAATTATGAATAGGATGGTGTCCCTGATAATGAAAAGTGGGCGCGTTCTTGCAGTTAATAGAGGATAGGATTAATTATTTGAGTGCACATTTTGTTCATATTTGAAAATAATCTTCTGGTGGAGTTTGCCAATTAAAAAGATAGCGACCGTAGTGTTAGAAGTGTAAAGCGCTTGCCCGGTGATGTCACGATATGGGCGGACTAGGTTTGCCCCGGTCATGTGACAAAACAATGTGGGTCCCATGGGAGACATGCGCAGATTGGATTCTTGAGTTAATCTACCCAAGGGTGCTCGACCGGTCCGAGACGTGGGACGAGTGAAGCTCTCTGTTGGTGATATATACAGCGCTGAGGTAAGAATAACTGTTATATTCTACCTAATTATATCACTGCATAGAAGAGACTCCCTCACCCCCGAGCGGTCGGCTCCCCAGGTAATTCAACAGATTGTTGTCTGGCTCAGGTCCCTTTGAACCAGTAGAATCCCTCAGATAAATTGACAGTCCTGCCTTCTATCCTTTGGAGAATTTAAGAATGAAAGTATGGATCCAATGATTGTGTTGTGGATGTGTCCCGGGATTGATGTTTTTGGTCTGTTTTTCTGGTTGGCGTATAAGTCCTAGAGAGGCTAGTAGTGGAATGGTTCAGAAACCTTTGTGGCCCATTGTCTAAGTGACCATTGTCTAAGTGACTGAGGAGTCTCTTCTAGGTGAGGAGAACCGAAAAAATGGGGAACCAAAATGCCAAGGAAGGCATTATAGCCAAAGACTTAGTGGTACGCAGAGAAGGGAAACAGGCACTGATTGGAATTGACAAAATATTGTGTAAAGCGGGAATGAATGAGAATGGAGAGATGAATGGAGAGAAATGGAAATCCTTCTTTAACTCCTATCATGGATGGCTGAAAGATAAGGGTCTGTTAGGGACAGTAGATGTATGGATGAATGCATGCGCTTATTTTGAAGGAAAGATTGAAGAATTAGGAGACGGACGTTACAGACTGACAAAAACTGGAATGACAGATTTTCCTCCCTGTCCGCTCCCGACGTCACCCCCACCCCAGTACCAGAATTCCCAGGAACCTAAATGTTGGGTTTGCCCCAGATGTGGACAGCAGAATCCCTTGACAGTAGACATCTGTGTGGCATGTGGAGGACCGAGACCCCACCCAGCTAGTCTATTCCCAATGAGGACGGTAGTTGTGCCAGGAGCACCAGCAGCAGCAGCAGCAGCAGGGGGGGATGCAGTGGTTCCAGGTCAGGAAGCTCGTACAATGTTAATGTATAGACCATGGAGCCCTTCAGAGCAGTTGGCACTGATCTCCCAGCTGCCAGATCCGTCCCAGTCCCCTATGGGTTTTGCTAGAATGATCACCACCATACAGGATACGTATCATGCCACTAGAATAGATCTGCAGGGGGTAATTAAGGGAAAATTGGCAGATGAAGCCCGCTATGATAGGTTGATAGATGAGACAAAAAAAACAGTATGCCAATAGGACCGGACCCGTAGATGCAGAATCTAATGATGCAGCAGCTGGAGTCCTATTCGCAGCAGCGTTGGTAAAAGCATGTCAAGACAGGCAAGCAGAAAAGCAAGTTACACTAGAAGATAGAGTGCAGGGAAAGGAGGAAGATCCTAAGGATTATTTCTATGCACTAAAGAAAACCTGGTCAGAAATGGGTTCAACCCCGGGAATAAGACTAGTGAGAGGGTATTAGCAAGTGCTTTCATGAATGGACTAAAGAAAGAGATTGCAGAGAAGGTAAAAGCAAGTAGACCGGACTGGAGATCAGTGAAGGCAGAAGATTTAGCTAGAATAGCTCAGGGGGCACAGCATGACATAGCGCAGGCAAAAAGAGCTGCCAGAATACATATAGTAGAGACGACCCCCAGAAACAACAGAGGCAGAGGACGGACTGAAGGAGGAGGACAGAAACTGTGTTACGGATGTAAAAAGCCAGGACATTTTAGAAAGAACTGTAGGACCAACCCGTATCCAAATGCTCAGAGTACGGGTCCTCAAGCCGACCAAACAACGCCCCCATAGGAGGAGGGTAGCTTGCACATGAACCCCCTCATCTCCTTACCCCCAACTCCCAGTTGTATAGTGCAGGTGAACCTACCAGGGGGACATGAAATCGATTTCCAAGTAGATACGGGGGCCGACAATTCAGTAATTACGCAAGGTGATTGGCCATATGTAGCGCCCCAAGGACTTGGTCACTACAGAGGTATTGCACCTCATCCAGAGGTGTGATATCCCACTCCCGGGTAAGGATGGAGTATGGATCAAGGCTCAGTAGGCTGCATACAGCACACACACCCCATTTCCGAGGGACAGCTCAACGGTGCTCCCACTAGACAGAAGTGCAGGCACGACAGCATCTGTCCCTGGCTGGAGTGGGGAGGGGGGTGGAATACCCAGTGCTATAGGGGCAGATAGGGGTTGGGTCCGGAGCATAGGAAGGAGCCCATTGGTTGCTAGTCACCTGGGCTCATGGTCAGAGGGAGGTATATAAGGTGGGCACCATCTTAGAACAGTGTTCAGTCTGAGAGAGGAAGTGACAGAGCAGGGCCTCTGTGGAGCTCTGCTCCGGAGGCGGGCCTAGCCTGTGAGGCCCAGCCAGCACTGAAAGAGAAAGAAGAAGAAGTTCAGTCTGTGAGGAGAAGTGGAGAAGGCAGGGAGCAGGGCTGCTGCATGGGCTCTGCTCCCTGGGCAGGCCTAGCACAGAGGCCGGGCCCAGAGAGAGAGAGAGGAGAAGGAACAGTGGAAAGGAAAAGGAAACAAGACCAGAACAGAAGTAACAAGTGAAACAGAAAGGCTCAGGAACGAGAAGGAAGAGAGAACCCTAAGGACCCAGGATATTGCGGGTGACGGGTTGGCAGAACAGGGTACCGGATCCCAAATTGGTGGAAGCGAATCATCTTCAGCCAAGAACCGGAGGTCGTGACCAGCCCTTGGTGCGACCCCTCGTTACACCTTGCTAGGAAGGCATACCATATAGGGTCAGGGACATGGGCACGTAGCCCTCCCAAGAGAAGGCCCGCGGGAGCTGGACATAAGCTTGGTCACTGGTGGGGCACGAGCCAGAGAAAGGACGGAAGGGAGCTTTGAGACATACTCCAGAAAGACCTGGGAGTTGACCGAGTCCCTTGCCTGGTGGACGCAGCACGGCTTGGGTGGTCACTGCTTCGCGAGAGTGACCTGGAGAATACAAACTGTGAGTAAAGGACATTGGATTGCAACACGTTGTCTGTGACTTCTTGCTCCTCCGGCACTATTGGTACTGGAACTATCTCCACCATCACTCCCATCATCCACGCTAACTGCCCTGAGGCTGTACTCCTCCTGTGGGGAGTCATCCCATTCTTAGCTGCACACATAACACCGGCCTCAGCGGTCTGCCTTGCAGCGGCGGTCTCCATTGACCGCAATCCACGGGTGGCGTAGTCGGACACTTGTTATTACACTAAGACTGCCACTGAATTGACCACCCTGGGCACGGACCGGGTCACCGCCACGGAGACTACAACCCCCAGCGATCCGGCTCCGGGTATTCCCTGCACAACACAGGCCCAGGGGGCGCGTCAACTTTGGCGTAGTCGGCAGGATTCAAACCAACCCGCCACCAACGGGTATTGCATGCCTGAAAAAGGCTTTTGCACTTACCGGAGAGAAGCTTCCCGCCATCAGACGCCATTTTCGGGACGCCGCTCGGGAAGAAGAGGGGCGTGGACGCCGAAAGCGCGTGAGATCCGAAGCTCCGCCCCATGCACTGACGCTGCGTAAGGTCCTGGAAGGGAGAGGGAGCGACGCTGACGTCACAGGAGCGCGACGCAAGGTCCTCAACCCCGACGATCGACTGCGGAGCCGCGGCCTACGGAGGAAGATCATCGCAAGGTAGGCCACGGTCCGCCGGGGGGGGGGGAAGACATCGGGAACGGAGAGCAAAATGGCGGACCGGCAGCAGACTAGGCTGCCCAGCATCGGCAGTGCCCCAGTCGTCACAGGCCCCGACCAGCACCAGGAGAAGACGGGTGACGCAGGAGCGGTCGCGGGAGCAGGTAAGAGGAGTCTCCCTGTCCCGGACGCTGCCAGCGTCAGCCTGCTCCCGGGCCCCCTGGTGGAGCCGCCGATCCCGGATGGTGCAGACACCGACCTGCTCCAGACCCCGCAACAAGCCCTGCAGCCGAGCCCTCCAGCCCTGGGCACCGCCACCACCAGCCCGCGCCCAGGCCCAAAGTCGCACCCTCTGACCCCGGGCGTCATCAACAGCGGCCTTCTCCAGACCCCGCCGCAAGGCCTACTGCACAAGGGTGCCAAGGGACAGTACGCCCTCCACGTTCACCGGCTCACGGAGGAGAAGCTGCAGTACCACCAGTACGAGGAAAGCCAAGAGGACCCGGACGGGTCTGAAGACTGCCCTCAGGAGGGAGCTCAAGGAGGACATAACTATTAAAAGAAAGTAGCGTGAGTAAGGAACTGTACAAAGTTACCCGTCAGGGTACAAGGACTGTTTTTCTTTTGAACTGTTAATAAGTGTGGTCCCCGTTGGGACAGCTAAAAGACTGTTACCCGTTTCCAAGATACCCCCTTTCTTACCTGGCTGAGGACTGAGAGCAGCCATCCCCTTTCCAACCGGCCGAGGACTGGGAACGGCCAACCCCTGGTAAATAGTTGCGCTTCTTAAAGCGCCCCCTACTGGTTTTTTAAAAGAACTGCAACGTCTACCTCAGGACGAATTAAATGGACTGTTGCACCTTTGAGAGAGAAAGTGAACACCTGGTCGCAGGTTGTCCAGCAGCCAGAAGTCAAGAATGCGTTTTTGAAGAATGTTTTACTTGCAAAAGTTTTATAGTGTGTTTTATGGTAAAAGAGTTCCGGAAGTAATAACCAAAAGTGTTTCATCAGAGTGTTTCCCATGAAGGGAATTGTACAAGTGTGTCTGTTTCCTGATGTAAGCAGTTAATGAAAAAGTTTTTGCATACCCTGTGAATTGTTTTTGCTCTGTTCCAGCCCGAGGACGTGCTGTGCTTTACCAGGGGGGAATGTAGCGCCCCGAGGACTTGGTCACTACAGAGGTATTGCACCTCATCCAGAGGTGTGATATCCCACTCCCGGGTAAGGATGGAGTATGGATCAAGGCTCAGTAGGCTGCATACAGCACACACACCCCATTTCCGAGGGACAGCTCAACGGTGCTCCCACTAGACAGAAGTGCAGGCACGACAGCATCT
The DNA here is from genome assembly GCF_046119375.1 of Phyllobates terribilis. Lineage (NCBI taxonomy): Eukaryota > Metazoa > Chordata > Amphibia > Anura > Dendrobatidae > Phyllobates > Phyllobates terribilis. Next base: position 80,762,807 of record NW_027362772.1, read on the forward strand.
GTCCCTGGCTGGAGTGGGGAGGGGGGTGGAATACCCAGTGCTATAGGGGCAGATAGGGGTTGGGTCCGGAGCATAGGAAGGAGCCCATTGGTTGCTAGTCACCTGGGCTCATGGTCAGAGGGAGGTATATAAGGTGGGCACCATCTTAGAACAGTGTTCAGTCTGAGAGAGGAAGTGACAGAGCAGGGCCTCTGTGGAGCTCTGCTCCGGAGGCGGGCCTAGCCTGTGAGGCCCAGCCAGCACTGAAAGAGAAAGAAGAAGAAGTTCAGTCTGTGAGGAGAAGTGGAGAAGGCAGGGAGCAGGGCTGCTGCATGGGCTCTGCTCCCTGGGCAGGCCTAGCACAGAGGCCGGGGCCAGAGAGAGAGAGAGGAGAAGGAACAGTGGAAAAGAAAAGGGAACAAGACCAGAACAGAAGTAACAAGTGAAACAGAAAGGCTCAGGAACGAGAAGGAAGAGAGAACCCTAAGGACCCAGGATATTGCGGGTGACGGGTTGGCAGAACAGGGTACCGGATCCCAAATTGGTGGAAGCGAATCATCTTCAGCCAAGAACCGGAGGTCGTGACCAGCCCTTGGTGCGACCCCTCGTTACACCTTGCTAGGAAGGCATACCATATAGGGTCAGGGACATGGGCACGTAGCCCTCCCAAGAGAAGGCCCGCGGGAGCTGGACATAAGCTTGGTCACTGGTGGGGCACGAGCCAGAGAAAGGACGGAAGGGAGCTTTGAGACATACTCCAGAAAGACCTGGGAGTTGACCGAGTCCCTTGCCTGGTGGACGCAGCACGGCTTGGGTGGTCACTGCTTCGCGAGAGTGACCTGGAGAATACAAACTGTGAGTAAAGGACATTGGATTGCAACACGTTGTCTGTGACTTCTTGCTCCTCCGGCACTATTGGTACTGGGACTATCTCCACCATCACTCCCATCATCCACGCTAACTGCCCTGAGGCTGTACTCCTCCCGTGGGGAGTCATCCCATTCTTAGCTGCACACATAACACCGGCCTCAGCGGTCTGCCTTGCAGCGGTGGTCTCCATTGACCGCAATCCACGGGTGGCGTAGTCGGACACTTGTTATTACACTAAGACTGCCACTGAATTGACCACCCTGGGCACGGACCGGGTCACCTCCACGGAGACTACAACCCCCAGCGATCCGGCTCCGGGTATTCCCTGCACAACACAGGCCCAGGGGGCGCGTCACATACATTGACACTGATTTTTCACATCATGTCATTGCCACCCCCTTCAATTCCCCGTCTGTCCTGCTTCCTGTCACTAAAAGAATTCCCCTGCAAATTCAAGGAGCCACTGTACATAGCAAGCTCATGGTATCGCCCCGAGGCCAATGTAACCTTTTGGGAAATGATGTGTTGTCCCAATTACAAGCACATATTGAGTATCATCCCGATGGCACTGTCACCATGACCCCAGGTTTAAAACCAAGTACCCTTTGCAAAATTATGTCACTAGATATTGCCAGCATAGAAGAGACAAATGAGTTTCCCCCGATATTGGAGCAGGCTGTACCACATGATTTTTGGGCCTCAGACAAAACAGATGTTGGTAGGTTAAGAGTTCAACCAGTAATGGTGAAATTAAAACCAGGAGCCATCTTGCCTCAACAGAGGCAGTATCCCCTTAGCTCGGCTCAGGAGAATGCCATAGCCCAGCAGGTCCAAAAATTACTACAGAGAGGAGTCCTAGTCAAAACCCAGTCCCCTTGCAACACTCCCCTGTTCCCAGTAAAGAAAAAGAGTGTGCCAGGACAACCAGCCGCATATAGAATGGTCCATGACCTCCGGTTGGTTAACAAAGCCACAGAACTTCTAACACCAGTTGTGCCCAACCCGCATACTCTTCTGTCACAGATACCTTCTAACTCTCTTTGTTTTTCAGTGGTCGATTTGGCAAATGCATTTTTCAGTGTACCATTACATCCTGACTGCCAGTACCTGTTTGCTTTCACATTCCAGGGCAGTCAATATACATGGACAGTGTTGCCACAGGGTGCCCAGAATTCACCCACAATGTACACTGCAAGTCTGCAGGAAATACTGGAGGGATGGTCTGAACCACATATCGTTGTTTTGCAATATGTCGATGACCTGCTCATTTGTGCCCCCTCCAGGAAACAATGTCATAGTGCAACTATATCGCTTATGTTGTTTCTCTATCACGCTGGCTGCAAGGCATCGAAAGATAAGCTTCAGTTTTGTAAATCTTCAGTCACCTTTTTGGGACATTGCATTACACCAGGAGCTCGTCATTTAACAAATGCACGTAAACTAGCAGTACAGGCATTCACCGTCCCCATTAATGTTGCAGCCCTCAGAACTTTTCTTGGACTTGTTTCCTATTGCAGACAGTGGATTCATGCCGCCTCTGTTTTAATGCAGCCCCTCTATGACTGTCTTACCCCAACACCTTTTGTACTAACATCAGAGGCAATAGACTGTTTTTATTCTCTCAAGAACCGTATTTTGGCCGCTTCAGCTTTGGGTACACCTAATTATGAGCTCCCATTTACTCTGTACCTTCATGAACAAGCTGGACATGCAGCAGGAGTTTTAACTCAAACACACGGTGATAATCAGAGACCTGTTGCCTATTTTAGTGTCAGATTGGATGCGGTAGCCAGAGGTGCACCATCCTGCGTACGTGCTCTGCATGCTGTTGGACTATTACTCCATAAATCCGGAGACATTGTTCTTGACCACCCGCTCACCGTTCTAACACCTCATGATGTCTACACTATATTGAATCAAGTGCAACCCGCTCACCTCTCAGCAGCACGTCATCTCAGGTTACAATGTGCACTGTTAATGCCTCCCAATGTTTCTTTACAGAGGTGTACTACCCTGAATCCAGCAACTTTGTTACCTCTCTCGGATCTAAAGGAGGAGTCAGGTACTGTGCTTTTTAAGGAAGATCCAAGAGAGGAAGTTCCTCATGACTGTGTACAAATGATGGCACAAGAAACGGCAGGTTTACCTACTGTATTTGAACATGAATTACAAAATGCAGATTTTGAATTTTTTGTAGATGGATCCCGTCATCAGGACGATTCAGGTACCTTCCATACTGGATATGCAGTTGTCTCCCTCAATGCAGTAATCAAGGCAGAACCAATGCTCCCACACCAGTCGGCTCAAGAAGCTGAACTTAGGGCCTTAACCGAGGCCTGTAAACTAGCGGAAGGTAGTATTGTTAACATTTACACAGATTCTAGGTACGCATTCGGTATATCGCATGATTTTGGTCCAATATGGAAGTCAAGAGGTTTCCTGACGGCAGCAGGACACCCCATTAAGAATGCTGATGCGGTCCAGCAGTTAATTAATTGATGCGCTACAACTACCTAAACAAGTAGCTGTCATAAAGGTAAGAGCACATACCAGACGCACCGACCAGGTAAGCAGAGGAAACGCGATGGCAGATGCAGCAGCAAAAACAGCAGCCTGTAAGCCGCAACAAGGGTCAACAGTACGTCAGTTAAGTGCCCCTAAAAACCCCTTTGTGTCGGAGGACATCTTATCCCAAATGCAGGCGCAGGCTCAAAAGGAGGAGGTTGATAAGTGGTTAAAGGAAGGTGCATGCCTGAATGAAGCAAATGGGGTATGGGGGAAAGGGACACGACGATGCCTTCCAAGGGCACTGTACCCAGCAGCTGCCCAGGTACTACATGGGCCGACACACCAATCTAAAACGGGTGTGATGAGTGTGATGCAGAAACATTGGGTGGCACCAGGATTCTCCACCTGTATTGAAAACCTGGTACAAGGGTGCATGATATGTGCTACACATAATCAGGGTAGAGTAGTTAAAACACCACCCAAACACACCCCCCGGCCCCTCTATCCATTCCAGAGACTGCAAATTGATTATATTCAGCTGCCAAAGTCAGGATCATGGGAATATGTGTTGGTCTGTATTGATTTGTTCTCAGGATGGCCAGAGGCTTTCCCGATTGCCAAAGCCACGGCTACGGCAACCGCAAAGAAACTGCTTGCGGAGGTGGTCTGCAGGTATGGGGTACCAGAGGTAATTGAGAGTGACAGAGGTACACACTTCACAGGTGAAATAATGAATGAAGTCATGTCAGCTCTAGGAATTCAACAAGCATTCCATACCCCATATCACCCACAAAGTAGTGGTACAGTGGAAAGACTGAATGGGACATTGAAATTAAAAATTCAGAAAGCCATGGCTGAGACAGGAAAACCATGGCCGGACTGTTTACCACTTGCTCTGTTTTCAGTAAGATACACGCCTAATAGAAAGACTGGACTCTCTCCATATGAGATATTGTTTGGCAACGTACCCGGCCTAGGGTGTTTCTATCCGCAAGCATTAGAAATGAACAACCATGTGCTAAGTTCCTATGTGAGGGCTTTACACAAAAAGATTAAGCAAGTACATGATAATGTCTTCAGTTCTCTTCCAGATCCAGATCAAGACTCTAGCAGCCATACGCTGCAACCTGGAGACTGGGTGGTTATAAAAAGACACGTGAGGAAAAGCCTAGATCCACGGTTTGACGGACCCTTTCAAGTTCTGCTGACCACAAGTACAGCCGTTAAGCTAGAGGGAAAAGAGACCTGGATCCACGCGTCCCATTGCAAAAAGATACTAGGAGAACCAGCGGACAAAGAATGATGACATTGTTTATACTTACCTGCATACTTGCGACCACAGGTGCATGGACTAGGTTAGGCACCATGGATGGAGACGACAATAGATTCATTAGACACCATCTTGCTCTAATCGATGGACTAAAGGAGCAAAACCAGACCATTGCTAATTGTTGGATATGTACACATGCCCCTGTGACGTCCACTAGCATACCCTTTCTCGCTGTCCCGGTCTCATGGGAAGAGATAAACTTTTGAGTGAACTGTTCAGATACTTTGGCCAATAATTCCACACAGAGATTTTCATTTCTAAATCCCGCAAATTGGTTTAAAGGTATTGGTGGGTGGTTGGCTGGTATAGTACAAGCTATTTTACAGGTTTTGCTAATGTGTCTTGCGGTTTATTTGGTTTTTAAGTTTTTTTTAATGTGTATTCAGCGTTGTACTAAAAGAAAACATAGAAATTCATATTGATAAATGAAGGAACAAAAGGATGGAATGTTATAGCAGAAGATGGAGTCCCTCAAGTTTAAAGGCCCCATCTATGCTATATAAGTCTGACAGTTATTTTAGGTGAAAACAACAGCTATGAATGTTCCTTCTTGTATCAATAGCATGTCCTTTTGAGAAGATAAAGTGATTTTCCCTGGCCAGATGTTTCTTCTAGTGTAGCAATAATGTGTTCTTGCAGAAAGATGAAATGACCTTGCTAACTAGATAAGTCTAATTAAATATTTTAAAGCATACAGAAACTAGCTTTTTTCGCTTGTTCAGCTAAACTGTATAATCAAACCATATATGGCAAATCCGTTTCCTGCCTTTAGGGTGTATATTAGCCCTGTGTTTTGTAATAAAGTTTTTAGAGTATGTTTAGACACAAACATCCTGTCCTGTGTCTTCATTCTCTCCGAGCTCGTAATCCAAAGGATAGAAGACCCAAAATTCAGTGACGACACCTCCATACATTAAAAAAAAAAAATCAAATACTCACCCTCACCTCACTCCTCCTCACCTGCTGCCGCTGCTCAGGTCCGGACTCCATTGCTGGCATCTTCCCGCTCTGCGCTGCCTGTGATGGCTCCTGGGAGGGTGCGGTGGAAAGACGTCACCGCGCCCTCTAACCTGAGACATCACAGGGAGCGCAAAGCGGGAAGACAGCGGAGCTGCGGAGGCATGGGGAGAGGTAAGTATCCGGCTGCCGGGGCCCTGAGCAAGTGGGGGAGAAGGGCGGGCGCTGGCACCGCTCTCCTTCGCCCATAGCCCGGCATGGTGCCCGACCGCAAGTGGGCCCTCTCGCCTGCTCAGGGCCCTGGCACTTGCCCGGGTGCTGACGCCGGCCCTGCCTATTGTTCTGTACAGACTCCTGTACTTCTAGTACCTGAGCACCTGACATGTCTGACATTTTTACCTCAGATCAAGCTGCGTTTTACAGTATCAGCAAAAGATATGAGATTTTAGAAATTTCACTCATATGCTTGATTTTTTTTCCTGACTGAATTTGACAAATGCAGCGTTTTTAAAATCCACAGCGCGTCAATTCTCTCAGTGTTTTTGTAGCTTTTTTTTTACAAAGAAATGAAAGGGGGAAAAAATGCTGTAAAAAATGCAAGTTTTTTACAGCGTTTTGACAGCGGTTGTGGTGAATGAAACTAACTTTATTAAAAATGTACTGTAGACAAAGCTCATATGTAATCCACACCCAAAAAAAGGCTACAAAAAAGTGACAAAAATGCAGGGAACATGAGGAAAACCAGGGGTTTTGAACACAGTGTTTTTACTGCCAAGACAAGTTTTTATTGTTGCAGTAAAAAACACAGAAAAACGCTATGTATGAGGGTCACTAACATGGGCCCTTCAAAGTTAAGCTTAAATAATATTCTAGATATGACTCTATTATACCAACTGAGCTAAACTGCAAGGGTCCCCGCAGGGCCTGACTGTCCATCTGGAAGTTCCAACAAATACCAGATGGGCCGGTGTGGACACTTGTTGACAGTATCCACTTTCTGAGGATGTGGATATCATTAACCATTAACAACTGAGGTGGAGCAGAGAGCCATGGACTCCCTGCTCTGCCACTTGCTCAGAAAAGCCGTAGACTGCTTATGTCTTATGAACTCAAAGAGGTCAGCACCACATGAGGGACATCAGGCGATGCAATGACCTCACTTCAACATCTGCTGCACCTAGACTGTAGTGAGGAGGAGAATATCACCCCTCAGCGTGGGAGAGAGGGGGTGATAAGTATTAGCATATGTTTCTGGTTTCCTAGGACACAATTATTACATAAGAAGGCCCGGGGGGCATTATAAGGATACACAGGGCACCACTGTCATGAGACATTATTATTATTATTAGTCAGTATAGGGGGCATTATTATTATAACGTAGCCCAGTGAATATAAGTATTATTATAAGGAAAAAGAGGACACCATTATTGATAGCAATAAATTTAGATTTTCTTCAAGTATTTGCAATTTGAGGAGATCTGAGTTGCTGCAAATCTATTTTTTTTAATTTGTCAAACTAGGTGAAAACATTGTCTGCTCTCTGTTACTGATAGAGGAGACTAGATTACTCAACGTGCTCTCCTCACACACTGAGCAGCACTTATGTCCATAAAATGGCCGCTGGGGGAGGAGCATGTGACCAGATCAGCCTATCGTATCAGCCTCCTCCAACAGACAAGCAGCTCTCCTATGTGAGGAGTTTTAGTATTGGAGGCTGAGGACAGGTCTGGTCACTGCTCCTCCACCAGCGGCCATTGTATGGACAGAATGCTGCTCAGTGTGTGAGGAAAGCTGCACTAATAAGTGTAAATGGCCGCCCCCTTTAATATACGTGCTTAAATATTTAAGGGGTGCAGTGAAAAATTTATATGCGAGCAAGTAAGGTTCAAATTTCGGTGTTAATTTCACTTAATATCATTGTGGCAGTGTAAAAAAAATGTTAATGCTCATTGATTAGTTGACGCCGACCCATGCACCAAAGAAGATGCCACATCTGTCGCTCACTAGATTGTTTTATGTTTAGGCTGCCCTCTACTGACAACTAGAGGAATCATTTGCAGGTCAAGTATGTAAATCTGCATGGTATAGCATTAGTACATGAAATTGGCCCACTAAGGGTCTTCTCTATGCAATTATAGCCTATTGTGAACTCCCATGCCCAATATATTTGAGTGTCGCTTGTACTATTTATTTGAGAAGCCTTATGAGTATAGTATGCCCTTATCAGAATGACAATGTTTGCAATAGGCATATAGATTGTATGATATGTCATGGAACGCACTCAGCTGTAAAGTTCCAGGATTGACTGTGCATTGAAATCTAGGTGACAGCGGCGAGGCGGCTTCACTGTGTCCATGATCACATGATCCCGGTGCTGGTCACATGCTCTGACTGGGAGAATGGCGGCCAGGTGGTTCCGGCGTGTGGAACGCATACTGACTCTCCGGTCACGTGCTTCCTGTCACGTGTTTCCGGTGACCACGGATATCCGGTTGTGCTTGGAGCGCATGGGGCGTGCAAAAGAGACGGTTGCATCTAGTTTGGAATTGATTATTTGTGGTCCTCAAACAATCAACTCCATTCTAGCTGATTCACCATTGAGCCGTCTAGTTTGGAGTTGATTTTTTGAGGGCTCATTTTATCAGCTCCACTCTAGACGGCTCACTACTGAAGTGACTGGATCGGGGGGATATTTTGTGGATCTCATTCCAGCATCTCCACTCTAGCTGATTCACTGGTGAGGTGACTGGATCGGAGTGGATATTTTGAGGATCTCATTCCAGCATCTCCACTCTAGCTGATTCACTGGTGAAGTGACTGGATCGGGGGGATATTTTGTGGATCTCATTCCAGCATCTCCACTCTAGCTGATTCACTGGTGAGGTGACTGGATCGGGGGGATATTTTGTGGTCCTCATTCCAACATCTCCACTCTAGCTGATTCACTGGTGAGGTGACTGGATCGGAGTTGATCTTTTGATGATCTCTCTGCAGCTTCTCCATTCTAGACAGTTCAGTTTCTACACTGAAGTTCCTCAAAAAATCACTTCCAATGTCCAGAATGGAGCAGATTCCCGGATCCTCATAGCCTGCAATGTAGTGGAATTGGAATGTACACACATTGTAGATATATATCAGCCTTAAAATTCTAATGATTTCATGTTTTTATTTTTTAAGTACTTGCTCAAACTGTTATATTTATTACGTATTTCCAAAGGGCAAAATTTTATTTTTTTCATGATTAATCAAACTTGCATTTTATTATCGCTTTTTGTAATATAAATAATCACACACAGCGCTGATCGTTCAGTTTTACGTGGGGAAAAACGTAACAAAGCGCAGCGACAGAGTCCTCATAATTTACAACATTGTATTGGAGTGGATTTTTTGAGGACCTCATTTTAGTAACTCCATTCTAGCTGATTCACCAGTGAGCCGTCTAGATAGGAGTAGATTTTTTGAGGACCTCATTTTAGTAACTCCATTCTAGCTGATTCACTAGTGAGCCGTCTAGATCGGAGTGGATTTTTTGAGGACCTCATTTTAGGAACTCCATTCTAGCTGATTCACTACTGAGCCGTCTAGATCGGAGTAGATTTTTTGAGGACCTTCCTATAGCCTTCACTCTGTACAGTTTGGTGCTGAGGTGACTGGAATCGAGTTTTCTCAAAGAGTGAGCGGAGCCTCGTGGGGAGTAACGTAACAAAGCGCAGCAACACAGTCCTCATAATTTACAACATTGTATTGGTGTGGATTTTTTGAGGACCTCATTTGAGCAACTCCATTCTAGCTGATTCACTAGTGAGCCGTCTAGATCGGAGTGGGTATGTTGAGGATCTCCCTGTAGCCTCCAAACTGTACAGGTGCTGAGGTGACTGGAATTGAGTTTTCTCAAAGAGTGAGCGGAGCCTCGTGGGGAGTAACGTAACAAAGCGCAGCAACACAGTCCTCATAATTTACAACATTGCATTGGTGTGGATTTTTTGAGGACCTCATTTGAGCAACTCCATTCTAGCTGATTCACTAGTGAGCCGTCTAGATCGGAGTGGGTATGTTGAGGATCTCCCTGTAGCCTCCAAACTGTACAGGTGCTGAGGTGACTGGAATCGAATTTTCTCAAAGAGTGAGCGGAGCCTCGTGGGGAGTAACGTAACAAAGCGCAGCAACACAGTCCTCATAATTTACAACATTGTATTGGTGTGGATTTTTTGAGGACCTCATTTGAGCAACTCCATTCTAGCTGATTCACTAGTGAGCCGTCTAGATCGGAGTGGGTATGTTGAGGATCTCCCCGTAGCCTCCAAACTGTACAGGTGCTGAGGTGACTGGAATTGAGTTTTTCAAAGAGAAGGTGTAGCCTCGCGGGGAAAAACATAGCAGAGTTCAGCCGACAGTCCTCATAATTTACAACATTGTATTGGTGTGGATTTTTTGAGGACCTCATTTGAGCAACTCCATTCTAGCTGATTCACTAGTGAGCCGTCTAGATCGGAGTGGGTATGTTGAGGATCTCCCTGTAGCCTCCAAACTGTACAGGTGCTGAAGTGACTGTGACTCGCCCCCTGGGCCGTGGGGCACTCGGATCCGGGCAATAGGGAACGATGGGGGTAGTAGTGGCAACCCGGTTCCGTGGCTCAGGGTGGTCAGGCCAGTGGTAGTCCGTTATGTGCTATTGATTATGTCCGACTACGCCACCCGTGGATTTGCGGTCATTAGGAACCGCCGCTGCAGGGCAGACCGCTGGGGCTGATGATATATGCAGCTGGGATGGTGTGACTCCCCACGGGAAGAGTGCGGCCCCAGGGCAGTGTGGTGGATGGTGGGAGTGATGGTAGTGAGAGTCCCGGTGCCGATAGTGCTGGAGGAGCAAGGAGCACACAGACAACAAGTTGCAGTCCAGGGTCTTTACTAAAACAGGTAAACTGACCCATAAACAGTTCCGGCTAGGAGGGGACCTGGATGTCTGAGAGCAACGGGGAAATTGGCCCTGGTCAGGGTGAGGGTGTAGGCCTACCGTGCTTTCTGCGCTCCTTCTGGCTATCTCCTCGTTATAGGGTAACAGCCCACGTTTCCGAGCTTTCCGTGTATTCTCGCCTGTATGGCCTGCGACGTGGGTTCCTTTCTGCTCCCAGCCTTGTACGGCTTTACTGGTCCCTTCGGTTGTGGCAGGGCCTCCAGGCTTCTTAGGCCAAGGAATATACAGTCCCTTGCGAACTGGTTATCTGCTGGAGAATGTGGAATCCTCCCAGCCTCAGACACCAAAGTCTGGTAAAGTAAGTCTTTTATCTGCCAAGACAGGCTCTCTTCGCCTCTTGTCTCTGGCTTGTGGCTCTCCTCCTGCCACACTTCCTCTTAGGTGCAGTGCAACTGTCTGTCCCTGCTCTGCTCTGGGACAAGTCTCAGTGCTGAGACAGGCCATCAAGTTCTCTCTAACCCTGCCCCCAGTACCAGCTTTTATAGGGGCAGCCTGCTCCCCCTACTGGCCTGAGACAGGAGGCATTGCATGCTAATGTTCCCCTGACCAGAGAACCTCCCCCTTGCTTTCAGACACAGCTTTAATTACACTTGTGGCATCCAGGCCAGGGTGACACATTCCCCCCTAGTAAAATTTAGTACTCCGGGACTAAACAGTAAACAAAGACAATATGCATAACTATAAAACATTATCAGGAAAGTGACGCACAGATTGAGTTCTTAAGGTCACAGTGTGGTCTTTGACCGGGTGTCCATATCACCAATACAACGGGGAGCCTTAACCAGGTGGGGGTCTGTCCTACCCCAAGTCCTTTACAGTCTTAGTTCATTCCTGGGTTAGGCTCCGAACGCAGTCCATACAAGGTCCTGGTTATAAAAAGTCCATAACCTGTGAGTCCTTACGGTAGCTGCAAGAAACTGAAACACAGAATTACCAGACATGCATGTAACTTGGCAAACAATTCAACATTTGGCAACAGGGTTATTTACAATCTTAGCGCGCTCTATATTTTCCAGCGAGCGGTATCTGCCCCTTTGTGCTCCTGGTTGACCTCCTTAGCCCACTGTCTGGTGGTGGACCAACCTGGCTTTCCCCACTAGCGTTAGGGGTACAGCTACCAGCTGGGTGTACAGGTAGGGCAGGCAGCTGTCTGCGGGTCCTTTGGCTTACCGCAGGCATGGCAGGCTCACTGTCAGCAGAGGGTTGACTCTCCTGGGCTGCTGGTACAGGCTCTTCTGCCTCTGGAACCGCTTGCTCCTCTTCACCTTCCGGCTCTGGTGTTGGTTGTTGCTGTGCCGGTTGCAGGAAATGCAGGACAGGTACCACTATGGCATCATTTATGCGAGTCCAGGACTGAGGGAACTCTCCGAGAACGGTGCTGATCATTTCTTCCTTGACCTCTGCGGGTTCAAGGTCACTCTGATCCTCTTCTGCACTACGGAGTTGCTCGGGGCACCTTTTGAGGTGGTCTCTGGAGACGACACTAGTGGTTTCTCCTCCGTCCTTGGTGATTACGCACACCTTTGGGTTGTCGTGGTCAGACTGCAGTACGGTGTAGGGTTCCCTTTCCCACTGGTCGTCCAACTTATGTAGCCTTCTCTTCCCCTTCAGGACTTGCTCACCAGGTTCTAGGGGACCAGCAGGGGCGTGTTGGTTGAAGAGTTTTTCTTGCCTCTCTCTCACCTGGGCCAGGCTCTTCTCCACACTCTCCTGTACCTTCTTGTACTGCAGTTGCCTTTCCGTATCCCAGTCCGCATCCGGGGAGGTGTCCTCAGGTATTAGGACTCCCATCTCCAGGTCTACGGGCAGCTTACCTGGTCTAGCTCGCATCAGGTAAGCCGGGGTGCAGTTTGTAGCATTCACCGGGATATTGTTGAATAGGTCTATCAGGTCCGGCAGTTTTTCTGGCCACAGGCTGCGTTCCTCCAGGGGCAAGGTCTTCAGGAGATCAATGACTATATTGTTCATCTTCTCACACATCCCGTTGGTTTGGAGGTGGTAAGGCGTTGTACGAATCTTCTTACAGCCATAGAGGTTGCAGAACTCCTGGAAGATTTCAGCCTCGAACGCAGGACCCTGGTCTGTCAGGACCTGTTCCGGATACCCGTGTGGACGGCAGAAATATTGCTGGAAGGCTCTGGCCGCTGTTTGGGCTGTCAAGTCTTTTACCGGGACCACCACGAGAAAATGGGAATAGTGGTCCACGATTGTCAGGGCGTAGATGTACCCTGACCGGCTTGGAGCCAACTTGACATGGTCTAGAGCTACCAGCTCAAGAGGCTGCGTGGTGACGATGGGCCTCAAGGGTGTCTTCTGGCTGGTGCGGTCCTTCCTCCTTAGGTGACAAGGGCCACAGTCTCTGCACCATTTTTCTACAGCACCTCTCATGCCGACCCAAAAGAATCTTCCTCTTAGCAGGAACTCCAGTTTCTTCCAACCGAAGAGCCCCGCTCTGTCATGGTAAGCCCCCAGGACCATAGCTGCATCTCGCCTTGGGACCACGACTTGCCAGGTCAGCTCGTGCGTCCGGTGGTTGACAATCCTTCTGCACAACTTGCCTTCGTAGAGGAACAGCTTGCTCTTCTCTTTCCATAGCTGCTTGGCTTCCTCTGGGGCATCTGGATCTAAGCGGGCGTCTTTCCGGGTCAGCAGATCTTTCACCAGGCGGATTGCAGGGTCACTATCTTGGGTCTCGGCCCAGCTGTGGTGAGGTAGGGGATTGATCATCACGGTTGTTAGATCCTCCTCCTTCACGCGGTGAGAGTATTGAGCGGCTCCATACCGGTGAAACGCGGGGAGTTCTACCTCCTCCAGCTCTTCTGGGTCTTCGTCACCTTCAGGTAAGTGAGGCATCCTTGATAGGGCGTCCGCGTTGGCATTGATTTTGCCTGCCCGGTACTTGATCACGAAGTCATAGTTGGAGAGACGGGCCATCCACCGCTATTCTAGGGCACCCAGTCTTGCATTGTCCAGGTGTGTCAACGGGTTGTTGTCCGTGTACACGGTGAACTTTGCGGAGGCCAGGTAATGCTTGAAGCGTTCCGTCACGGCCCACACCACCACCAAGAATTCTATCTTGAAGGAGCTGTAATTCTCCGGGTTCCTCTCGGTGGGCCTCAGCTTCCGGCTGGCGTACGCGTTCACCCTTTCTCTGCCCTGTTGGTTTTGGGACAGTACGGCTCCCAGTCCCACATTACTGGCATCTGTGTGGAGAATGAAAGGCTGGCCGTAATCAGGGTAGGCCAGGATCTCATCCCCCGTGAGGGCCATCTTTAGCTGGCGGAAGGACTCCTCTTCCGGTTTATCCCGCTTGAAGGGTGGCTTTTGACTTCTGGACTTAGACTGTCCGATCAGGAGGTCCTGCATAGGAGCTGCCATCTTAGTGAACCCGGGGATGAACCTTCGGTAGTAGCCTACCAACCCGAGAAACTGTCTCACCTCTTTGATGTTCGAGGGGCTTGGCCAGCTCTTGATTGCCGTGACCTTGTCAGGGTCGGGGGCCACTCCTTCCGCGCTTACCACGTGCCCTAGATACTGGACCTTCGGTTTCAGCAGGTGACACTTCGATGGTTTCACCTTCAGGCCATAGCCTGCCAGGGCTTCGAACACCTCGGCCAGGTGTTTTAGGTGGTCCTCATAGGTCTTCGAATAGACGATCACGTGGTCCAGGTAAAGGAGAACCGTCTCGAAGTTTTGGTGCCCTAGACAGCATTCCATCAGCCGCTGGAAGGTCCCTGGTGCATTGCAGAGCCCGAAAGGCATGCAGTTGAATTCGCTCAGTCCCATCGGGGTGGTGAAGGCGGTCTTCTCTTTGTCAGCCTCTGCCACAGGAACCTGCCAGTACCCGCTAGTAAGGTCCAAAGTAGAAAAGAAGTTAGCTGATTTTAGTGCGGCTAAAGACTCCTCTATTCTAGGCAGCGGATATGCGTCTTTGTGGGTGATACGGTTGATTTGTCTATAGTCCACGCACATTCTCATGGTGCCGTCTTTCTTTTTCACCAGAACCAAGGGGGCTGCCCAGGGGCTACAGCTATCTCGAATGACCCCAGCTTCTTTCATTTCTCTTAGCATGCCCTTTGCGTTCTGATAATGTGCAGGGGGTACAGGTCTGTGTCTCTCTTTTATTGGTGGGTGGCTCCCTGTGGGGATGTGGTGTTCTATCCCTTTTACTCTGCCGAAGTCTAGCGGGTGCTTACTAAAGACTCTCTCGTACTCCTGTACCACCCGGTAGACTCCTTGTTCTTGGTGCAGGGGAGTGGAGTTAGCACCCACGTGGAGTTTCTGGCACCAGTCCTCCTTTTGTTTCTGGGAGCCATTACCCTCCGCCTGAGGAGATGGAGGCAAGGGTTTCACGGCCCTGATAGCTTTGTGTTCGACCACAAACAGCTTGGCGAGTGTAGCGTACCTGGGTAAGTGTACCTCCCTCTCCCCAATGTTGAGAATGCGGATGGGCACCCTCCCATGACAGACATCAACCACCCCCCGGGCTGTCAAAATGGTGGGCCTGCTGTCTGAGTACACGGGTTCTACCATGGCTTGGTAGTCTCTACCTCTCAACCCGATTGCAGTCCGACACCAGATCATCATTTCACTTTTGGGAGGCATGGAAATGGGGAATGGGTCACTCAGTCTTACGCTACCGATCTCACCACCAGACAGTTCTACCTGCTGCCGTCTCATCAGGGCTTTTATCTCCTTGTTGAGGACTCTCTGTTGGCTGGAACTAGCATTCACCGCCACCAGTTGTAAGATTACAATTACCTCTGAAAGACAATTTTCAATCACGTTAGTACCCACAGTTATTTTAGGGTGACTTTCACGACGGTCAATGTCCACAATAATCACTCCCTGTGTCGGTAGTTCAACTTTACCAATTTTAATGGTCATCTCCTTGAACCCCATCTGCGGCACGGGTAAGCCATTACTGGCGATGATGCTCAAGTTACTGTCTGGATACCGTGTGATATCAGCATCAGTCCAATGCTGCTTAAAAAGTACATAAGGGATAGTGGTTACTTGTGACCCAGTATCCAGCAAGGCGCTCATGGGGATACCGTCCAGCACCACGGGTAAAACCGGGCGCCCCCCAACGTCCTTATTACGCCAATTGTAAGGGCCTGGTGATCTTATGCCTGGGGGTTGGCCCTCTGCCCCAGGTTGGACCCGTTTAAATTACAGTACCTGGAAATGTGTCCGGGCTGGTTGCATCGACGGCAAATGGGCTGTCCACCCTCTGCGTAGCGGTCTGTGGGCCTCCCTCGGAACGACTGGATCCTCCTCTGTCGACGCCACGGGACATCCTCCGGACTTGAAGCCAGCTCGATGGGTCTTGACGGGTCCACTTGCAACGCCTGGACGGTCCTGGTCAATGCCGCGACGCTCCTGGTCAGCTCCTGGACTTGGTGGTGCAGGTCTTTCGACGGGGCTTGGTTCAGGGCCTGTGCATCAGCCCCCACGGGATCCATAGAGGAGGGCGCCGCCTCCTGGTGGTTGGTGAGAGCAGGGCGCCGGGGGTTTATAGCGCCACTGGTTGCAGATTCACGGAGCACCCTTATGGCCCTGTCCTTAAATTGGGCAAAGGTCAGGTCGGGGTTCTGAAAGAACATGAGGCGCAGTTGGGCCCTGTGGGCGCTAGACAGCAGACCTTCTATGAATTGTTCTGTTAGCAGCTTATCCGTTTCCTGCACACTGCCAGGGTCAGTTTGTTGAATAGCCCTCAGGGCTTCCTGCAGATTTAGGGCATAGTCTCTGATGCTGTCCTGTGCCCGCTGCTTACACCCATAGAACCTCATTTTAATTTCAGCGGAGGTACGTGTGTCAAAGGTACCCCGCAGCCGGGCCAGAATACCCTTCACAGTTCTTTTCTCCTTAGTGGGCCATGATTTTACCTCCCTCTGGGCTTCGCCAGTTAACTGCCCTGTTAATATGCTGACCTTCTGTTCCTCTGTCAGGGGGTAAACTTGGAACAAACTGTATAGCCTTTCCTTGAAGTCAGTTAGGGCATGGGACTCCCCTGAGTATTTGGGCAGCCAGGCCGCTCCAGGGATGTAGGGCAGGGAAAAGGGCATCACCGCTGCTGCAGCTGCGTTGGTGGTAGTGGGCGCCTCTGTATACGACATCTTTCTCCCCCCCTAGTTAAGCGTGGCCTACCTTCCGACGAACCTCTTCTGTAGGCCGCGGCTCCACTGCTGCTGCTATGGACGAGTACCTGGCGTCGCGCTTCGATGACGTCAGCGTCGCTCTCTCTCCCTTCCAGGACCTTGCGCAGCGTCGGTGCGTGGGGCGGAGCTTCGGATCTCACGCGGTTTTGACGTCCACGCCCCTCTTCTTCCCGCGCGGCGTCCTGAGGATGGCGTCTGATGGCGGGAAGCAGCTGCGGATGGCGGGAAGACGGCAGAAAACGGCGAGAAACGGTCCAAGATGGCGTCTGATGGCGGGAATCGGCTCCGGATGGCGGGAAACTTCGCCACAGGTAAGTTACAAAAGTCTTTTTCAGGCACACAGTACCCGGTGGTTGCGGGCACGAAATCCTGCCGACTACGCCAAAGCTGACTCGCCCCCTGTAGCCTCGCGGGGAAAAACATAGCAGAGTACAGCCGACAGTCCTCATAATTTACAACATTGTATTGGAGTGGATTTTTTGAGGACCTCATTTGAGCAACTTCATTCTAGCTGATTCACTAGTGAGCCGTCTAGATCGGAGTGGGTATGTTGAGGATCTCCCTGTAGCCTCCAAACTGTACAGGTGCTGAAGTGACTGTGACTCGCCCCCTGGGCCGTGGGGCACTCAGATCCGGGCAATAGGGAACGATGGGGGTAGTAGTGGCAACCCGGTTCCGTGGCTCAGGGTGGTCAGGCCAGTGGTAGTCCGTTATGTGCTATTGATTATGTCCGACTACGCCACCCGTGGATTTGCGGTCATTAGGAACCGCCGCTGCAGGGCAGACCGCTGGGGCTGATGATATATGCAGCTGGGATGGTGTGACTCCCCACGGGAAGAGTGCGGCCCCAGGGCAGTGTGGTGGATGGTGGGAGTGATGGTAGTGAGAGTCCCGGTGCCGATAGTGCTGGAGGAGCAAGGAGCACACAGACAACAAGTTACAGTCCAGGGTCTTTACTAAAACAGGTAAACTGACCCATAAACAGTCCCGGCTAGGAGGGGACCTGGATGTCTGAGAGCAACGGGGAAATTAGCCCTGGTCAGGGTGAGGGTGTAGGCCTACCGTGCTTCTGCGCTCCTTCTGGCTTTCTCCTCGTTATAGGGTAACAGCCCACGTTTCCGAGCTTTCCGTGTATTCTCGCCTGTATGGCCTGCGACGTGGGTTCCTTTCTGCTCCCAGCCTTGTACGGCTTTACTGGTCCCTTCGGTTGTGGCAGGGCCTCCAGGCTTCTTAGGCCAAGGAATATACAGTCCCTTGCGAACTGGTTATCTGCTGGAGAATGTGGAATCCTCCCAGCCTCAGACACCAAAGTCTGGTAAAGTAAGTCTTTTATCTGCCAAGACAGGCTCTCTTCGCCTCTTGTCTCTGGCTTGTGGCTCTCCTCCTGCCACACTTCCTCTTAGGTGCAGTGCAACTGTCTGTCCCTGCTCTGCTCTGGGACAAGTCTCAGTGCTGAGACAGGCCATCAAGTTCTCTCAAACCCTGCCCCCAGTACCAGCTTTTATAGGGGCAGCCTGCTCCCCCTACTGGCCTGAGACAGGAGGCATTGCATGCTAATGTTCCCCTGACCAGAGAACCTCCCCCTTGCTCTCAGACACAGCTTTAATTACACTTGTGGCATCCAGGCCAGGGTGACACAACTGGAATTGAGTTTTTCAAAGAGTGAGCGGAGCTTCGCAGGGAGAAACATAACAGAGCGCAGCAACACAGTCCTCATAATTTACAACATTGTATTGGAGTGGATTTTTTGAGGACCTCATTTGAGCAACTCCATTCTAGCTGTTTCACTAGTGAGCCGTGTAGATCGGAGTGGATTTTTTGTGGACCTCATTTTAGTAACTCCATTCTAGCTGATTCACTAGTGAGCCGTCTAGATCGGAGTGGATTTTTTGAGGACCTCATTTTAGTAACTCCATTCTAGCTGATTCACTAGTGAACCATCTAGATCGGAGTGGGTATTTTGAGGATCTCCCTGTAGCCTCCAAACTGTACTGTTTGGTGCTGAGGTGACTGGAATCGAGTTTTTCAAAGAGTGAGCGGAGCTTCGCAGGGAGAAACATAACAGAGCGCAGCAACAGAGTCCTCATAATTTAGAACATTGTATTGGAGTGGATTTTTTGAGGACCTCATTTTAGCAACTCCATTCTAGCTGATTCACTAGTGAGCCGTATAGATCGGAGTGGATTTCTTGAGGATCTCACTGTAGCCTCCAAACTGTACTGTTTGGTGCTGAGGTGACTGGAATCGAGTTTTTCAAAGAGTGAGCGGAGCTTCGCAGGGAGAAACATAACAGAGCGCAGCAACAGAGTCCTCATAATTTACAACATTGTATTGGAGTGGATTTGTTGAGGACCTCATTTGAGCAACTCCATTCTAGCTGATTCACTAGTGAGCCGTATAGATCGGAGTGGATTTTTTGAGGACCTCATTTGAGCAACTCCATTGTAGCTGATTCACTAGTGAGCCGTATAGATTGGAGTGGATTTTTTGAGGACCTCATTTGAGCAACTCCATTCTATCTGATTCACTAGTGAGCCGTCTAGATCGGTGTGGATTTTTAGATGATCTCCCTGTAGCCTCTATTCTGTACAGTTCATTGGTGACCTGAGTAGAATGGAGTTGCTGGAGCGATGTCCTCATAGGATCAAATCCAATCTAGACGGCTCATGACTGAAACCTCCAGAATGGAGTTAATTCCAGGAGCTCCTCATAGATTCCAATCTCATGGCATAGGAATTATAAATGTATGTATGTATTGTCACTTTTTGTGACATACATAATTACAAACAGCACTGATTGTTCAGTTTTGCCCAAATTTGACTTTTACTGTATTTCCACCAGTCCCAGCCACAGCAGCGACATTTCTGAAGAGTGGGCGGAGCTAGACAACATTTATGTGATCTTTTCTGCCACATTTGTGATATAAATTATGATAATGTCCAGCCGCTCTTCATAATGCTGGTGCTGACCAGGACTGGTGGACAAACAAGAAAAGTAAAATTTTATCAAACATGAACAATCAGAGCTTTGTGTAAGTTTTTAAACTATGAAAAGTGATAATATAAAAAACAAACAAATTTTTTAATTTAACAAAAAAAAAGCTTTCTACCTCTCACATTTTATTAAATACTGGCATGCAAAATTTGTTTCTTCATGAATTGTGGTTGTAATCTTGTATAATTGACGCGCCCCCTGGGCCAGTGCTGTTTGTGGATACCCGGAGCCGGATCAGATGGGGGTTGTAGTCTCCGAGTGGCGGTGACCCGGTCCGTGCCCAGGGTGTCAAACTCAGTGTGTGGCAGTCCTTGCAGATGTTGTTGGATGTTCTTTGTGTCGACTACGCCACCCGTTGATTTGCGGTCACTACGGCCGCCGCTGCAGAAGGGTCTGCTGAGGCTGGTGGTATGTGTGCAGCTGTGGTAGTATAACCCCCAACGGGAGGGGTATAGCCTCAGGGGGTCAGATGTAGAGGATGGTGGTTGTGGAGGTGCAGTGTGGATGGTAAGAAGACTCAGAGTCGGGCTGTGCAGTTCAGGGTTTTTACTTACTGCTGTTCTTTTGGTCACTCTGGCCATGAGTGACCACCCGAGCCGTGCTGCGTCCACCAGGTCCTGGACTCGGCCAACTCCCAAGCAATTCTGGAGCGTGATCCTGAGCTCCCTTTCTGACTTTCCTTTCTACGGCCGTTCCCACCAGGGATCCACTTATGTCCGGCTCCCTCGGGTCTCTTGTTGGTTAAACCTTTTCTCTGGGTTCCCTGACCCTATACTCGGTGTGCCTTCTCAGTGGATTTAGTGAGGGTCGTGGCAGATCCTGCCCACGACCTCCGGTTCCTGGCTAAGGTGTGCTTTGCCTCTGCCAGCTTGGGATCCGGTACCCGAGTTGCCAACCCTTCACCCTTCTGGTCTGATTTTAGGTTCTTGGGGTTCCTTCTTCTTTCCCCTCTGGGTCCTTCTTTTCTCCTCTCTCTCTCTCTTGGCCTTGGAGCTGGCTGAGCTTCTCTGCTCTTCTCCTCTGCTCTACACAAGACTGACTGTCTCACTGTCTGACCCTGTTCTAAGATGGTTCCCACCTTATATACTCCCTCTATGTGTGAGCTCAGGTGACCAGCACCCAATGAGCTCCTATCTTTACCCAGACTGCTCCCCCTATCTGCCCCTACACTACTGGGATGTTCCACCCCCCTCCCACTCCAGCCAGGGACAGACACTGTCGTACCTGCACATATATCTAGTGGGAGTACCATCGATCTGTCCCCCGGAAATGGGATGTATGTAGTGCATGCAGCCTACTGAGCTCAGTTCCACACTCCATCCTTACCCGGGAGTGGAATACCACACCTCTGGCTTGAGGTGTAATACCCCTGTAGCAGCCGAGTCCTCAGGGTGCTACATTCCCCCCTGGTAAATCACAGCACGTCCTCGGGCTGTAAGAGAATAAAACATCCAAAAACATACAATTTTTTTTTTTTTTTTCATAACACATCAACATATAAAACATCATATATCATAAAACTTTTTTCTTGTTCCTCCGGCCACGGTGCGACTTGTGACCGGGTAAAGTGCACAGTCTCTTCTTGAAAAACTCAGCTTTCCTATAAAACCAGTAGGGGGCGCCTTAGAAAGCGCAACTATATACAATGGAGGTGTGGCCGCTCTCAGTCCTCGGTCAGTGGGAATAGGGACACACGGGTTAAAGTTCACACTTGTCCCAACGGGGAACATATTTAAAGCAGCAACAGTTCTGGTACCCCGACGGGTAACTATATACAGTCTCTCTTTACCGTACTTTAATGACGGCTTCCTCCTGCTCCTTCTTGCTGGTAAGCTTCAGACCCGCCCGGGTCCTCTTGCTCCTCCTCACACCGCAGCTCCTCCTCCGTCAGCCGGTGTACATGGAGAGCGTAGGGTCCTTTGGCACACTTGTGCCGGGTAAAGGTGACCTCATCCCCTACATATAGGTCACGACCTCTGTGTCCCTCCGGCAGATGGCTTTCTACGTCTCTGCGGGTGACAAAGACGTCGCCGGGGGTATGATGGTCTCTTATGAAGCCCCAACCGTGCTGCAATTGAAATTTAATCACAGTCCCGGTGGTACGGGGACCATGAGCTGCACGGGGGTCTCTCCTGTTCCGGCTCTTCTGCTCCGCGCTCCGTATCTGCATCTGCTGCTCACGGACCCGCCTCTCTCTCCATTCTCGCTCGAAGACTGCCAACTGCTGGCGGCAGCACTCCACACGCTCCGCTGCGGCTGCCCGTGTTTCTTGGGTGAACCCCATGAGGTCTTCTCCGGTGGGGTCCCACTCGAACTGTGCTTCTTCCAGCGGGAGCGGGGTTCTCCTGACGGGCTTCAGAGCCGGAATCAGGGGCTCGCACAGGGGCCTTGCTTTTTGGAGTTCCAGTTGGTAGTACTCCTGTGGCCATATAAAAGGCTGCCCATCCGGGCATGTGTGCTGGGCAAATAGATCTTCACCCAGGTGCGGCACTCGAGATGTTGAGGGCGCGGTGATGGTAGCGGCGCCCGGGTTGACCAGGCCTTGCGACCAGGCTTGGGGCACCCTAAAGGTAAAGGGCACCGTTAGGACGGCGGCGCCCGGGGTTACTTGGCCCTGCGACCAGGCCAGTGGCACGGTGGAGGTAGAGGGCGCTGTTGGCACTGCAGCGCCCGGGGGCGCTTGGCCCTGCGACCAGGCCGGTGGTGTTTCCTGCTTGGCCGCGCTCAGAGTTGAGGCGCGTGACGTCACAGGGGTCGCGGCCGCGGCTTCTGCTTGGGGCCTAGTCTGGAGCGGTGACGGTGCAGCGACGGGCACGGCAGGGGGAATTTCGGGCTCTGCGACGGGGAGCTGGGGCAGGCTCACGGTTTCTCCGCTTGGGGTAGTGACGTCCCCTTTACCTGCCTCCGTCTGTTCAGCTCCCTCCTCGGCGCCGTCTCCGGCCTTCACTCCTCCTGCTCCATCCTCAGAGGCGGTCTGTCTCCTCGTCTCGGGTGGCGTGCTCCGCTGACGGGTTCCGGTCTGCTGGGCCATCTCTTTGCTCCACTCCGCCAGCGTGTCTCGCTGCACCTGGGCCATCCTCCGTGCGAGGCCCTCCAGCGCGGTCTGTGCACACTCCCGGTCTCGGGGGAGCTGTGCCAGGATCTCCACCAGGCCTAGTGGGGTTGTCGCTTGCAGCAGGCTCCTGACCACTGGGTCGGTGCTGCCTGTCTCTCCCTCCATCTCCGGGTGTGCTTTCTCCATACTCCTCTCCAGACTTCTTGTCTCCGGGTGCGCTCTCTCCAGACTCCTCCAGGCTGCACCCATCTTCTCTCTTTTGTTCTGTCTCCGCCCACATTGAGGATGGTCCCGGGGCAACTTGGTGATTGTCAGTTCCAGGGGCAGTTCCCTCACGCTGATGGACACCTCTAGCATCACAGTCTCTGTTGGTGGGGGCGGTTTCCGCTTTTGGCGCCATTCTTCGACCTGGCCCACGATGGGAGGTGGCCTCTTGCCACCCTCTGGCACGCCCATAATGGCGTCCGCTCTTCCAAGGCGGGAAATCTTCTGAAATGGCGGGAATCGTCTCCCAGTGGCGGGAAACTCCGTGGATGGCGGGAAAAAGCTGCAAATGGCGGGCAACCGGCGGGAAACGACCTGTGATGGGGTCCGATGGCGGGGACCCTCCGGAACCGGCGGGAGACTTCTTTTTGAGGTAAATGTGAACTTTTCTTCAGGCACGCAGTACCCGGTTGTTGCGGGCACGAGATCCTGCCGACTACGCCAAAGTTGACGCGCCCCCTGGGCCAGTGCTGTTTGTGGATACCCGGAGCCGGATCAGATGGGGGTTGTAGTCTCCGAGTGGCGGTGACCCGGTCCGTGCCCAGGGTGTCAAACTCAGTGTGTGGCAGTCCTTGCAGATGTTGTTGGATGTTCTTTGTGTCGACTACGCCACCCGTTGATTTGCGGTCACTACGGCCGCCGCTGCAGAAGGGTCCGCTGAGGCTGGTGGTATGTGTGCAGCTGTGGTAGTATAACCCCCAACGGGAGGGGTATAGCCTCAGGGGGTCAGATGTAGAGGATGGTGGTTGTGGAGGTGCAGTGTGGATGGTAAGAAGACTCAGAGTCGGGCTGTGCAGTTCAGGGTTTTTACTTACTGCTGTTCTTTTGGTCACTCTGGCCATGAGTGACCACCCGAGCCGTGCTGCGTCCACCAGGTCCTGGACTCGGCCAACTCCCAAGCAATTCTGGAGCGTGATCCTGAGCTCCCTTTCTGACTTTCCTTTCTACGGCCGTTCCCACCAGGGATCCACTTATGTCCGGCTCCCTCGGGTCTCTTGTTGGTTAAACCTTTTCTCTGGGTTCCCTGACCCTATACTCGGTGTGCCTTCTCAGTGGATTTAGTGAGGGTCGTGGCAGATCCTGCCCACGACCTCCGGTTCCTGGCTAAGGTGTGCTTTGCCTCTGCCAGCTTGGGATCCGGTACCCGAGTTGCCAACCCTTCACCCTTCTGGTCTGATTTTAGGTTCTTGGGGTTCCTTCTTCTTTCCCCTCTGGGTCCTTCTTTTCTCCTCTCTCTCTCTCTTGGCCTTGGAGCTGGCTGAGCTTCTCTGCTCTTCTCCTCTGCTCTACACAAGACTGACTGTCTCACTGTCTGACCCTGTTCTAAGATGGTTCCCACCTTATATACTCCCTCTATGTGTGAGCTCAGGTGACCAGCACCCAATGAGCTCCTATCTTTACCCAGACTGCTCCCCCTATCTGCCCCTACACTACTGGGATGTTCCACCCCCCTCCCACTCCAGCCAGGGACAGACACTGTCGTACCTGCACATATATCTAGTGGGAGTACCATCGATCTGTCCCCCGGAAATGGGATGTATGTAGTGCATGCAGCCTACTGAGCTCAGTTCCACACTCCATCCTTACCCGGGAGTGGAATACCACACCTCTGGCTTGAGGTGTAATACCCCTGTAGCAGCCGAGTCCTCAGGGTGCTACATTCCCCCCTGGTAAATCACAGCACGTCCTCGGGCTGTAAGAGAATAAAACATCCAAAAACATACAATTTTTTTTTTTTTTTTCATAACACATCAACATATAAAACATCATATATCATAAAACTTTTTTCTTGTTCCTCCGGCCACGGTGCGACTTGTGACCGGGTAAAGTGCACAGTCTCTTCTTGAAAAACTCAGCTTTCCTATAAAACCAGTAGGGGGCGCCTTAGAAAGCGCAACTATATACAATGGAGGTGTGGCCGCTCTCAGTCCTCGGTCAGTGGGAATAGGGACACACGGGTTAAAGTTCACACTTGTCCCAACGGGGAACATATTTAAAGCAGCAACAGTTCTGGTACCCCGACGGGTAACTATATACAGTCTCTCTTTACCGTACTTTAATGACGGCTTCCTCCTGCTCCTTCTTGCTGGTAAGCTTCAGACCCGTCCGGGTCCTCTTGCTCCTCCTCACACCGCAGCTCCTCCTCCGTCAGCCGGTGTACATGGAGAGCGTAGGGTCCTTTGGCACACTTGTGCCGGGTAAAGGTGACCTCATCCCCTACATATAGGTCACGACCTCTGTGTCCCTCCGGCAGATGGCTTTCTACGTCTCTGCGGGTGACAAAGACGTCGCCGGGGGTATGATGGTCTCTTATGAAGCCCCAACCGTGCTGCAATTGAAATTTAATCACAGTCCCGGTGGTACGGGGACCATGAGCTGCACGGGGGTCTCTCCTGTTCCGGCTCTTCTGCTCCGCGCTCCGTATCTGCATCTGCTGCTCACGGACCCGCCTCTCTCTCCGTTCTCGCTCGAAGACTGCCAACTGCTGGCGGCAGCACTCCACACGCTCCGCTGCGGCTGCCCGTGTTTCTTGGGTGAACCCCATGAGGTCTTCTCCGGTGGGGTCCCACTCGAACTGTGCTTCTGACGCGCCCCCTGAGCCATATTCTTTAGGGGAATACCCGGAGCCGGATCAGATGGGGGTTGTAGTCTCCGAGCGGCTGTGACCCGGTCCGTGCCCAGGGTGTCAAGCTCAGTGTGTGGCAGTCCTATGATGTTACTGGATGTTCTTTATGTCGACTACGCCACCCGTTGAATTGCGGTCACTACGGCCGCCGCTGCAGCAGGGTCCGCTGAGGCTGATGCTGTTTGTGCAGCTTCGGTAGTATAACCCCCAATGGGAGGGGTATGGCCTCAGGGGGTCAGGTGCAGAGGATGGTGGTTGTGGAGGTGCAGTGAGGATGGTAATGAGAGTCAGAGTCGGGTTCTGCAGTTCAGGGTTTTTACTTACTGCTGTTCTTGTACTGGTCACTCCGGCCTTGAGTGACCACCCGAGCCGTGCTGCGTCCACCAGGTCCTGGACTCGGCCAACCCCCAAGTAGTTCTGGAGCGTGGTTCTGAGCTCCCTTTCTGTCCTGTCCTCGTCTCTGGCCTTCCCCACCAGGGATCCACCTAAGTCCGGCTCCCTCGGGCCTCTTGTTGGTAAACCCTTGTCTCTGGGTTCCCTGACCCTATGCGTGGTCTGCCTTCCGGGTGGATATAGTGGGTGGCCGTGGCAGATTCTGCCCACGGCCTCCGGTCTCTGGCTGAGGATAAGTGCCCTCCACCAGTTTGGGATCCGGTGCCAACTCTTCACCCTTTGATTTAATTTGGGCTCTTAGAGTTCCTTCTTTCTTCCCCTCTGGGTCTTTCTTTCTCCTCTCTCTCTCTGGGCCTGGGGCTGCTCTGCTCCTCTGCTTTCCTCCACTGCTCTGCAAAGTCTTCACTAAAACAGACTGACTGGCTGACTGACTGACTGACGTCTGACCCTGTTCTAAGATGGTTCCCACCTTATATACTCCCTCTATGTGTGAGCTCAGGTGACCAGCACCCAATGAGCTCCTAGCACTACCCAGACTGCTCCCCCTATCTGCCCCTACACTACTGGGATGTTCCACCCCCCTCCCACTCCAGCCAGGGACAGACACGGTTGTACCTGCACATTTTCCTAGTGGGAGTACCATAGGTCTGTCCCTCGGAAATGGGATGTATGTAGTGCATGCAGCTATCTGAGCTCAGTTCCACACTCCATCCTTACCCGGGAGTGGAATATCACACCTCTGGCTGAGGTGCAATACTCCTGTAGCAGCCGAATCCTCAGGGTGCTACATTCCCCCCTGGTAAACCACAGCACGTCCTCGGGCTGTAAGGAAACAAAACACCAAAACATACAATTTTTTTTTTTTCATAAACATCAACATAATAAAACATATAAAACGTCATATATTAGCAGCATTAAAACTTTTCATATTAAACTTTTCATAAACAACATTCTGGCAAACTCTTCTTGCTTCTGGTTCCTCCGGTCACGGTGCAACTTGTGACCGGGAAAAGTGCAATTGTCTCTTGAAGAATAAATACGGCTTTCCTATAAAACCAGTAGGGGGCGCTTTAGGAAGCGCAACTATATACAAGGGAAAGTGGCCGCTCTCAGTCCTCGGCCAGGTAATGGATAGGGGACACACGGGTAACAGTTCAATTCGCTGGTCCCAACGGGGACTATAATAGCAGCAACAGTTTTTGGTACCCCGACGGGTAACTATTTTACAGTCTCACAATACCGTACTTCAATTACGGCTTCCTCCTGCTCTTTCTTGTTGGTTGATTCGTTTCAGGTTCAGACCCGTCCGGGTCCTCTTGCTCCTCCTCACACCGCAGCTCCTCCTCCGTCAGGCGATGCACATGGAGGGCGTAGGGTCCTTTGGCACACTTGTGCCGGGTGAAGGTGACCTCGTCCCCTATATACAGGTCACGACCTCTGTGTCCCTCCGGTAGGTGGGACTCAACGTCTCTTCTGGTCACGAAGACGTCGCCGGGGGTGTGGTGATCCCTGATGAAACCCCACCCATGCTGCAGGTTGAACTTTATCACAGTCCCGATGGTACGGGGACTATGCGCTGCACGGGGGTCTCTCCTGGTCCGGCTCTCCTGCTCCGCGCTCCTTATTTGGGCTTGCTGTTCCCGGACCCGCCTCTCTCTCCGCTCCCTCTCGAAGACCTCGAGCTGCTGGCGGCAGCACTCTGTACGCTCCGCTGCGGCTGCCCGAGTCTCCTGAGTGAACCCCATGAGATCTTATCCGGTGGGGTCCCACTCAAACTGGGTCTCTTCCAGCGGGGGCGAGATCCTCTTTACGGGCTTTGGAGCCGGGATCAGGGGTTCGCACATGGCCCTTGCTTTTTGCAGCTCCAGCTGGATGTATTCTTCTGGCCAGACAAAGGGCTGCCCATCCGGGCACGTATGCTGGGCGAACAGGTCTTCACCCAGGTGCGGCACTCTTGATGTTGAGGGCGCGTTGATGGTAGCGGCGCCCGGGTTGCCCAGGCCTTGCGACCAGGCTTGGGGCACCTTGAAAGTAAAGGGCACCGTAAGGACGGCGGCGCCCTGGGTTACTCGGCCCTGCGACCAGGCCGGGGGCTCCGCGGAGGTAGGGGGCGCTGTTGGTATTGCGGCGCCCGGGGGTACTAGGCCTTGCGACCAGGCCGATGGTGTTTCCTGTTTGGCCGCGCTCGGGGTCGAGGCGCGTGACGTCACAGGGGTCGCGGCTTCCGGTTGAGGCCTAGTCTGCGGCGGTGACGTTGCAGCGACGGGCACGGCAGGGGGTACTTCGGGCTCTGCGACGGGGAGCTGGGGCAGGTACGCGGTTTCCCGGTTTGGGGTAAAGACGTCCCCTTTACCTGCCTCCATTCGTTCGGCTCCCTTCTCGGCGCCGTCTCCGGCCTTGAGTCCTCCTGCGCCATCCTCAGAGGCGGTCTGTCTCCTCTTCTCGGGTGGCGTGCTCCGCTGACGGGTTTCAGTCTGCTGGGCCATCTCTCGGCTCCACTCCGCCAACGCCTCCCGTTGCACCTGGGCCATCCTCCGTGCGAGGCCCTCCAGCGCAGTCTGTGCACACTCCCGATCTCGGGGGAGCTGTGCTAGGATCTCCACTAAGCCTAGTGGACTTGTTACTTCCAGCAGGCTCCTGACCACTGGGTCGGTGCTGCCCGCCTCGCCTTCCATCTCCGGGTAAGCTTTCTCTGGACTCTGCTCCAGGCTTCTTGTCTCCGGGTGCGCTCTCTCCAGACTGCTCCAGGCGGCACCCATCTTCGTTCTTTTGTTCTGTCTCCTCCCACTTCGAGGGCGGTCCCGGGGCAACTTGGTGATTGTCAGCTCCAGGGGCAGTTCCTTCACGCTGATGGACACTTCCAGCATCACAGTCTCTGTTGGTGGGGGCGGTTTCCGCTTTTGGCGCCATTCTTCGACCTGGCCCACGATGGGAGGCGGCCTCTTGCCATCCTCTGGCACGCCCATAATGGCGTCCGCTCTTCCAAGGCGGGAAATCTTTGGAAATGGCGGGAATCGTCTCCCAGTGGCGGGAAACTCTGCAGATGGCGGGAAAAAGCTGCAAATGGCGGACAACCGGCGGGAATCGACTTGTGATGGGGTCCGATGGCGGGGACCCTCCGGAACCGGCGGGAGACTTCTTTTTGAGGTAACGGTGAACTTTTCTTCAGGCACGCAGTACCCGGTTGTTGCGGGCACGTTATCCTGCCGACTACGCCAAAGTTGACGCGCCCCCTGAGCCATATTCTTTAGGGGAATACCCGGAGCCGGATCAGATGGGGGTTGTAGTCTCCGAGCGGCTGTGACCCGGTCCGTGCCCAGGGTGTCAAGCTCAGTGTGTGGCAGTCCTATGATGTTACTGGATGTTCTTTATGTCGACTACGCCACCCGTTGAATTGCGGTCACTACGGCCGCCGCTGCAGCAGGGTCCGCTGAGGCTGATGGTGTTTGTGCAGCTTCGGTAGTATAACCCCCAACGGGGGGGGGGTATGGCCTCAGGGGGTCAGGTGCAGAGGATGGTGGTTGTGGAGGTGCAGTGAGGATGGTAATGAGAGTCAGAGTCGGGTTCTGCAGTTCAGGGTTTTTACTTACTGCTGTTCTTGTACTGGTCACTCCGGCCTTGAGTGACCACCCGAGCCGTGCTGCGTCCACCAGGTCCTGGATTCGGCCAACCCCCAAGCAAGTCCGGAGTGTGGCCCTGAGCCCTCCTTTCTGTCCTGTCCTCTGGCCGTCCCCACCAGGGATCCACCTAGGTCCAGCTCCCTCGGGCCTTCTGTTGGGAGACCCTTGGCCCTGGGTTCCCTGACCCTACTCGTGGTCTGCCTTCGGGGTGGATGTGGTGGGTGGCCGTGGCAGATGCTGCCCACGGCCTCTTGTCTCTGGCTGAGGTGTGCTGTAGCCCCCACCAGTTTGGGATCCGGTACCCTGTTGCCAACTCTTCACCCGATGTTTGGATTTGGGATCTCAGAGTCCTTTCTTTTTCCCCCTCTGGGTCTTTCTTTCTTTTCTCCTCTCTCTCTCTGCAGGCTCATCTGGACCTCTCCTTCTGACTCTCTGACTCTGACAGACTGACCCTGATCTAAGATGGTTCCCACCTTATATAACCCTCTATGTGTGAGCTCAGGTGACCAGCACCCAATGAGCTCCTATCTCTACCCAGACTGCTCCCCCTATCTGCCCCTACACTACAGGGATGTTCCACCCCCCTCCCACTCCAGCCAGGGACAGACACGGTCGTACCTGCACATTTCTAAGTGGGAGTACCGTCGGCCTGCCCCTCGGAAATGGGATGTGTGTAGTGCATGCAGCGCTCCGAGCTCAGTTCCACACTCCATCCTTACCCGGGAGTGGAATATCACACCTCTGGCTGAGGTGCAATACTCCTGTAGCAGCCGAATCCTCAGGGTGCTACAGAACCCTTCCCCCATCCAGGGGCTGATCCCAGTAGACAGAACAATAGACTCATGTTTGGCCCAGTCAGTTGTGTGGGGCCTCCCGATGCTGGAGGGTCTCAGGCTGCGGCCAGATCCTCCTGGCGTGTGTGGATTGATAGAAGCCGCCACGTGGGACTGTGTTGTGTCCCTCATCTGCTGGATCCATTGAACTTATCCAAGGACTATTTCTATATTTTCCCTGGCCGGAGGCGCCCCTGGACTTGTTTCTGCTGTTATATAGCAAAAAGGAACCAAATACAGAGTATATGGCAAAGAATCAAAAAACTTTATTGTAAACAATATACAGAAAAGACATACATGATTAAAAAGGACGACACACAGACAACCAAACTGGGTGACACATATACAACATAATAATAGATGTTAAATATCTATTGGGATAAAGTACAAGAAGTGCTAGTATTCAAGTCATTTATGCACTGGTACAAAATTATGGCATATTTCATCACTATGGATATGTACCACGTGCCATATGGCCTATAGTGCCCTATGAAAAAAAGCTAAAGAAATATATTGCACTCTTACCCATATTAGATCAGTACCCAGAATAAACAAGGACCTCAATGCGTGTTTCGCGTGGTATATCCTATGGATTCCTCGGGGGGGATTGTTTAATAGGACATTCCATGTCTTTTTAAATATACTTTTGGTCCGTTCCAGTCACGTGACCGCAGGCCCTAATCATCTCCTGGACCATCAGCGCATGCACGCTGAACCGCCCGAGCCAGATACGTCACGCACGGCCATCAAGGTGAACCACGCATGACAGGGAACCAGGACTCGTTGCCATGGCCACCCTCACACCGGCCACGCAGCCCCCCTGGATGCCCCTCTACCCAGCCCATGCCCCCCTCACACCAGCCACGCAGCACCCCTGGATGCCCCTCTACCTAGCCCATGCCCCCCTCACACCAGCCACGCTGCCCCCTGGAGGCCTCTACAACATTTATTCACATGGTCAGCTCTCCCCACCTCAGTCCACTCCGGATCAGCATCAGTCCTCACAGCAGAACGCTGAACACGAGCTCCTCAGCAGAGCCATAGCCAGGGCACAGGTTGTTACACAGCTCAGTACAGGAACCTCAGCCGAGTCCTGGAACTCTTTTTATTAGAAAAGTATAAAACAAACCATAAAACACACTGCACAAAGAACAAATTGCAAAACACAAACAAGTCCAAATTATAATGTCCAGTATGAATTAAAAGGCAAAAATGTCATGCAATGTTCATGGAACATAAAACGTCATTTCCAAAAGTCCCCCCCAGCAAGGGAAGACCTTAACCCTTTTTTTCCAAAAATATCCCCTTCCAACATTCACTCCACATTCATACCTAAACCCCCAAAACAAAACAACAAACTGGCCCAGTTTTTTTTTTTTTGTTCCCACTCCCAACACCCAAGGTCCCACGATAGTCTGTGGCCTCATCACACCAGGGTCCCACTAAAGTTTGTGGCCCACAAAGATACCAGGTCCTTTTGCCTTTTTTCCCATCCATTTTAGGGTGTCCAAACCACCAACCCATCCACCAAAACCCCTCCCCCCCTCCCCACCTACACTAAACCCCCCCCAAACACACATCATAATGCACAGACATATAAAAAATAATATACGCAACTTTATAACACTACAATAAACCTAAAAAACTTAATCACATTACCATATACAACAACCATGAACCAAAATCAGACCCAAG
The DNA here is from genome assembly GCF_046119375.1 of Phyllobates terribilis. Classification (NCBI taxonomy): domain Eukaryota; kingdom Metazoa; phylum Chordata; class Amphibia; order Anura; family Dendrobatidae; genus Phyllobates; species Phyllobates terribilis. Next base: position 80,795,067 of record NW_027362772.1, read on the forward strand.
TTCGGTGCTTGCAAGCCCTATATACGGGTTCCAATACCATAAAACAAAAAACTACACGTGAGGGTAACAGCCCACCACCGGGAACTGGAGACTACAGAGGCTCTCACCCTAATCTATCACACAGAATCCTATCCCTCTCTAATAAAGAAAAAGAAAAATCTGTCCCTACCACCCTACCAATCTTTCCCTACCTGTCCCTACCTGTCCCTCACTACCAACCTAATACTAACTACCTGTCCCTAAAGACTGTCCCTACGTGTCCCTCCCTGACCCTACACATCTATCTGACCCTACAAATAAATATAAAATATAGAAAGGGACTAAACTAACCCTATCACAGACACACATTCCCTAACTCTCCCTAGGGCACATTAAATGAGAACCCCCTCCATAGAAGGGAAGCCCTCCCTGCACCCAGCCTCTCATACTCCAGCGAGCGCACTTTTGCCAGGTCACCCAGGATGTTCCTAATCACCTCTTCCCATGGGAGGACTTTCTGCTGGGTGGACACTAAACACCGTGCGTTCCACGTGTAAAACCTAGTCACTAAGCTAAGTAAGAAAACAGTGCCCCGATCTCGGCCACCAAGGGATCTGAATGCCCCATAGGCCCACTCCGCATAGGAAAGGCCTGCCAGCCTGGGCCAGCCAATGGAAGCACCCACCCTCTTGTAGACCTCTGTATTAAAAGGACACCGAAGCAGGAAGTGCTCCATGCTTTCAAGCATGCCGCCACACTCCTCGCGGGGACAATCCCGGTCATCAGAGTTCCTGTACTTCAGGTTGTCCCTCACATACAGTCTCCCATGGAAGCAGCGCCAAGCCAAGTCCCAAAACTTCAAGGGGATCCGCTTAGAGTTTAATAACCAGAGCCCCACCTCCAGATCCCGGCTTGGGCAATCCTTGAGGGCCAGGGGCTTCTGGAAGTGGGTCAACAGAACCCTATTGTCAAGTAACCTCTTTGACAAGGTCCTGATCTCCCACACTCCCAGACCCCACCGGCGGATCACCTTCACAACCAGGGTAGCATAAGCCGGAAGATGCCCATGAGGCGTGCGAAGGTCCTTCACCCGCCCTCCTGTCTCCCATTGCTGGAAGAAAGGCCGAAACCACCCCCTACAGGAGAATACCCACGGAGGAGCCCTCTCTAACCAGAGGTTGGCGATGTTTGCCTTAAGAAAGGTGTTTACTAGAAACACCACTGGGTTGACCATACCCAACCTTCCTAGTCTCCTCGTGCGGTACTTGACCTCCCTCTTTATTAGGTTCAGGGTATTCCCCCATAATAGTTGGAAGAACAGGCTGTAGACCCGTGTCCAAAGAGGTTCTGGCAAGATGCAGACGCTGCCCAGGTATATTAATAAAGGGAGCAAATACCCCTTGGCCAGGTTAACCCTTTCCCTCAGGGTCAAAGACCAACCCTTCCACTGATCCACCTTCTGGGCGGCAATCTTAAGTCTGCCCTCCCAGTTTTGCTGGGGATAGTCCCCCGGGCCGAAACTGATGCCTAAAATTTTTGCTGTGGCCTGAGGCCCTGGAAGGGTGTCCGGGAGATCAAAACTAGGAGCTCCCCCTCCCAGCCAGAGACTCTCACACTTATCCCGGTTGATCATGGACCCAGATGCCACAGAGTAGCGCTCAACCTCAGACATGACCCAGTCTGCCTCCTCTCTCGAGGATACAAAAAGGGAAACGTCGTCGGCGTACGCCACTACCCTCAAGGTGGTCTCTGGCTCCGCCCGGTCCATCCCGACTCCCACCAACGGTCCGCGTTCCACTCTCCTTAAAAAGGGGTCGATCGCGAACACGTATAACAGTGGGCTCAGAGGACAGCCCTGGAGGACACCAGACTTCACCTCAAAAGGGGGTCCGAACCAACCGTTCACAAGCGGAAAAGTCTCTGCCCCATTGTATAATACTCTCAACCAATCAACAAACCTCCCGGGCAGACCGTACCTCAAAAGGACGGACCAGAGGTACTCATGGTTAACCCGGTCAAAGGCCTTCGCCTGGTCTAAGGACAGCAAGTACCCCTTCCAGTGACCTGCCCTGCTCTGCTCCACTGCCTCCCGGACACCGAGCACAGCACTAAAAGTACTGCGGCCTCGAACAGAGCAGTGCTGGGCCCCTGAAAGGAGCCGGGGTGCAAACTTCACCAACTGATTGAAAAGCACCTTTGCCAGAACCTTTCGGTCCGTATTGAGAAGTGCTATGGGACGCCAATTCTCAATACGGGACGAGTCTTTACCCGTTGACAGAATAATCAGGGCGGACTTCCTCATTGAACCGGGCAGAAAGTCCGAGGAGTCCCTAAAAGTCCTGTAAAACTCGGATGTTAAGCCATCCGGACCGGGCGATTTTTTGGGCCGGAGCCCATCAATGGCCCGTCTCACTTCCTCTTCCCTGATTGCTTCTGCCAAAACATGAAGAGAGGGGGTCATCCCCTGGCTCAGGGATGGTTTCAGCCAGGAAAGCCGACATCTCATCCCGATCTGGATCCCTCCTTCCCAAGAGGTGCGAGTAGAAGGATCTGACCCCCTCCAGGATCCCTGATTTGGATCTGTTCAGGGAACCCGTACTGTCGATCAGTCCTGTTACCATCTTGCAACTCACTGACATCCTGCAGTTCCTGTAGGGGTCGGGCGAGCGGTACTTCCCGAAATCCCTCTCAAAAACTAAGGATGTGTGCCTATCATACTGGCACCCCTTCAGCAAGGCCTTCACCCTGGAGATTTCCTCACGGTCCCCTCCAGTCGAGACGAGCTGCTCGAGTTTCCTCCCCAGCTCCCGATACAGGCGGTACCTGTTCAGGCCTCTGAGGCTCGAGAGCTGACGGAAGAACCCCGCAACCCTTCTTTTGAAGATCTCCCACCACTCAGACTTACTGCTACAGAGACCCAAGAGAGGTACCTGGCTCTGAAGAAATTCCTCAAAGGATTGTCTTACATCCGCTTCTTCCAACAGGGACGAATTCAGCTTCCATAGGCCTCTCCCTATCCGGGGAGTCTCTGTAACATTCAAGGAAAATAAAATAAAACAGTGATCGGAGAATTCCACAACAGCGGACACTGCAGAAGAGACGGCTTCCTCCTTTAAAAAAAACCTATCTATCCTAGACCTACAACTACCCCTATGAAAGGTGAAACCTCCGTGACCTGGGGTGTGCCGGATGTGGACATCCAGCAGGCGAGCTTCGCTTGCTATACTATTAAGAGTATTACTATCAAAATCCAGCCTTCGGTCTCCGGGGCCTCCCCTATCACGGGATCTAGTTATAGTATTAAAGTCCCCACCGAAGACCACCTGCCGGCTGGTAAAAAGATAGGGCTTGATCTTCAGGAAGAGACATTTACGGTCCCACCTTGACTGTGGACCATAGATGTTAATGAGCCGGAGCTCCTGTCCCCCCATGAAGACGTCAAGGACCAAGCACCTCCCCACTTCTACCTCGATCACCCGTCTGCATTCCACCGAAGCGGCCTTAAAAAGGACCGCTACCCCGCTATACGGCTCGGCCGCAAGAGACCAGTATGAGGGCCCGCACCTCCACTCCCTCCTTGCTTTGTAAATGGCCCCCATGTCCGTTAGTCTGGTCTCCTGCAAAAATAAAATGTCAGCCTCAACTCGGTTGAAAAAATCAAAGGCCATAAATCTGGCCGTATCTGACTTTATACTGGCGACATTAATCGACGCCAGAGTCAACGGGGTAGGTTCCGCCATCATGGGTGATTGAGTTAGACGGCCTTCTTTTTGACCGTACCCCCCGATTTTTTCCGCTCACCTTCAGAGGAGGAGCCAGACTCTCCCCTCCTCTTCAGTGACACCGAGGTGTCCATGGTACCCGCCACCTCCTTCCCAGTACTGGGTTCCTCACCCCTCGACCCCAGGGCAGTCCCCCCCCCCAGAGGAAAGTGAGCCCCCGGAGGATGGACCCCGCCGCTCCCTGAAGGCACCTCAGATGTTACCGCCGGTCCCCCGCCCCTGACCTCCGACACAGCAGAGTCATTGAGGGCATGGAACCGGTTGGAGAGGGGGATCAGAGGGGAGCCGGTGAGCCCTTCCGTAGGCACCTTAGCGGCCGGGGGGGGGCTTTAGATGTTTTTGCCCCTTTTTTGTTCCTCCTCCTCCGACTCTTAATGGTCTTACCGTCACCTGATTTTTTAGGCTGTACCACCACCTCCTCGTCCAGACTTTCATACTGGGAGGAATCTTCAGAAGCAGCCACCTCCTCCCTCTCCATCCTCCTGATCTCCTCGTTCACCGCCTCCTCCCCCAGGGCCTCAGGGGCTCCGGCTGCCGCTTCTGGGCTGGGGACAGACATCACCCCAGTCGCCTGAGGCTTATCCTGCCCCCTACCCCTACGGTGCCTCACCTGTTGCCACTGGTGGGCAGATGAACTGGCCTCGCCTTCCCTCACTGGCCCCTCAGCTCCTCTCCCGCCCCCACCTCCAGCTCCAGCAGAGGATGCACCGCTGGGGACCCCCCCATGGCTCTCCCCCGCCTGACCAGAGATGGTGTTAGAAACGGAGCGGGGGCAGCGGCTATACGGGTGACCTAGGTCACCACACAGATGACACCTAATGTCACCACAGGCCGCGGCAAGATGACCTACCCCACCACACAAGGCATATTTCTGCACCTTGCAGCCCGCGCTGAAGTGACGGGGATCACCGCACCTGTGGCAGACCTTCGGTTGCCCCTGGTAGAAGATCAGGATCCTGTCTCTCCCCAGAAATGCTGAGGAAGGGATGTGGGTGACAGTACCGCCTGAGACCTTCAACCTCATCATGAAGGTCCAGCCCCCTGACCAAATGCCAAACTCGTCCCTGTTCTTTTTTGGGACGTCCGTGACCTCCCCATAGCGAGAAAGCTACGTCAAGATATCGACCCCAGAGAGTGACTCGTTATTGGTTAGAACGGTCACCCTCTTTACACCATTTTGGCGGGACACCGCCTGCACGGCAAAGTCTCGCCAGCCGGGCTCCCCCTTCACGAGTTCAAAATTCGACCAGAAAAGCTCTAGGCCCTCCGGTCGAACAAAACTGATGTCGAAGACAGGGGTACCAAAAGGATGGATCAGGGCAAAGATGTCAGTCGCCCTGAAGTCCATCTTCAGGAGGAGCTCCACGACCCTCGCTCTTGGCGGGCACGCTTCACTGCCCCTCCACCGAAGATGGACTACATTCCTCCTGGCCACCCCCTGCCCGGCTGTCGGGAGGGACCACACTGTCTCCCCCTCCCTTTTATCTTGGAAGGCGGCCAGGCCGTGTCTATCCAGCCAAAAGGCCAGGTCCACCTCTCTTCCCTCTACCTGGATCGTCCGTTCTCCCTTCTTGAGGGCCTCCAGGAAACGGCGTCGCAAGTCACCATCCCTGAGGTCCAGAGGTGAGGAAGCCCCCCGAGAAGACCCCGAGGCCCCGGCTACTACCCCCGCAAAACTCCGAGGACCAGCAGCCGGGGGGGCAGATGGACCAGCCCTGTCCCCACTCCCCCCACTACCAACAGACATACCATTCTTACCCCCGGCCACAGACACGCCAACATTCGTATCCTCAACCACAGCCACATTCATACCCACGCCATCCCCATCCATGTCAACAGTCACCCCACTTGGGCCACTCTCACTCACATGCACACTGGGGTCACAGTTTTTCATTTTTTGCAAGCATTTTTTGCCAGCAGTTTTTCCACTGCTGCCACCTGCTGGCAGCACCTTCCCTGCCGGGGGGATTTGGGAGCCAGGTGCTGAGACTTTTGCCGGTGCCCCTGCCCCAGATAAGCCCACGAGCACAGGGGACACCGACAGGCAGGCACCACCTCTGCTGTCTGTTACAGCTGTGGCACCACTGCTCCCAGCAGCTGCCAACGCTAAGCCCCGCCCCTTTCCGGGCGGAGCCACGCCCACTTGGGCGGGTTTTGTCTGCGAGGCCACGCCCCCGCACCAGGCAGCACGGTGGGGGCCCCGGAGGCCACTCCCACCGGTGCCGTGGGTGACAGGGAGGCCACGCCCCCCGCACCAGGCAGCACAGTGGGGGCCCCAGAGGCCACTCCCACCGGTGCCGTGGATGACAGGGAAGCCACGCCCCCCACACCAGGCAGCACGGTGGGGGCCCCAGAGGCCACTGCCACCGGTGCCTTTGGTGACAGGGAGGCCACGCCCCCCGCACCAGGCAGCACGGTGGGAGCCCCAGAGGCCACTCCCACTGGCGCCGTGGACGGCTGGGAGGCTACGCCCCCCAAAGCCGGCCGCGCCGGGACCCCCGAAGTCGACCGAGAACCGGGTCTACTCACAGGGGCCCCTGGACCAGCGGCACCAGCTCTCAGGGGCATAGCACCCCCTACCGTCACACCCTTTGCCACAAAAAGCCTGGCCACCCCAGCTCCGGCGGCCGGCCCCAGGCTAGGCCACTCCCCCTCGGCACCCAGCGGCGGTGGAGCCCCCCGCGCTGTCCCATTACCGGGCCCCTGCGCAGGGGGCCCTGACCTCACCACGGATTTTGCCAGGGGAGCAAGCCCCACCTTACGCTTATGAGCCGGCTCTGCCGGAGCCGCAGGCCCCGCGCCCTTTACCTTACCAGGTTTCTGGGTCCCTAAAAGTGATCCAGATTTTTTAGTGGATCCGTGTGTGAGGGACCCAGACACCCCAGCACACGCCGCCGGAGACGCGGCCCCGGCTGTCGGTGCGCCGCCGACAGCGCAGGAGGCAGCGGCAGATGTACACGCCGCGTCCTGCACGCCAGCAGGAGCACCAGGTGCCAGGCCAGACCCCCTTTTTACAGGGGCTCCAGCACGAGCACCACCACCAATGACACCCACCGTCGGGCCGCCCTCCGCGCCATGCTCCTTATCAAACACCTCGGACCCACTGCCTCCATTACCACAAACAGAGGCAGCGCTCTGCGTGCCATGGCCTATGTTCTCCCCGCTCCCTCGCTGTGGACCCACAACAGAGTCCAAGCCGGGGTGGGTGGCGGGTGCCGCACAACGGGACAAGGGGGCCCCAGAGAGGGGGACATACACAAATTTATGTGCAATAGATGTTTTCTTTTTTTTTTTGCTTTTCTCTTCGTCCCCCTCCCGGGTGCCTCATCCTCGCAGATCTCATCCCCGAACGTAAGCTGACCAAAACGTACCGGGGACTCGATCTGCTGGATCTGCTGCATGATAAGGCAGCCCCCCTCACTGCTGCTACTCCCATCCTCCTCATCCTCCCCCTCGCTCCCGCTGCCCTCTGAAGGGCTAGAATCAGACGGGAGAGCCATCTGCTCAGGGGCTATCCCGCTATGTGATGCCTGGAGATCACTTACCAGGCCACCAGGCGGTGGGTAGGGTGCGACCTCCTCATCATTGTCCCCTGCCGGCGCTGCGATCAGAACCAGCAGGGGTTAATGATGAGGGTTGTCTTCTCCCAGTGTATTTCTACCTGTAAAAATAAGAATAAAAAAAAAATCTATACCCTCACCTGTCCTAAATGTCCCCCACTGTAATCCATGAGACCGCTCAGCAGAGGAGCCGGGGAGAATGACTCCTGCAGCGAGCGGCCCCGAATCTGCGCTGAGCTCAGCGAGCGGTGTCCTGTCACTCACTGAGCTCAGCTGAGGTCTGGCGTCGCTCGCTGCAGGAGTCATTCTCCCCAGCTCCTCTGCTGAGTAGTCGCATGGATTACAGCAGGAGATACTTAGGACAGGTAGGTGAGTATAAGGGTTTTTTTTTATTTTATTCTTATTTTTACAGGTGGAGACACCGGGAGCAGACTACAACTCTCATTATTAACTCCTGCTGGTGCTGATCGCAGTGCCGGCAGGGGAAAATGATGAGCGCAGCGTTCAGTACCCGGCTTTTGGGAATAACGCTAACTGTACACTGATTCCCAAACGCCGGTACGTGTGCTCCTGATGCGGCACACGGACATCTCCGACACAGGTTTTTCCGGTACCAGAAATATCCGGACGTGTGAAACCGGCCTTATACAGTATATAAAGCAAAACCACAAATGAGACTGCTAACACCTTTAACTAATTATATATTTATTTATTGCAAGATACATAGTATATATAGCTCATACTTTTTTGGCCAGAATAGTGTCTCTTTTTTGTATGAGTTACCTTGTTATTTTTAAATATTTATTCCACGTGACTAATAAAGATTCATGCTTTTATATGGGATGTTGCTTCATTGCACTTATTTGTGCAGCTCTTGCACCTTTGTGGTTTTGCTTCATAGACATTTAGTGCAGTCCTAGTTACTATTCGGGTATGCTCCAATGGAGGGTTTTTTGCATTATTATACAGTATATCTCTGTGTATGACGTCCTGCCCCAATGTCTCCGCTCATTTCTCATTCACACTCCTCATGTGTCATTTACATTGTAACAAACCCTCTCCTGTCATATTTGCTTTCTGCTGTAGGAGGAGACTGTGGCAGTTTTATGAAGAACTATGGGTGTTTACCTGTCCCCTTGGCTCGTCTGTACATTGCAGAAACGGTTCTAGCTGTGGAATATCTGCACAGCTATGGTGTAATGCACAGAGACCTGAAGCCTGAAAAGTAAGTGACACTTGTAGTATAAGAAAGGGGAAAAAAGATATCGTTTATTATACAATCTATTTGCAACTTGGGGCTGACATCCTCTTTTTTTCACAGCCTCCTGATAACGTCAACTGGTCATATTCAAGTTACAGATTTTGGGCTTTCCAAACTCTGCCTCATGAGACCAACATCAGAGATCTACAAGGCTCCAATTGAGGACATCACCAGAGAGTTCCATGATAAGGAGGTAGGCAGGAACTTGTTCTTTACTCATCTCCTCCATTTCTCCTTCTCTTATACTTTCTCATCTAGAAAACGCTTCCACTGATGTTATTTGTCACAATTATGTTCTCTGATCATTATCTCATTCCTCTGTTTTTTCCAGATTGCTGGCTCCCCTCATTACATAGCCCCAGAAGTTATCTTAAAGGAAGGCTATGGAAGGCCAGCTGACTGGTGGTCAATTGGGATCATCCTATATACATTTCTTGTAGGACGTGTACCATTTTATGGGCCTTCCAAATATGACATTTACAGCCATATTGTCAGGGGTAAGTAAAATAATCTGATTGCTGTGTAATGTCATTGTTATTTGAATAGATTAGTTGTGTGATTTAGTTACTTTTGTTAATATAAAAGATTTTTGTTTTGATAAAATAAATTAAGATGTTTCATTTTCTGTAATATTTGCTTTTTACATAACAGATGACATATATTGGAAACTTACTAATTCGGCTTTTCCAGCCACAGCTCGGGATATCATCATTGAGCTGCTCAGAAAAGATCCAGCACAAAGACTTGGGACAGGTAATGTATATAATACTATTATTAATGACTTATTACACCTCTGTGAACAGAAAATGAATAATGAGGATCAGCACTGAGGTTTTGTTCTCTACCAGCTTGGCCATTCCCCATTCTTCATGCTAAGACTTTCAGTACATCTACTTCACTTCGGCTCTGTTACGTCAACCGTTCAGATTAACGCCCCCTTCACACGTCCGTATAAAATCAGTACTGAAACCAGTACCGGAAAAAAACAGTACTAGTGTCATCAGTGTTTTGAATCAGTGTGCCATCAGTGTGCCATCAGTGTTTTTCCGGTACGGCAAAGAAAAAGAAATGATAAAGTATCTCTTATACTTTGTAATGTTAAACAGATACAGCGTAAGGAAGGCACACAAATGGCACACGGATGCCATCTGTGTGATGTACGTGTTTTTCAGGGTCCCATAGACTTGTATTGGCACTTGTCATCTGTGCTGCCACAAAAAAACAGCAGCATAGATGATAATGGGTACGGGTGGCATACGTGAAAGAAAAATGGATGCCACATGTAGTGCAAACACGGATATGTGTAGGAGGCCTAAGAAACTTGTCTCTTTGACAATAACTATATCACTATTCATTGTTTTCCTTTTCAAGGAGGAGCAAATGAGATCAAATTTCATCCATTCCTGCGTAACTTAGATTTTGACAACCTTCTAAGTCAGAAGTCGCTGTTCATTCCTGATCTTGAGTCAGAAGAGGATACCATCTACTTTGACAGTAAGTAGAATGAGACATCATCTGCAGAAAGCTGCTGTGTGTCTTGTATTTCATTTTAAGTGAGAATCAGTCCCCACCTTGATTCATGATCAAATGGTGACTGTTCAGGACAAAGTATTATGCTAATAATCTCGATTAACTCTTGTACTTTTCAGCTCGATGTAGCAGACATCAACATATTGATTCAGATGAGGGGGACACAAGTGAAGATAATGACTGGCCGGAAAGCCAAAACTTTCTATCATCTTCGCATAGGCTTTCTAAAGTAAGTATGTGACCAATAAGATCCATACAACCTGTAATTAAAATAAAATTGTAAAATATTAAAATATTTTTTTTTCCTCTTTGTATTAGCTCTGTTCCATCCATACCAAGATGATGAACAATGAAGAACCCAAGTCACCTCCAGGGTATTCACCAGAAAGTGCAAAACAGTCAGACATGTGAGCAAATTATTTTTATGGGGTCCATTCTGATATGTGTTCACAACACCAAATTCAAGACGAGTGTAAGTCGATACTAAATCCAGTATCGATGACCACATGATTGCTGATCACCATGTTTCTGACTTGTGATAACGCTGGTGATGAAAGTTGATAACTATGACCAGCTTTAATTTCCAGTTCATTACAGGAAAATAAATATTGCTAGTGATTCTCCATTCTTGCTGGTAGAAGAGGGTCTTGAGCACAGCATCCCCTTCATGTTATTCAGATGTCCTAATGGGCTTTGCAGACAGGTGTTGTATCCGTATCTATTGTTTTCACTTGTAATTTATATGTTTTTCTTCTACCAAACAGACAGAAAGATTCTCCCCCCTCTAAGTCTGAAGACAACCAGACGCAGAAAGATTCTCCCCCTTCTAAATCTGATGACAACCAGACACAGAGAGATTCTCCCCCCTCTAAGTCTGATGACAACCAGACGCAGAAAGATTCTCCCCCTTCTAAATCTGAGGATGACAACCAGACACAGAGAGATTCTCCCCCCTCTAAGTCTGATGACAACCAGACGCAGAAAGATTCTCCCCCCTCTAAATCTGATGACAACCAGACGCAGAAAGATTCTCCCCCCTCTAAGTCTGATGACAACCAGACGCAGAAAGATTCTCCCCCCTCTAAATCTGATGACAACCAGACGCAGAAAGATTCTCCCCCCTCTAAATCTGATGACAACCAGACGCAGAAAGATTCTCCCCCCTCTAAATCTGATGACAACCAGACGCAGAAAGATTCTCCCCCCTCTAAATCTGATGACAACCAGATGCAGAAAGATTCTCCCCCCTCTAAATCTGATGACAACCAGACGCAGAAAGATTCTTCCCCCTCTAAGTCTGATGATGACAAGCAGTGTTTCACTGCTGAAGGCAGACAGTCATCCATATTGTCAGGTATGTATAGCTCTATAGGTCATTCTATTGCAGCCTGTGTCAAAAAGTGTAATGTGAAAACAGCCCAACATTTCATTTTATAAAAATCCTCACTCTTTGGCTGTGTGCCCACGATGCGTTTTTCAAGCGTTTACGCTGCGGAATTTCTACAGCGTAAACACTTGGGAAACGCTTGGTAAACCTTCCCCCATGGTCTCCAATGCAATTCCGCACTTTCAATGCCCATGCTGCGTATTTTTCCGCAGCGTTTATGCTGCGCTCAAAAATACGCAGCATGTCCATTAATTTTGCGGACGCGCAGCGTAATCGCCGCCATTGACTTGCATTAGAACGCGCTAATTCCGCAAGACTGCATCTGTACTTGCGTAATTGGCGCTTTCTAATGTGCGGATGGTACCCAAGTCTGGAGGAGAGGAGACTCTCATCCAGACCTGGGTACCATAGAATCTGTAAAGAAAAGAATTTAAAATAAAAAATAAAGCTTATAATCACCTTCCGATGTCCTCCCAGTGTTTTGTCCACGCCGTCCGGTCTCTTGCAATGCTCGCGCTGTTGTGAAGGACCTGTCATGACGTCACTGAGTCATGTGACCCATCACATGACTCAATGACGTCACCGCAGGTCCTTCACAGCACCGCGAGCATTGCAAGAGACCGGACGCAGCAGAGATGACACCGGGAAGACACCGGAAGGTGAGTATAATCTTTTATTTTTCATTTTTTACCATTCTTATTCTTTTTTTTAACTATTACTCGGTCACACTATATAAATCCATGCCGGTTGCATGGATTTAAATAGTGTGACCAACTTGTCAAGCACTTTTCCAAGTGATGCTCAAAATCGTTTGGAAAACTTCTTGAAAAAACGCATGCGAAAGCGCATGTAAAAATGCTGAAAAAACGCTTCTCTCTGGCAGAAAAAACGCATGTAAATCTGCATGTAAATCTGCATACGTTTTTTTCTGCCAGAGAGAGGCAAAAACGCTCTGCATCAAATCTGCTACGTGGGCACATAGCCTCATAGGTTATAATTTTTAATGCATAAGAAGCCATTCAGTCTTCTGCCAAACTGATTCTGAATACTGCACCCATGGCTCCATCTAGGCCTATACTGATCCTTATCACCTTAAGAATGCACTGAGGTTTTAGCTAACTTATTTTAAGATATTACTTGCAGGATGCCGCAGTGTTATCATGTTAATAAGGGGACATAGTTCCCTGGCTAGACACCACATATCGGAAAACCTACAGGTTTCATATTAATCAGTTCACAAGGCAATCTAATTCTCAGACCCTCAGGTGGTTTTATGTATATATGACATATTCTCTCTAGTATGGTGCAATAATCAATTACCGGGACTACAGGGTACAAGAATAACAGAATTCTATTTAAAGATACAAAGCTAATCTTTTAGGAGTTTATAATATACATCTTTTTCTTGTTTTTTTTATCAGAATCACCAGTTCAGGGGAAAAGAAAATCTGCATCGAAAGATCGACAAAAAACAGAGAAGGTAGAAGAGAGAAGAAGTAGAAGAGGTAAGTGTAACAATAAGCTCCATGTTGCATGATGTCAGTCAGTGAGAAGGAGTCATGTGGAGCAGATATTATCTGTAGGATTACTGACAATGACCCCGTACATCTGTATGGATACGACTCCTCTATCATCCTGTCACAGTGACACTACAGTAGTATCCTCTAATACATACATGTCAAACTCTGGCCCGTGGACCAAACCTGGCCCGCAGGGTGGTTATATTTGACCCACGACAACAGAACCACCACCACTATTTGGGGCCATTATTCTGTATGGAGGACAATGTGGGGCCCATTATACTGTACGGAGGACTATGTGGGGCCATTATTCTGTATGTAGGATTATGTGCGGTCCAAGTTTTTCATTTTGGCCCTCTGTGTGTTTGAGTGTGACATCCCTGCTCTAATATGTAGTCCCATTACTTACATTAGTTATGTCTCTTTGTCTCCTCTCACAGGTTCCACCTTCCGCCGGCTGATATCATCTTGCCGGCGTGGATTATCCAGGGTTGCTCGCTCCATCAGACAAAGCTGCATATTTGCTCCCTGTCATCGGAGCAACACAAACATCTCAATGTGAAAAACCCTTCATGTCTAGTGCCTAGTACAGCATGTCCACCATTAAAGATGCACCTGTGTGGAAGGACTTGTACCATCTACCTGTGGCCTTCTGACCAGCAAGTAACATCTGCAGAAGAAGGCCCTCCAAGAACATCTCTTCATTCTTCCATGTAATTCTTAATAAAAAAAAACTAAAAAGAATCATTTCAAATTGATTAATGTCCCTTTGCATTTAATGTAATACTACTGACATTTATGGCATATCAGTACTAAACATCATATATGTCTGATGAGAGAATATCGTTTCCATGTTTCATGTTAATCCTCTAATCCTCAGCCAAAAGTGGAAGAGAAGACCAGTGATTCTGTTACATCTACGAATGACAGTCAATCCAGGGAAAAACACCTTCTGATCCATACATTTTTCAGGCACTCTGATCCTTTTACCTTCATGTGGCTCTACTTAAGGTTTATGTATAAGAACCAGTTGGATTCAGTACTGGGCATCCTGGGGGTCCCAGCAGCCACATCCCAATTGTTCAACTAAAAAAGACATACTGTATTATAGTGTGATATATATATATATATATATATATATATATATATATACACACTGTGTGCAGAATTATTAGGCAAATGAGTATTTTGATCACATGATACTTTTTATACATGTTGTCCTACTCCAAGCTGCATAGGCTTGAGAGCCAACTACCAATTAAGTAAATCTGGTGATGTGCATCTCTGTAATGAGGAGGGGTGTTGGCTAATGACATCAACACCCTATATAAGGTGTGCTTAATTATTAGGCAACTTCCTTTCCTTTGGCAAAATGGGTCAGAAGAGAGATTTGACGGGCTCTGAAAAGTCCAAAATTGTGAGATGTCTTGCAGAGGGATGCAGCAGTCTTGAAATTTCCAAACTTTTGAAGCGTGATCACCGAACAATCAAGCGTTTCATGGCAAATAGTCAACAGGGTCGCAAGAAGCGTGTTGGCCAAAAAAGGCGCAAAATAACTGCCCATGAATTGAGGAAAATCAAGCGTGAAGCTGCCAAGATGCCATTCACCACCAGTTTTGCCATATTTCAGAGCTGCAATGCTACTGGAGTATCAAAAAGCACAAGGTGTGCGATACTCAGGGACATGGCCAAGGTAAGGAAGGCTGAAAAACGACCACCTTTGAACAAGAAGCATAAGATAAAACGTCAAGAATGGGCCAAGAAATATCTTAAGACTGATTTTTCAAAGGTTTTATGGACTGATGAAATGAGAGTGACTCTTGATGGGCCAGATGGATGGGCCAGAGGCTGGATCAGTAAACGGCAGAGAGCTCCACTCCGACTCAGATGCCAGCAAGGTGGAAGTGGGGTACTGGTATGGGCTGGTATCATCAAAGATGAACTTGTGGGACCTTTTCGGGTTGAGGATGAAGTGAAGCTCAACTCCCAGACCTACTGCCAGTTTCTGGAAGACAACTTCTTCAAGAAGTTGTACAGGAAGAAGTTGGTATCGTTCAAGAAAAACATGATTTTCATGCAGGACAACTCTCCATCACATGCATCCAACTACTCCACAGCGTGGCTGGCCAGTAAAGGTCTAAAAGAAGAAAAAATAATGACATGGGCCCCTTGATCACCTGATCTGAACCCCATAGAGAACCTGTGGTCCATCATAAAATGTGAGATCTACAGGGAGGGAAAACAGTACACCTCTCGGAACAGGGTCTGGGAGGCTGTGGTGGCTGCTGCACGCAATGTTGATCGAAAACAGATCAAGCAACTGACAGAATCTATGGATGGAAGGCTGTTGAGTGTCATCATAAAGAAAGGTGGCTATACTGATCACTAATTTTTTGGGTTTTTGTCTTTGCATGTCAGAAATGTTTATTTCTATATTTTGTGCACTGATATTGGTTTACCTGGTGAAAATAAACAAGTGAGATGGGATTATATTTGGTTTTTATTAAATTGTCTAATAATTCTGCACAGTAATAGTTACCTGCACAAACAAATATCCTCCTAAGATAGCCAAATCTTAAAAAAACCACTCCAACTTCCAAAAATATTAAGCTTGGATATTTATGAGTCTTGTGGGTTGATTGAGAACATAGTTGTTGATCAACAATAAAAATAATCCTCTAAAATACAATTTGCCTAATAATTCTGCACACCGCGTATATCTATATATATAATCGTCTTATCCCGTCTGTCTGTCTGTCTGTCTGTCGGGGAAATCCCGCGTCACTGATTGGTCCAGCAGCGGCCAATCAGCGACGCGGGATTTCAGAAAAAAGATGGCGGCCGTTAGAGGCTCATCTGCGGGACGGAGCTCAGCGGCGATGCAGCCGGGAGATGACTGGCGCGAGGCTCTCATCTCCCGGCCGCTAGCAGCAGAAGAACCCCGACCGGCGAGCAGCCGCTCATCTCCCGGCTTCTCACAGCGGAAGTAGCCGCACAGGCAGTGGCGTTGACCTCCATGCGGCTAGGGTATCAAGGGAGGACCGGGGAGCGGCGCTGCGGGTCGGGATACTTCTGCTGCGAGAAGCCGCTCATCTCCCGGCTTCTCGCAGCGGAAGTAGCCACACAGGCAGCGGCGCTCCCCGGTCCTCACCAATACGATTCTGCTCCCCGGTCCTCACCTATACGATTCGCTGATTGGTCGCGGTCTCTGGCCGCGACCAATCAGTGATCTTGGCGCAAAAGTTAAACACCGCTGTGCTGATTGGTCGCGGCCGCTGCCCGCGACCAATCACCGATTTGGACGCCACATTTAAATAGCGGCCACGACCAATCACCGATCTTGGCGCAACATTTAAACACTGCTGTGCTGATTGGTCACAGACGCTGCCCGCGACCAATCAGCGATTTTGGCGCCAAATTTAAACACTACTGTGCTGATTGGTCGCGGACGCTGCCCGCGACCAATCAGCGATTTTGGCGCCAAATTTAAACAATGCTCTGCTGACTGGTCGCGGATGCCAGCCACGACCAATCAGCGAGATTGGCGCCAAATTTATACAACGCTCTGCTAATTGGTCGCGGACACCAGCCACGACCAATCAGCGAGATTGGCGCCAAATTTAAACAATGCTCTGGCGCCAAATTTAAACAACGCTCTGCTGATTGGTCGCGGCCGCCAGCCGACCGCGACCAATCAGCGAGATTGGCACCAAATTTAAACACCACTCTGCTGATTGCGCCCAGTCGGCCGCATACATATTCTAGAATACCCGATGCGTTAGAATTGGGACACCATCTAGTATATATATAAATATATTCACTTGTGGAAAACCCTTTTAACTAGGGCTGTGGTGTCAGTAAGTCAAATTTCCAACTATAATAATTACTAATACCAAATATACTGCAACAAATAATAGTAAATATTCAGCAATTTATGCATGAAAATAATTTATAATATACAATATTAACACTATATAAGTATTTACATTTTTTTCTACCTGCAGTTGGAGTTGGTACGTTCTTCTGATACTAACTCCACAGCTCGGCTTTTCCTTCTTTCCTGCTCCTCTAACATAAAAGTACAGCAATTAATTACGACAAGTTAATCATTTAAATGCTGCTGTCAATCTCTGACAGCAGCACGTAAATGTAACCAGTGCCACTGCTTCCATTTACCAGCTCCCATCTGTGCCCTGTGACATGATCTCGGGGGCTGATGGGTCACTAGGACAGTGAGGGCCCTGTGCCCGCTGTCTTGGTGCTCCTCTGGAGCTCATCTATATGCTGAGCTTCAAAGGAGACCGAGATTTAGGCTACCGTCCCACTATCAGTATTTGGTCCAATTTCACCACAAATGGATTTTTTTCCCCATTTTTAGTACATTGAATAGTAAAATGAATCATTCAAAACTACAAGTAACCCCAAAGTCATGCCAGTTTCCATGGCCCAGAAGATTCTCTGAAGGAAGAGTGTCATTGGGTGACTGCTTCTTTGGTAAATACCATAAACATTAGCACTTAAAAAGGTCCATATGTCTGGAACCGTATAGATGATTTCGAAAGAAGCAAAAAAAAGCTCAGTGATAAGAAACAGATGATGGTTATTAATGAAACACACTAACTGGGTCACATTTAAAAGTGGTGTACCCCAGGAGTCAGTATTGGGACTTCTATTTAATACAATTATTAATGACCTTTTGGGGGGTATACAGAGTAAAATTTCAATATTTTCAGATGATCGTAAACTCTGCAAGGTTATCAGTACATAGGAGGATAATGTAATATTACAGAGGGATTTATGTAAGCTTGAGGTTTGGGCTGAAAAATGGCAATTGAAGTTTAATGTAGATAAATGTTCTTGCTTGGGACAAATTACAATGTACAATTATGTACTAAACACTGGGAAAACCATCCCTGGAAAAGACTTGGGTGTATGGGTGGACAGCAAACTCAACTTTAATAACCAGTGCTAGGCCGCTGCTGCCAAGGCAAATAGAACCATGGAAGCATTAAAAGAGGCATAGATGCTTATGATAAGAACATAGTTTTGTCTGTATACAAGTCACTAATTCAGCCACATTTAGAATACTGTGTATAATTTTGGTCTTTGGTGTATAAGACGGACATAGTTGAACTAGGACGTATGCAGACAAATGCAACCAAGGTTATTAAGGGAATTGGTGCACTGCAATTCCAAGACAGGTTATCAAAGTTAGGGTTATTCAGTTTGGAATAATGAAGGTTTAAGGGCGATCTTATTACAATGTACAAATATAAGAAGAAACAGTATAGAGATCTTATTAAGGAACTTTTTACATATAGACCTTCAACGATGACAAGGAGGCACCCTCTCCTACTAGAAGAAAGATGGTTTCTCAGTCATCATAGATGGCGATTCTTTACTCTAAGAATAGTGAAATTACGGGACTTTCGGGAACATAAACATCACAGTAAAAGATAATGCCTTACCAACACCAGGTCAGATTACCAGTGCACCGCAGGATGCAGCAAGCCTCCATGATAAAGGCGGGGGCAGCACATGTGCAAAATACTAATGCCGACAGTCACTCACTAACCTACCAATTCTTGGAGGGGGTGGCTGTGTAGTATTATACATGCACACCGATGGAGTTGTGAGCTTGCGTATTTTGGCCAAAATATCGTCCAATACCTCATGTGGTGTACTTATCTTATATACTATTTTTCATCTTTTTTGCACATCTTTTTGCAGGATGCAGCCAGGCCTCTTTAGTGTTGGCTGGGTGAATTGGGGCGTCTGTCCTGTGGGGGTGCATGTATATAGTTCTGGGCAACCCGCCTGATCTAATACTATGGGCGTCATCAATACGCTGCAAGCAAGACATCAATAGGCTGCAAGCCAGACACTGTGTATCACACATATCTGTGTGACTGGCGCCCTATGCAGACTCCATCGGTGTGCATGTATAATACTACACAGCCACCCCCTCCATGAATTGGTAGGTTAGTGAGTGGCTGTCTGCATCAGTATTTTGCACATGTGCTGCCCCCGCCTTTATCATGGAGGCTTGCTGCATCCTGCAGTGCATTGGTAATCTGACCTGGTGTTGGTAAGGCATTATCTTTTACTGTGATGTTTTTTGAAATTATGTCCAATGTTCACCATTTTTAATATTCAGACTTTCGAGAACATCATATTGTAATTGTTGATTTACTAGACAAGTTCAAGTATGGCCCGGATGCTTTTGTTGAAAAATATATTACAGGTTATGGGAACTAGATTCTGTGATAGAACATTCATCCAGGGAACTAGTCTAATTGCCATTAGTGGAGTTGGGAAGGATTTTTTCGTTAATAGGGGGCAATTAGCATCTGCCTCATGGGTCTTTTGCCTTCCTTTGTATCAACATGTTAGGTTATAGGTAGAACACAATGGATGTCTTCTTTCAATGTACTGTGTGGGGAAATGTATTGTCAGGGGGAATCATACTGTACATCATGCTGTGTGTAATAGGACCGTGGGGGCATCATATTGAGTGTGATAGCCACTGTGGGGCCATGAAAGTGGTATCATACTGTGTGTAGGCATATATGAGGAATTGGACTAGATTAGAATACTGGCATTCGAGAAAGAATGTCACACCGATTGTACTCCCGGGATTATGGTGTGCTGTGTAATAATATATGGTAGCAGGACCCCTCTAGTCTTCATTCCAGGTATACTAACTGCTCAGTGTTACATTGATTTGGTCGTGGAACCAGTGATATGGACATTTCTTAAACGTGCCTCAGTAACTATTTTTCAACATGGAAATGTTAAGCTACATGTTGCAGGTGCTACTGTGAGCAGCATGCTTGACTTAAACATGATACCATGGCCAGAAGCATCTCCGGATTTGACTCCCATCAAGCACTTCATTGGTCGAGCATTGCAAAAGGAGTTGCCGTCAGCAGATCTTGATGATTTGTGTGCCCAAGTGCATTCATTATTCCTCTCTGCTCTGCCTTGCTCACCGCTCCGGCGGTTCCTCTCTGCTCTGCCTTGTCCACCGCTCTGGCGGTTTCGCCCTGCTCTGCCTTGCTCACCGCTCTGGCGGTTCCTCCTGCTCTGCCTTGCCCACCGCTCCGGCGGTTTCGCCCTGCTCTGCCTTGCTCACCGCTCCGGCGGTATCTCTCTGCTCTGCCTTGCCTACCGCTCCAGCGGTTCCTCTCTGCTCTGCTTGTCTACCGCATCTGCGGTTCTGTTCCTGAATCCCAGTTTGTACTGGACCCTATCCAGCCTGCGCTCCAACCTGCTAGTGCCTCCCTGTCTGCACTCCAGCCGTGTTTGCCAGTACCCCCCTGTCTGCATACCAGCCGTGCCTTGCCAGTGCCCTCCTGTCTGCATACCAGCCGTGCTTGCCAGTATCCTCTTGTCTGCACTCCAGCCATGCCTGCCAATACCCACCTGTCTGTGTGCCAGCCTAACCTGCCCGTTCCTGCATTCCCCGGTGTGGGTCAACAGCTGTGACCGGGGTCTAACCTGGAGTAGCACCTGGTCCCTCTGCTCGGTTCCTCCTTGGTTCACGAAGTCGTTAGCCTCCGTGCGACCTTGGTCGGATCGGGTAGATACTTAGTTATGCCCCTCCAGGCACTCCTCGGTTCATGGTACAGTGGGATCACTAATCACGCTCACGCCAGTCAGTCCAGGCACGAGTGTAACAGTTTTATTTATGTTGTATCGTGTTTGAAGGTTGCCTTTTCCTGATGGCAGGTTTCAGCTCTTTCCAAAGATGCTCAATAGGATTTAGGTCAGGGCTCATAGAAGGCCACTTCAGAATAGTTGAAAGTTTTCCTCTTAGCCGTTCTTGGGTGTTATAAGCTGTGTGTTTTGGGTCATTATCCTGTTGCAAGACCCATGACTGAGACCAAGCTTTCTGACAATGGGTAGCACATTTCTCTCTAGAATCCCTTGATAGTCTTGAGATTACATTTTACCCTGCACAGATTCAAGACACCCTGTGCCAGATGCAGCAAAGCAGCCCGAGAACATAACAGAGCTCCTCCATGTTTCACAGTAGGGACAGTGTTCTTTTCTTGATATGCTTCACTTTTCCATCTGTGAACATAGTGCTGATGTGCCTTGCCAAAAACTTCAATGTTTGTCTCATCTGTCCATAGGACATTCTCCCAGAAGCTTTGTGGCTTGTCAACATGTAATTTGGCAAATTCCAGTTTGGCTTTTTTATGAAATTTTTTTCAACAATGGTGTTCTCCTTGGTCGTCTCCCATGAAGTCCACTTTGGATCAAACAACAACGGATGGTGCGATCTGACACTGATGTTCCTTGAGCATGAAGCTCACCTTTAATCTCTTTAGAAGTTATCCTGGGCTCTTTTGTTACCATTCGAATTATCCGTCTCTTTGATTTGTCATCAATTTTCCTCCTGCTGCCACGTCCAGGGAGGTTGGCTACAGTCCCATGGATCTTAAATTTCTAAATAATATGTGCAACTGTAGTCACAGGAACATCAAGCTACTTGGAGATGGTCTTATAACCTTTACCCTTAACTTGCTTGTCTATAATTTTCTTTCTAATCTCCTGAGACAACTCTTTCCTTTGCTTCCTCTGGTCCATGTTGAGTGTGGTACACACCATGTCACCAAACAGCACAGTGAGTATCTGTAGCCCTATATACAGGCCCACTGACTGATTACAAGATTGTAGACACTTGTGATGCTAATTAGTGGACACAACTTGATTTAACATGTATCTGTTGTCACATTATTTTCAGGGGTACCATCATTTTTGTCCAGGCCTATATCATGAGTTACATTTTTTAAAAACTTCTGTGGAAGCAGGGTTGAAAAGCAATGTCTGACTTCCATTTGTTCATTTTCATAGATTTTTAATTTATTATTACTTTTGTCAGATTCAAATTATTTCTGTGACCATTGTGGGTTTTTCCTTTCATTAAACGAGGAGTACCAACAATTTTGACCACGTATGTATGTATGTACAAACACACACACACACACATATGTATATATATATATATATATATATATATATATATATATATATATACACATACACACATACATACATATATATATATATACACACACATATATATACACACACACATATATATACACACATACATATACATACATACACATATATATACACACACATACATATATATATAGTGATGTAGCAGACATCCCTTTAATGGTTTGGTGTGTTTTTGAATGACCATGTACCTTCCTCTTTAACGGACTGGTCACATGACTGTGACATCACACAGGTCCTTATGCACACAGAGGGTGTGGACACATGACTCTGACATCAGTTAAGGTCCTATCTGTGTGTGTGCTGCAGTATATATAAACCCTGTGTGATTTGTGACAGGTGTGTTCCGGTGTGTAGGAGTTCCTGGGTGTTGGGAGCTCCTGTGTGGGCACTGTGTGAGCGGCACGAGGCTGTTCCCTGTGTGTGGGGAACACCGCTCGTGGGAAGCCTGGTGAGGCCTGGTGGACTCCGGTGGAGGTGAAGCCTGGATCCCTGTGAGAGTGTGGGGGATGCCAGTAAGCCTCGGAGTGCCACACAAGCACCGCTCGTGTGAGGCCTGGTGAGGCCTGGTGGACTCCTGTGGAGGTGAAGCCTGGATCCCTGTGTGTGTGTGTGGGATGCCAGTAAGCCTCGGAGTGCCACACAAGCGTCCTGGAGGACAGAGCCTGGATCTGTGTGTGAGAGATGCCAGTGGTCTTGGACGGGTGGAGGTCTGGAGACCACGTGTGGTCAAGCCTTAGAGTCACAGTGGTGAAATGGACTAAAAGCAGCTGAAAGCCGATAAAGGTAATACTCTTTATGTTATGGACATTTTCATGGACATTGTTTTATTACCTTGCGGAAGGCTGTAATTAGAGCCAAGTGGGCCGGTGTGCCACTTGGGCTCGTGGACATTATGTATGTGAAATACGGTTTATGAAGTGTAATAAACTGTGGATTGTGAAACACGGCAAAGTAGTTGCTGGTGTGCAGTGATTGACGCAGCAAAGCGAGTATCCCCCAGGATAATAAGTAGTGCTGCCTTACAATATATATACACACACATATACATACATGTGTATATATATATATATATATATATATATGTGACACCCCAGGGGTCTGGTTGCCACAGTAATAGAGATATTATGTCTGAGAGCAAGTGGGAGGTTTCTCTGGTCAGGATCCCTAAACATGCAACACGGTCCGCCCAGACCTGGGAGGGGAGGAATCTGCCCTTTTAAACTGGGTCTGGGGCGGGATTAGAGTAGTCAGAGTGAAGCTGCAGACAGAGTCAGAGTCTGGAGAGGGAAAGTGAGATCAGGAGCTCTGGAGGAGCAGTAGCTGAAGTCCAGGGGCTGGAGCTGAGCAGAGCTCGCCCTGGACGAAGACACTAAAACCGGACACAGGAGTCCGAGGCTGTGGGGACTGATATACACCCAGCAGCAGAAACCAGCCGGCAGGGGATTCCAGGTCCTCTGGCCATAGAAGCCGGAGGCTCAGTCACAAAGAAGGGACCAGCGCCGCCATCCAGGAGCGGAGGCTAACAGAAGGCCCCAAGTCACCAGCCATACGGGTGAGCACCACACGGTATACTCAGGGACGTGGGCTACTTGTAACCGCTGACAGCAAGGTAGCCAGGAAGAGTGCAGATAAACGGGGAGGCCTACAACTCCACCTGGCCAGGGGAACTCCTGCTTGCTCGCAGACTGACCAGGCCCCTTATACTAGCCAGTACTCCCGGGAGGGTCTGCCTTGTACCATCAGTAAAGACCCTAAACTGCACCTCCCGTCTCTGTGATTCCTTGCCGCTCCTGCACCATTAGCACTGGGACCCTCAGACCATCACTCCCATCATCTTCCACATTAGCTGCCCTGAGGCAATACTTCTCCCGTGGGGAGTCATCCCATACTCGGCTGCGCAAACAACATCAGCCTCAGCGGTCTGCAGCGCAGCGGCGGTCCCCAATGACCGCAATCCACGGGTGGCGTAGTCGGACACTTATTACAATACAAAAAGACTGCCACTGGTTTGACCACCCTGGGCACGGACCGGGTCACCGCCACACGGAGACTACAACCCCCAGCATTCTACAACAGGCCCGGTTCTGGGTTCCCCTGCACAACACAGGCCCAGGGGGTGCGTCAACTTTGGCATAGTCGGCAGGATTTCGTGCCCGCAACCACCGGGTACTGCGTGCCTGAAAAAGAGACTTTTATACTTACCTGTGGTGAAGTTTCCCACCGTCCGGAGTCGTTTCCCGCCATCCGGAGCCGATTCCCGCCATCGGACGCCATCTTGGACTGTTTCCCGCCGTCTTCTGCCTTCTTCCCGCCATCCGCAGCTGCTTCCCGCCTTCGGACGCCATCTTCGGGACGCCGCACGGGAAGAAGAGGGGCGTGGACGCCGAAAGCGCGCGAGATCCGAAGCTCCGCCCCACGCTCTGACGCTGCGCAAGGTCCTGGAAGGGAGGAAGAGCGACGCTGACGTCATCGGAGCGCGACGCCAGGTCCTCAACCCCGACGATCGACTGCGGAGCCGCGGCCTACGGAAGAAGAGCATTGCAAGGTAGGCCACGGTCCACTAGGGGGGAGGAGGATGCCGGACACCGAGGGGAGCTCCACTGCCACAGCCACCGCCAGCGCAACCGCTGCAGCAGTCATGCCATTCACCATGCCCTATATCCCGGGGGCAACCTGGCTACCCCAGTACTCAGGGGAGTCACATACTCTAAATGACTTTAGAGAAAGACTGGATAGCCTCTTCCAGGTGTACCCCCTCACAGAAGAGCAAAAAGTGAGCATCCTGGTGGCCCAATTAATCGGGGCAGCCCAAAGGGAGGTAAAGTCCTGGCCACCTGGGAGGAAGAGGACTGTCAGAGAAATACTAGCCCGGCTGAAAGACACATTTGACACCCGCACCTCAGCCGAAATAAAACTAAGATTTTATGGGTGCAAACAACGGGCACATGAGAGTATAAGAGACTATGCTCTAAACCTACAAGAGGCCCTGAGAGCCATTAAGCAGGCAGACCCTGACAGCGTGGGAAATGAAGATAAGCTGTTGACTGAACAATTTATTGAGGGTCTACTGTGCAATGCCCACCGAACCCAGTTGCGGGCAATGGCCTTACAGGACCCTGACCTGGACTTTGCACAGTTCAAGGACAGAGCCATCCGGGTGCTCCGAGAACCGGCACCAGGTGGCGCTGTGACCCACAGGCGCCCTGCTATCACTTACCACCAGGAGACGGCGCCCTTGTCTGCAGGGCCTGTGGGAGCTGATGCGCAGGCTTTAAACAGTGACCCGGCTACTGACCTGCACCATCAGGTCCAAGAGCTGACTAAAAGCGTTGCCGCGCTAACCAGAACTGTGCAGTCTTTACAGGTCTCTTCTCCAGGAAAGATCCAGCTGGCATCCGGACCGGAGGACGTAACGTGGCGCCGACTGAGGAGGACCCCACCGGCCAGAGGAAGACCCAGCGACAGATACAACGAGGAAGGACGACCCATCTGCCGCCGCTGCAATCAACCCGGACATGTGGCAAGGTACTGTCATTTAAATGGGCACAACCTGGGGTAGAGGGCCAACCCCCAGGCATAAGACCATCAGGCCCATCAAACTGGTGTGATAAATACGTAGGGGGACGTCCAATCTTGCCTGTTGTACTGGATGGCATTCCTATGAGTGCCCTACTAGACACTGGGTCACAGGTGACTACCATCCCGTACGTGCTCTTTAAACAGTACTGGAATGACTCGGACATAACCCGCTACCCAGATGACGACCTGAGTATCATCGCCAGCAATGGTCAGCCCGTGCCGCAGGTGGGATTCAAAGAGGTGACCATTAAGATCGGTAAAGTCGAACTGGCGGCACAAGGACTGATTATAGTGGACATAGACCGTCATGAGAGTCACCCTAGAATAACCTTGGGAACTAATGTGATTGAAAATTGTCTTGCAGAGGTGATTCTCATTTTACAGCAGGTTGCCAAGAACGCCAGTTCCGGCCAGCAGCGTGTGCTCCAAAAAGAGATCCGGGCACTGATGAAGCGGCAACAGGTGGAACTATCTGGTGGTGAGATAGGTAGCGTGAGAATGTGTGACCCGTTCCCTATTGCCATGCCCCCAAAAAGTGAGATGATGATTTGGTGCCGGGCAGCTATTGGTCTAAGAGGTAGAGACTACCAAGCAATGGTAGAACCCGTCTACTCAGACAGTAGGCCCACCATTTTGACAGCACGGGGGGTGGTCGATGTACGCCATGGGAGGGTGCCCGTTCGCATCATAAATATCGGGGAGAGAGAAGTACACCTGCCCCGGTATGCCACGCTAGCCAAATTGTTCACCATAAACCAGAATTCTGTACAGGCCGTGGAACCCTTGCCTCCATCTCAACCAGAGGAAGGTAACGGCTCTAAGAAACCAATGGAGGACTGGTGTCAGCAACTGCATTTGGGTACTGACTCCACTCCCTCACACCAGAAACAGGGAGTCTATCGGGTGGTTCGAGAGTACGAGAGAGTGTTTAGTAAACACCCGCTAGACTTCGGGCGAGTAAAGGGGGTAGAACACCACATCCCCACGGGAGACCATCCTCCCATAAAGGAGAGATACCGACCCGTACCCCCGGCACACTACCAACACGCCAAGGGGATGCTTAGAGACATGAAGGAGGCTGGGGTAATCAGGGACAGCTGTAGCCCCTGGGCAGCTCCACTAGTCTTAGTGGAAAAGAAAGACAACACCTTGAGAATGTGTGTAGACTACAGGAAGGTCAACCGTATCACACACAAAGATGCGTACCCGTTACCAAGGATAGAAGAGTCCTTAGCTGCATTAAAATCTGCTAACTTCTTCTCTACTTTGGATCTCACTAGCGGGTACTGGCAGGTTCCTGTAGCAGAGGCGGACCGGGAGAAGACCGCATTCACCACCCCGATGGGTCTCAGTGAATTTAACTGTATGCCGTTCGGGCTCTGCAACGCACCAGGAACCTTCCAACGGTTGATGGAATGCTGTCTAGGACACCGGAACTTCGAGACGGTCCTGTTATACCTGGACGATGTCATCGTCTATTCCAAGACCTACGAGGACCACCTGAAACACCTGGCAGAAGTGTTTGAAGCTCTGGCAAACTACGGCCTAAAGGTGAAACCCTCCAAGTGTCACCTCCTGAAACCAAAGGTGCAGTACCTGGGGCACGTGGTGAGTGCTGACGGAGTGGCTCCCGACCCTGATAAGATCACCGTAATTAAGGACTGGCCAAGACCCTCCAGCATAAAGGAAGTGCGGCAGTTCCTCGGGTTGGTAGGCTACTACCGAAGATTCATTCCCGGTTTCACCAAAATGGCAGCCCCTATGCAGGACCTCCTGATAGGTCAATCTCGGAAAGCCAAAAACCAGAAGCCGCCCTTCAGGTGGGAAAAGCTGGAAGAGGAGTCCTTTTGCCAGCTGAAGATGGCCCTCACGGGGGATGAAATCCTGGCATATCCAGACTACAGCCAGCCCTTTATCCTCCACACGGACGCAAGCAACATCGGGCTAGGAGCCGTACTGTCCCAGATCCAGCAAGGGAAAGAACGGGTAATCGCTTATGCCAGCCGAAAGCTACGGCCCACGGAGCGGAACCCTGAGAATTATAGCTCATTCAAGCTGGAGTTCCTGGCAGTAGTGTGGGCAGTGACCGAACGTTTCAAGCATTACCTTGCCTCCTCCAAATTCACCGTGTACACGGATAACAACCCGTTGACACACCTGGACACTGCAAGGCTCGGTGCCCTGGAACAGAAATGGATGGCCCGCCTGTCCAACTTTGAATTCACCATCAAATACCGGGCAGGACGATCAAATGCCAACGCGGATGCCCTGTCTAGAATGCCGAACTTACCGGACGTAGGGGAAGATCCAGAAGATCTGGAAGAAGTTGAGCTCCCTGCGTTCCACCGTCATGGGATTACCCTGTATTCCCACCGTGTGAAGGACAGGCGCTCCGTGATGTTCAATCCCTTGCCCCACTACAACTGGGCGGAGACGCAAGACAGTGATCCCGCAGTCCATTTGGTGAAGGAAATGCTGACCCAGGCCGATGCCCGTCTTGACCCAGATGCTCCGGAGGAGACCAAGCAACTGTGGAAGGAGAAAAGTAAGCTGTTCCTCTACAGGGAGAAGCTGTGCCGGAGAATGGTTAACTCTCGAACGCATGAGTTGACCTGGCAGGTAGTGGTCCCAAGACGAGACGCGGCTATGGTTCTGGAGGCATACCACAACGGAGCAGGGCATTTCGGATGGAAGAAGCTGGAGTTCTTGTTGCGTGAACGGTTCGACTGGGTAGGCATGAGAGGAGCCATCGAGAGGTGGTGCAGAGACTGTGGCCCGTGCCACCTGAGAAGAAAGGACCGTGCTAGCCAGAAGACTCCCTTGCAGCCCATCATCACCAGACAGCCACTGGAACTGGTAGCCCTGGACCATGTGAAACTGGCTCCAAGCAGATCTGGGTATGTCTACGCCCTCACAATCGTAGATCATTACTCCCGGTTCCTGATGGTAGTCCCGGTCAAGGACTTAACGGCTCAAACAGCAGCTAGAGCCTTCCAGCAGCACTTCTGCCGTCCACACGGGTACCCGGACCAAGTGTTGACAGACCAAGGACCAGCCTTCGAAGCGGAGGTCTTCCAGGAGTTCTGCAACCTGTATGGCTGCAAGAAGATAAGAACAACGCCCTATCACCCTCAAACCAATGGACTCTGCGAGAAGATGAACCAGGTGGTGATAGATCTGCTAAAAACATTGCCCCTGGAAGAACGCAGTCTGTGGCCTGAGAAACTGCCCGATCTGGTGGACCTGTATAACCACATCCCTGTAGGTTCCACCAACTGTACCCCGGCTTACTTAATGAGAGCAAGACCTGGTAAGCTGCCTATCGACCTGGATATGGGAGTCCTGACGCCTGAGGACACCTCGCCAGAGGCAGACTGGGATACAGAACGGCAGCAGCAGTATCGGAAAGTACAGGAGAGCGTCGAGCGAAGTCTGTCTCAAGCTAGAGAAAGGCAAGAGAAGGCTTATAACCAGTATGCTCCCGCTGTTCCCCTGGTACCTGGAGAGCAGGTCTTGAAGAGGAAGAGGCGGCTCCACAAGTTGGACGACCAGTGGGAGAAGGACCCGTACACCGTACTGCCATCAAGCCATGAGAACCCAAAAATCTGCGTAATCAGTAAGGATGGAGGAGAAACCACAGCCATTGTCTCCAGAGACCACCTGAAGAAGTGTCCCGAGCAGCTGCAAAGCCCTGAAGAAGATCAAGAAAACCCTCAACCCGCAGAGGAAAGGGAAGAAATGATCAGTACAGTACTCGGAGACTTCCCCCGGTCTTGGACACAAGTAAACGGCGCTGTCGTAGTACCCGTCCTCACCTTTCTCCAGCCAGCCCCGCAAGTGCCTACAGAGGAACCGGTGGAGCTGGAAGAGCAGCCGGCCCAAGGGGCAGAAGAGTCCACACCAGCAGTACAGGAGGATCAACACTCTGCTAGTAGTGAGCCTGCTGTGTCCCTAGTGAGCCAAAGAGTGCGCAGAAAGCTGCCCAGCTTGCCCATAACACCTCCTACACCCTGTAGTGCAGAACCAGTTAGTGAGCTCCGTAGGTCCACTAGAGTCACTAGAGGTCAGATGCCCGCTCGCTGGAGAATCTAAACCAATGCACTGTAAAGTTGACTGTTTATTGAAAAATGTTTATGGTTTATGTTTGTTGCCTGTTACTAATTATGTTTCTCAGTTACCCTGCAGATTTATTTGGACTAACAGGTTATGGACACTGGATAACCGGAACAGTTTTGTAGATAGTTGCACGTTGGTGCCTCTTGCGAAAACGGTCGCAGAAGAGAAAACCTGTCTGGCGTGGCCTCCTTGCGGCCCAAAGTAGTTAGTATACCCTTGCAGCCACGCCCAAGGACAACGCAAGGGGTTTGCTTTGGACAGGTCCCCTATTCTGTGCCAAGACTTCGCCTTGTTGGGTGAAATGGACAGCCCCTTTGTTTCATAAATTTCACCTTGGGTGATATGGACACCCGGTCACGGAAACGCCGTGACCTCTACAGACTAAAGCTTCTTGTAAATATGTTGTCTTATTATTGTTATACCTTGTATTTATGTTTCTTTAAAAATGTGTTTAGTCCCGGAGTACTAAAATTTACTAGGGGGAATGTGACACCCCAGGGGTCTGGTTGCCACAGTAATAGAGATATTATGTCTGAGAGCAAGTGGGAGGTTTCTCTGGTCAGGATCCCTAAACATGCAACACAGTCCGCCTAGACCTGGGAGGGGAGGAATCTGCCCTTTTAAACTGGGTCTGGGGCGGGATTAGAGTAGTCAGAGTGAAGCTGCAGACAGAGTCAGAGTCTGGAGAGGGAAAGTGAGATCAGGAGCTCTGGAGGAGCAGTAGCTGAAGTCCAGGGGCTGGAGCTGAGCAGAGCTCGCCCTGGACGAAGACACTAAAACCGGACACAGGAGTCCGAGGCTGTGGGGACTGATATACACCCAGCAGCAGAAACCAGCCGGCAGGGGATTCCAGGTCCTCTGGCCATAGAAGCCCGGAGGCTCAGTCACAAAGAAGGGACCAGCGCCGCCATCCAGGAGCGGAGGCTAACAGAAGGCCCCAAGTCACCAGCCATACGGGTGAGCACCACACGGTATACTCAGGGACGTGGGCTACTTGTAACCGCTGACAGCAAGGTAGCCAGGAAGAGTGCAGATAAACGGGGAGGCCTACAACTCCACCTGGCCAGGGGAACTCCTGCTTGCTCGCAGACTGACCAGGCCCCTTATACTAGCCAGTACTCCCGGGAGGGTCTGCCTTGTACCATCAGTAAAGACCCTAAACTGCACCTCCCGTCTCTGTGATTCCTTGCCGCTCCTGCACCATTAGCACTGGGACCCTCAGACCATCACTCCCATCATCTTCCACATTAGCTGCCCTGAGGCAATACTTCTCCCGTGGGGAGTCATCCCATACTCGGCTGCGCAAACAACATCAGCCTCAGCGGTCTGCAGCGCAGCGGCGGTCCCCACTGACCGCAATCCACGGGTGGCGTAGTCGGACACTTATTACAATGCAAATAGACTGCCACTGGTTTGACCACCCTGGGCACAGACCGGGTCACCGCCACACGGAGACTACAACCCCCAGCATTCTACAACAGGCCCGGTTCCGGGTTCCCCTGCACAACACAGGCCCAGGGGGTGCGTCATATATATATATATATTACACTACCGTTCAAAAGTTTGGGGGTCACCCCCAAAATTTTGTGTTTTCTATAATAACTCATACGTTTATTTATCAAATGAGTTGCAAAATGAATAGAAAATATTGTCCAGACATTGACAAGGTTAGAAATAATAATTTTTATTTGAAAGAATAATTTTCTCCTTCAAACTTTGCTTTTGTCAAAGAATGCTCCCTTTGCAGCAATTACAGCATTGCAGACCTGGCATTCTAGCTGTTAATTTGCTGAGGTAATCTTGAGAAATTTCCCCCCATGCTTCCTGAAGCCCCTCCCACAAGTTGGATTGGCTTGATGGGCACTTTTTGCGCACCATACGGTTAAGCTGCTCCCACAACACCTCAATGGGGTTGAGATCTGGTGACTGCGCTGGCCACTCCATTACAGATAGAAGACCAGCTGCCTGCTTCTTCCCTAAATAGGTCATGCATAATTTGGAGGTGTGCTGTTATAGGAAGAAATTGGCTCCAATCAAGCGCTGTCCACAGGGTATGGCATGGCGTTGCAAAATGGAGTGATAGCCTTCCTTATTCAAAATCCCATTTACCTTGTACAAATCTCCCACTTTACCAGCACCAAAGCAGCCCCAGACAAACACATTACCTCCACCAGGCTTGACAGATGGCGTCAGGCACTCTTCCAGAATCTTTTCAGTTGTTCTGCATCTCACAAATGTTCTTTTGTGTGATCCAAACACCTCAAACTTTGATGCGTCTGTCCATAAAACTTTTTTCCAATCTTCCTCTGTCCAATGTCTGTGTTCTTTTGCCCATATTAATCTTTTCCTTTTATTAGTCAGTCTCAGATATGGCTTTTTCTTTGCCACTTTGCCCTGAAGGCCAGTATACTCTTACATGCCAAGAGTGTGCAAAGCAGTCATCAAAGCAAAAGGTGGCTACTTTGAAGAACCTAGAATATAAGACATATTTTCAGTTGTTTCACACTTTTTTGTTAAGTATATAATTCCACATGTGTTAATTCATCGTTTTGATGCCTTCAGTGTGAATGTACAATTTTCAAAGTCATGAAAATACAGAAAAATCTTTAAATGAGAAGGTGTGTCCAAACTTTTGGTCTGTACTGTATATGTCCAGGAAGACATGCACATTTTCTCTTAATTTTTTCTTTTTCCTTTAAAAATGTATTCTTTTGATCTAAAGTAATGGACGGTATAGAGCCTGATGTTTTTTCATATACTGCTGAGGAAGAAGAACGGATCCTAGGTGCGCTGAAGGATGATGGGACTTTTTTAAGTACACCTTCCCTAGTGGATCTTAAACGTAAATATGAAAGTGATTCTAAAAGGATGATTATTCTACAACTGCATTTGGTTACTTTGGGACAGTATTATAAAGCTCGGAAAATACCACGGGGTTTACGTTCAAATATAAGACCCAATCTTTTTGGAAATAATGTGACTTTTTGCTCCCGTTTTTGTCAAATCTCCAATAGATATGCCTTGGATATAATTTTGTTGAATATTGACTTTTTACAACAGGAAATATTGAAAATGACAACTTACATTGTGAATACTGAGGAGAAATTGAAATCATTGCTCAAAATTGAGGAATGGGATTCCTTCAAGGATTTAATAATGACTAAGGTGCAGGGTTTGCGCATGGAATTTGAGGATGTAAAACGTCGTAAATGGAATCGAGATATGGAGGATTATCAAACTGGTCACATTTATAACTGGCAGAAGGGTGGATCTAATTCATCATGGAGTAAAAGAGGTTATTTAAGGACTGATAAAAGGCCTAACAAGCATGATATAAAAGGACATTTACAATTGTGTGATAATTTCTCCTTTAGACCTAGATCAGGAGCAACAGAGAGGATCCAACGGAAAAGAAGAGGGGGCAAACGGCACCGAAGACAACAGAAAAAAACAGGACAAAATCAAACCACGGCAGCAGAGACAAGTGATGACACGGAAAAAAGAAATGAACTCGTGGTAAATATCTCTAAAAAAAATTTGACCATATCACAGATGACTGTCTTGAATAAGGGTTTGTCATTTAGTATGAGCAAACATGTGGACTGGTTTCAGCTGGAGCTAGATCTCCAGAGATTTGTTTAGAAATGTCAAATTGAGAAATTGGTTTTCTGGTAGTGTGATTGTCCCTAAATGTATAACTAGTGAACTTAGTCTACAACAGGTTCAGGTGGCCAAAAGGGGTACCTTTACGCCACCTGTGAATCCTCCGGTAATTAATGCATTTATGGAAGCGGTACAGAGGGATGTGAAAGCATTGAGAGGGAACTCAAATAAAAGACTGAAATCTCCAAATTTGAGTACAGAGGAGATACGGGCTTTGCAGGACCATGTCCATGACAGCGACATCATTATAAAACCTGCCGATAAAGGTGGGGCTGTCGTCGTCATGGACAGGGTCATGTATATTGAAGAAATTAGAAGACAGTTGAGTGACAGTGAAGTTTATGTCAAGTTGGAAAAGGATCCAAAATTTCTATTTTTAAATTATTTGAAAGTTATTTTGGATGGGGATTTGGAAAATAATATAATTGATAAAGATCTTTATGATTATTTATACAGTATGTGGAGAATCCTACCACCCCTGTGATATATGTACTTCCTAAAATACATAAAAATCTTAATCATCCCCCGGGACGACCCATAGTCTCCGGGGTAAATTCATTAACGAGTAAAATTGGAATTTATCTTGATAGAATATTAAATCCATTGGCGAAAAATACTAAATCCTTTGTGAGAGATACCATGGATTTTTTATTAAAAATACAGGAAGTTGAATTAAAAAGTGAGGTCATTTTGGCCTCATTTGATGTGGTATCTCTATCTCTATACACCTCCATTGATAATGGTAGGGGGGTGGAGGCGATTGAACGGAGACTGTTTTATACGGATCTTAGTGAAAATAATAGGAAATTTATTATTGAATTATTAGAGTCCATATTATATCATAATTATTTCCTATTTGGTGATGAATATTTCCTCCAGAAATGTGGAACCGCGATGGGGGCCAATATGGCCCCTGCTTCTGCAAATATTGTTATGGCTACATTGGAGGAGAACTTTGTCTATGTGTCCCACCACTTTAGACATGTCATGGCGTGGTGGCGATACATAGATGACGTCTTCCTCCTCTGGACAGGTACACAAGGGGAACTGGAGGATTTTTATGGATATTTGAATCAGGTCGATAGGACTGTCAAATTTACATTGGTGAGTTCATGTAAATCTATTCAGTTTTTGGATGTTTTTATCACACAGGAAAATGGAAAATTATTGACCTCCCTCTTCATTAAACCGACGGATCGAAATGATTTCCTGAGGTATAACAGTCACCACCCAAAACGCATGATAGAATCATTACCTTTTAGCCAATATTTAAGAATTAAAAGAATAAAGAGTAGTGAGGAGGGCCTGTATAAGAGTGCACAGAAACTTACGAAAAAACTTAGGTCAAGAGGTTACCCTCAGAGACTGTTAAATAAACAGGAAAAAAAAGTCAGTGGATTAAATAGGGATATTATTCTGAATAAAATGACCAAAAATAATAAGGATGATAGAATACCTATGGTATCGACATATGGTGAAGAGAGTGAACAGGTGGCAAATATAGACAGGAGTCATTGGAAAATGTTAAATAGATGTTTCCCGGATGTGCCAGAATTTAAAAATCCCCCTCTTTTTTCTTATAGAAGAAATAAAAATATTAAAGATGTACTAGTACATTCAGATATTGGCCCCTCTAAAACTGTGACTCAGACATTCATTAAGGGTAGAGGTAGAAAGGGTTGTTATCCATGTCTTTCATGTGTCAACTGCCCGTTTATGTTAAAAGGTGATCGGTTTCTTCATCCAAAAACTCAAAAAGTATACAACATAAAAAATTTTTTTACATGTGATTCTGACTATATAATATATCTGTTAGAGTGCCCCTGCTCACTTTGGTATATAGGAGAAACTATGTGCGATTTTAAAACTCGCATGAATAATCATAGACATTCCATTAGAAAAAAGAGGATGGACTTACCTGTATCAAAGCATTTTGTGGAGGCGGGACATACTGTGATACAATTAAGATTTAGAATTATAGATGCGGTCCCTTTACAAAGACGGGGTGGAGATAGAATACGATTATTAAAAAGAAAGGAACTTGAGTGGATCCATAACTTGAATACGTTGAAGCCAAATGGACTGAATGCTGAATTTATTACAGCAGGTATCACCTGAGGAGTATGTTCAGACATCAGCAGTGTATGAAATTTGGGGTATTTTAAATATAATTGGATTTTTATATTTTAATATATTTATATATGGATATTTTTGGTTTCTTGCAGATCAATCACTCTCACTATGATATTTTGTGGAGTCGACGCGACCTGCTGCAACATGCGTATAAAGAAAGGGAGACTTCCTCTGGGAATGGATTTTTTCTTAAAAAAATGTTTTCTTTATATATATAGTAGTTGAAAATATTCAAGTTTCCACCTAATGAAGTTATAAAAATATATTTCTACATTATGAAATGGTATTCCTATTTATGGAGAGAATTGAACTATAATGTATTCCCAATTATCGCCTGAGATTGGGAAAGGGGTGGGGACCTGAGGAAGGTTCCTCCTCTGACCTCTTAATTTCACTCCATGGATGAACCTAGGGATAGGGAATTCCATGGAAGGGTGTTTGGGTTATGTATTAATATATTATCTCTCCGTTCATTTATGGACATAGGAATTACCGTATGGATACTGTTATTATAATATAAATAAATTGAGAAATTATGAATAGGATGGTGTCCCTGATAATGAAAAGTGGGCGCGTTCTTGCAGTTAATAGAGGATAGGATTAATTATTTGAGTGCACATTTTGTTCATATTTGAAAATAATCTTCTGGTGGAGTTTGCCAATTAAAAAGATAGCGACCGTAGTGTTAGAAGTGTAAAGCGCTTGCCCGGTGATGTCACGATATGGGCGGACTAGGTTTGCCCCGGTCATGTGACAAAACAATGTGGGTCCCATGGGAGACATGCGCAGATTGGATTCTGAGACGCCGAGAACAGCGTGGAGGAAGTAGGATGTGTGGTTATGCATGATTGCTGCGGGGTGAGTCGCACCCTCATATGTATTATTTACAATGTACACCTGGCACTAATAATTATCAATCAAAGCACTTGTCACTTTATGAGAGTTATGGATCATGATATTGATGATAATAATGTATCTGTTTAAAATGTATCACTATGTATGTAATTTTAATATTATTTTGAGATATGCACTTTTGCACTTTCTTTGTGAAATCATGGTTTTGTATAAATTAATTGTAATTATGGAATCACTGTTTGTAACTATATATATTGCACCATATGCATTTGAACTCTGCTTGAAAAAGGTTCTATGAACCGAAACGTTGCTTCTTGGGCTCATTAAAGTCCATTTTTTCTAACGAATTTTTGGAGTGCTGCCTTTTGATATACTTTCCATTGATATGCAACAGTTTGGACAGACTGCTTGGAGGCCTGGCACCTGCTAGTGAGTAATGATTAAATAGTGCTGTCTTATATATATATATATATATATACAGTACAGACCAAAAGTTTGGACGCACCTTCTCATTTAAAGATTTTTCTGTATTTTCATGACTTTGAAAACTGTACATTCACACTGAAGGCATCAAAACTATGAAATAACA
The DNA here is from genome assembly GCF_046119375.1 of Phyllobates terribilis. Lineage (NCBI taxonomy): Eukaryota > Metazoa > Chordata > Amphibia > Anura > Dendrobatidae > Phyllobates > Phyllobates terribilis. The sequence continues at coordinate 80,832,057 of NW_027362772.1, forward strand.
CATGTGGAATTATATACTTAACAAAAAAGTGTCAAACAACTGAAAATATGTCTTATATTCTAGGTTCTTCAAAGTAGCCACCTTTTGCTTTGATGACAGCTTTGCACACTCTTGGCATTCTCTTGATGAGCTTCAAGAGGTTGTCTAGATTTAAAAATCTTTAAATGAGAAGGTGTGTCCAAACTTTTGGTCTGCACTATATATATATATATATATATATATATATATATATATGTATATTATATACACACACATACACACTTGCATATTTTATTTATATAAGTAAATATAAAAATCTATATATATGTAACTATTTATATATTGTGACAGGATTAGAGAATAAGTTCAAGCGATCACCGTCCCCTGGACCAGACATGTGCTTCAGGTATTCCAAGGCACAATTCATACGAGGCAGGTTTGGTACTACTGATTACAACCAATTTTACAAAGTCCTGACTCACCAGAGCTCGGCCTCGTTCACAGCTCTTAACCCAAACAATTGCTTTACTCACAGCAGTTTTCCCAGGAGCAGAGAGAGCCTCTTCTTGTGGACTCTCAGCCCTATTATACCAGACCTGAACATTGCAGGTGATTAGCCAGAAAATACACTGTTCTCATGAGCGGATCGAAGGTGACATGCACACACCACACGTTTCCTCCGCTCATGTTACATATCCTCCCATCTGTTTCTGTGGCACCCCAGGGGTCTGGTTTCCACAGTAACAGCAATGTTATGTCTGAGAGCAGGTGGGAGGTCTCTTGGTCAGGAATCCTATGCATGCCGCACCTCCTGCCCAGTCCTGGGAGGGGAAGAACTTCCCCTATATAAACCTGGGGCTGAGGCAGGGTTAGTGAGTAGAGAAGAAGTAGAGACAGAGAAGCAGATATAGGAAAAGAACATCAGGAGCTCTGTGGGAGCAGTGCTACAAGGAGTCAGGGGCTGGCAGCTGCAGAGCTCGCCCTGACTGAGAAGTTATCACCGGACCCGGAGTCCGAGGCTGTGGGGACTAACTCCTATCCAGCAGCAGAAACCGACCGGCAGGGGATTGCAGGTCCTCTGGCCCAGAAACCCGAAGGCACGGTCACACGCGTGGGACCAGCACCGCCGTCGTGGAGCGGAAGCTACTAGAAGGCCCCGAGTCACCGGCCATACGGGTGAGCACCACACGGTACACTCAGGGACGTGGGCTACTTATACCCGCCTCTAGCAAGGTAGCCAGAAGAGTATCGTTAGTTTGGGAGGCCTACAACTCCGCCTGGCCAGGGGAGATCCCATCTGCTCAAGGACTGACCAGGCCCCAATCGCTAGCCAGTACTCCGGGAGGGTCTATCTTTGTCACCAGTAAAGACCCTGAACTACACCGTACCGTCTCCGAGTGGTTCCTGCTACCCCCATCATCCACGTCGGCTGCCCTGAGGCCATACCCCTCCCGTTGGGGGTTATACTATCACGCTGCACAATCCTACCACCGGCCTCAGCGGTCTGCCCTGCAGCAGCAGCTCCTTAGCTGTACTCAACGGGTGGCGTAGTCGTCCAACATCTACCGCTAATACAGCGCCACTTAGTCTGACTCCCTGGGCACGGACCGGATCACCGCCACGAGACTACAACCCTCAACAGATCCGGCTCCGGGTAAGCTCCCGCGTGCGCAACGCTGCGCGACACAGGCCCAGGGGCGCGTCAACTTTTGGCGTAGTCGGCAGGATTTCGTGCCCGCAACCACCGGGTACTGCGTGCCTGAAAAAGACTGTTCAAACTTACCTGTGGTGAAGATTCCCGCCATCCGGCGCCATCTTCCGCTTCCTTCCCGCCATCGGTGGAGTTTTCCCGCCATCCGGCGCCATCTTCAGCCTTCTTCCCGCCATACATGGAGTTTTCCCGCCATTGGACGCCATCTTGAGGACGCCGCGCGGGAAGAAGAGGGGCGTGGACTCCGAAAGCGCGCGAGAACTGAGGCCCCGCCTCACGTCCGGACGTTGCGTAAGGTCCTGGAAGGAGCCCAGCAGACGCCGACGTCACAGGAGCGCGACGGAAGGTCCTCAACCCTGACGATCCACTGCGGAGCCGCGGCCTACGGAAGAGGATCATCGCAAGGTAGGCCACGGTCCACTAGGGGGGAGAAGGATGTCGGATACGGAGGAGAGCTTCACCGCTTCAACCCCCGCCAGCGCCACCGCTGTTGCGGTCATGCCTTTCACCATGCCCTATATCCCGGGGGCAGCCTGGCTACCCCGGTACTCAGGGGAGTCACATACCCTGCATGACTTTAGAGAAAAGCTGGATAGCCTCTTCCAGGTGTACCCCCTCACAGAGGAGCAAAAAGTGAGCATCCTGGTGGCCCAATTAACCGGGGCAGCCCAAAGGGAGGTAAAGTCCTGGCCACCTGGGGGGAGGACTGTCACAGGGATACTAACCCGGCTGAGGGACACCTTTGATACCCGCACCTCAGCCGAGATCAAGCTTAGATTCTACGGGTGCAAACAGCGGGCACATGAGAGTATAAGGGACTATGCCCTGAACCTACAAGAGGCCCTGACAGCCATTAAGCAGACCGACCCTGACGGCGTGGGAGACGAGGACAGGCTGTTGACTGAACAATTTATAGAGGGTTTATATTGCAATGCCCACCGAACCCAGTTGCGGGCAATGGCCTTACAGGACCCTCATCTGGGATTTGCACAGTTCAAGGACAGAGCCATCCGGGTGCTTCGAGAACCGGCACCAGGTGGCGTTGTGACCCCCAGACGCCCCACTACCACTTACCACCAGGAGGCGGCGCCCTTGTCGGCAGGGCCTGTGGGAGCTGATGCGCAGGCTTTGAACAATGACCCGGCTCCAGACCTGCACCATCAGGTCCAAGAGCTAGCTAAAAGCGTTGCTGCGCTAACCCGAACTGTGCAGTCTTTACAGGTTTCCACTCCAGGGAAGATCCAGCTGGCATCCGGACCGGAGGACATCCCGTGGCGTCGACCAAGGAGGACCCCACCGGCCAGAGGAAGACCCAGCGACCGATACAACGAGGACGGACGACCCATCTGCCGCCGCTGCAATCAACCCGGACATATGGGAAGGTACTGTCCTTTAAACTGGCACAACCTGGGGTAGAGGGCCAACCCCCAGGAAAAAGATCACCAGGCCCATCGAACTGGCGCGACAAATATGTGGGAGGACGTCCAGTCTTACCCGTGGTACTGGATGGCATTCCTATGAGTGCCCTACTGGACACCGGGTCACAGGTCACCACCATCCCGTACGTGCTCTTCAAGCAGTACTGGAATGACTCGGATATCACCCGCTACCTTGACGACGACTTGAGTATCATCGCCAGCAATGGTCAGCCCGTGCCACAGATTGGATTTAAAGAGGTGACCATTAAAATCGGTAGAGTCGAACTGGCAGCACAGGGACTGATCATTGTAGACATTGACAAACACGAGAGTCACCCAAAGATAACTCTAGGAACTAATGTAATTGAAAATTGTCTTGCAGAGGTGATTTTCCTTTTACAGCAGGTTGCCAAGAACGCCAGCTCCGGCCAGCAGCGAGTGCTCCAGAAAGAGATCCGGGCACTGATGCGACGGCAACAGCTAGAACTCTCCGGTGGTGAGATTGGTAGCGTGCGAATGTGTGACCCTTTCCCTATTGCCATGCCCCCGAAAAGTGAAATGATGATTTGGTGCCGGGCAGCTATTGGTCTGAGAGGTAGAGATTACCAGGCAATGGTAAAACCAGTTTACTCAGACAGTAGGCCCACCATTTTGACAGCACGGGGGGTGGTCAATGTACGCCATGGGAGGGTGCCCGTTCGCATAATAAATATCGGGAAGAGGGAAGTGTACCTGCCCCGGTATGCCACGCTAGCCAAATTGTATACCATCAATCAAGATTCCATACAGTCCGTAGAACCCTTGCCTCCATCTTCCCCGGAGGAAGGTAACGGCTCTAAGAAAACAATGGAGGACTGGTGTCAGCAACTACATTTGGGTACTGACTCCACTCCCTCACACCAGAAACAGGGAGTCTATCGGGTGGTTCAAGAGTACGAGAGAGTGTTTAGTAAACACCCGTTAGACTTCGGGCGAGTCAAGGGGGTAGAACACCACATCCCCACGGGAGACCATCCTCCCATAAAAGAGAGGTATCGACCCGTACCCCCTGCACACTACCAACACGCCAAGGGGATGCTTAGAGACATGAAGGAGGCTGGGGTGATCAGGGATAGCTGTAGCCCCTGGGCAGCTCCACTAGTCTTAGTCAAAAAGAAAGACAACACCATGAGGATGTGTGTAGATTACCGGAAAATCAACCGTATCACACACAAGGATGCGTACCCCTTACCAAGGATAGAGGAGTCTTTGGCTGCTTTAAGATCTGCTAACTTCTTCTCTACCTTGGATCTCACTAGTGGGTACTGGCAGGTTCCTGTAGCAGAGGCGGACCGGGAGAAGACCGCATTCACCACCCCGATGGGACTTAGCGAGTTTACCTGCATGCCGTTCGGACTCTGCAACGCACCAGGAACCTTCCAACGATTAATGGAGTGCTGTCTGGGCCACAGAAACTTCGAGACGGTCCTGTTGTACCTGGACGATGTCATCGTATATTCCAAGACGTATGAGGACCACCTGAAACACCTGGCGGAAGTGTTCGAACCTCTGGCAAGCTACGGCCTAAAGGTGAAACCCTCCAAGTGTCACCTCCTGAAACCAAAGGTGCAGTACCTGGGACACGTGGTGAGCGCTGATGGAGTGGCTCCCGACCCTGATAAGATCACCGCAATTAAGGAATGGCCAAGTCCCTCCAGTGTAAAGGAAGTGCGGCAGTTCCTCGGGTTGGTAGGCTATTACCGCAGATTCATCCCCGGTTTCACCAAAAAGGCAGCTCCTATGCAGGACCTCCTGATAGGCCAGTCCCGGAAGGCCAAGAACCAGAAGCCACCCTTCAGATGGGAGAAGTTAGAAGAAGAGTCCTTCCGCCAGCTGAAGATGGCCCTCACGGGGGATGAAATCCTGGCGTACCCTGATTACAGCCAGCCCTTTATCCTCTACACCGACGCAAGTAACATCGGGCTAGGAGCCGTGCTGTCCCAGATCCAGCAGGGGAAAGAACGAGTAATCGCTTACGCCAGCCGAAAACTGCGACCCACCGAGAGAAACCCTGAGAATTACAGCTCATTTAAGCTAGAGTTCCTGGCAGTGGTGTGGGCAGTCACCGAAAGCTTTAAGCACTACCTCGCTTCCCCCCGGTTCACCGTGTACACGGATAACAACCCGTTGACACACCTGGACACAGCAAGACTCGGTGCCCTAGAGCAGAGATGGATGGCCCGTCTGTCCAACTACGAGTTCACAATCAAATACCGGGCAGGACGCTCCAATACCAACGCGGACGCCCTGTCCAGGATGCCAAACCTACCGGACGTAGGAGAAGATCCAGAGGGACTGGAAGAAGTCGAACTCCCCGCGTTCCACCGTCATGGGACTATCCAGTATTCCCACCGGGTAAGGAGTAAGCAAGCTGCTACGTTTAATCCCTTGCCTCACTACAACTGGGCGGAAACGCAAGACAGTGACCCTGCCGTCCGACTGGTGAAGGAGATGCTGACTCGGCCAGAGGCTCGCCTTGACCCAGACGCTCCGGAGGAAGCCAAGCAACTGTGGGCTGAGAAGAGTCGACTGTTCCTTTATAAGGGGAAGTTGTGCCGCCGAATGGTTAACTCCCGGACGCATGAACTAATTTGGCAAGTAGTGGTGCCACGAAGAGACGCAGCCATGGTGATGGAGGCATACCACGACGGGGCTGGACACTTCGGATGGAAGAAGCTGGAGTTCCTGCTGCGCGGGCAGTTCCACTGGGTAGGCATGAGGGGAACCATCGAGAGGTGGTGCAGAGACTGTGGCCCGTGCAACCTAAGAAGGAAGGACCGTGCCAGCCAGAAGACTCCCCTGCAGTCCATCGTCACCCGGCAGCCGTTGGAACTGGTAGCCTTGGATCATGTAAAACTGACCCCAAGCAGAAGTGGCTACGTCTACGCACTAACCATCGTGGATCACTACTCCCGGTTCTTGGTTGTCGTCCCCGTCAAGGACTTAACAGCTCGAACAGCAGCTAGAGCCTTCCAGCAGCATTTCTGCCGTCCACACGGGTACCCGGACCAAGTTTTGACAGACCAGGGACCTGCCTTTGAAGCGGAGGTCTTCCAAGAATTCTGCACTCTGTATGGCTGCCGGAAGATAAGGACGACACCCTATCATCCGCAAACTAATGGACTTTGTGAGAAAATGAACCAGGTGGTGATAGATCTTCTGAAAACATTGCCTCTGGAAGAACGCAGTCTGTGGCCCGAGAGGCTGCCCGACCTAGTGGACCTATACAACCACATCCCGGTAGGTTCCACCAACTGTACCCCGGCTTACCTGATGAGGGCAAGACCTGGTAAGCTACCTGTTGACCTGGAGATGGGAGTCCTGACACCCGAGGACACTTCACCAGAAGCAGACTGGGACACAGAGAGGCAGCAGCAGTACCGGAAAGTACAGGAGAGCGTGGAGCGAAGTCTCTGTCAAGCTAGGGAAAGACAAGAGAAAACTTACAACCAGTATGCTCCCGCTGTTCCCCTGGTACCCGGAGAGCAGGTCTTGAAGAGGAAAAGGCGGCTCCACAAGTTGGACGACCAGTGGGAGAAGGACCCGTACATCGTACTGCCCTCAAGCCACGACAACCCAAAGGTCTGTACCATCAGTAAAGACGGAGGGGAAACCACAACCATTGTATCCCGGGATCACCTGAAGAAGTGTCCCGAACAGCTACGGAACCCTGAAGAGGAACAAGAAGACCCTCGACCCGTAGAGGAAAGGGAAGACATGGTTAGTACTGTGTTCGGAGACTTCCCTCGGTCTTGGACTCAAGTCAATGGCGCAGTTGTGGTACCTGTACTCACCTTCCTCCAACCAGCATCCCAAGCACCTACGGAGCAACAGGTAGAGCTGGAAGAACAGCCGGTCCAGGAGGCAGAAGACCCCACACAGGCAGACCAGGAGGATCAACCCTCTGCTTATAGTGAACCTGCCATACCTCTAGTGAGCCAAAGGGCCCGTGGACAGCTGCCCAGTTTACCCTTGACAGCTCCTACACCCTGTAGTTCAGGGCTAGACAGTCAGCTCCGTAGGTCCACTAGGGCCACTAGAGGCCAGTTACCCGCACGTTGGAGGATTTGAAGTGTTTAAATTGTTTTATTTGTGGTCACCTGTCTGTTACTTGTGTATAATTATGTGTTTCTAGTTATTTATAGGAGTCCTTGGTGGATTTACCGGGAATCCTTTATACATGGCTGGAGCGTAACCTAGGGATGGACTAAAGACTGTTAAGGACTCGGGGCAGGACAGACCCCTACCTGGTTACGTCTCCCTGTTTTGGTGAAATGGACACCTTGCTTTTCTTCAAAAACTGCACCCGGTTGCGGACACGCCGTGACCATTCTAATATGTTTTTTTTTATTGTACCGTTTCTGTTTGTATTGGTTATGTTTTTCTAAAATATGTTTAGTCCCGGAGTACTAAATTTCACTAGGGGGGAATGTGGCACCCCAGGGGTCTGGTTTCCACAGTAACAGCAATGTTATGTCTGAGAGCAGGTGGGAGGTCTCTTGGTCAGGAATCCTATGCATGCCGCACCTCCTGCCCAGTCCTGGGAGGGGAACAACTTCCCCTATATAAACCTGGGGCTGAGGCAGGGTTAGTGAGTAGAGAAGAAGTAGAGACAGAGAAGCAGATATAGGAAAAGAACATCAGGAGCTCTGTGGGAGCAGTGCTACAAGGAGTCAGGGGCTGGCAGCTGCAGAGCTCGCCCTGACTGAGAAGTTATCACCGGACCCGGAGTCCGAGGCTGTGGGGACTAACTCCTATCCAGCAGCAGAAACCGACCGGCAGGGGATTGCAGGTCCTCTGGCCCAGAAACCCGAAGGCACGGTCACACGTGTGGGACCAGCACCGCCGTCGTGGAGCGGAAGCTACTAGAAGGCCCCGAGTCACCGGCCATACGGGTGAGCACCACACGGTACACTCAGGGACGTGGGCTACTTATACCCGCCTCTAGCAAGGTAGCCAGAAGAGTATCGTTAGTTTGGGAGGCCTACAACTCCGCCTGGCCAGGGGAGATCCCATCTGCTCAAGGACTGACCAGGCCCCAATCGCTAGCCAGTACTCCGGGAGGGTCTATCTTTGTCACCAGTAAAGACCCTGAACTACACCGTACCGTCTCCGAGTGGTTCCTGCTACCCCCATCATCCACGTCGGCTGCCCTGAGGCCATACCCCTCCCGTTGGGGGTTATACTATCACGCTGCACAATCCTACCACCGGCCTCAGCGGTCTGCCCTGCAGCAGCAGCTCCTTAGCTGTACTCAACGGGTGGCGTAGTCGTTCAACATCTACCGCTAATACAGCGCCACTTAGTCTGACTCCCTGGGCACGGACCGGATCACCGCCACGAGACTACAACCCTCAACAGATCCAGCTCCGGGTAAGCTCCCGCGTGCGCAACGCTGCGCGACACAGGCCCAGGGGCGCGTCATTTCTACCTCAGCACCGGAATATTCTTAGCTCTTAAATCATTAAACCAAAACTAGGACCCTGGACAGGGCACCTGTATTGGCCAGCTGACGTCCGGGTCTATGCTCTACAGAAAAACTAAAATATTTTATTACGTTTCTATGATCTGGGATCTCAGAAAACATATCCCTATTGTCATGGCCAGCTCCAGGTTTTTCTGGGCCCTGGGCAAAAGAGTCTCAGTGGGCCCCCTTAACACATACCACGATTCATATATATATATATATATATATATATATATATATATATAATACAATGCAAAGATTTCACTTCTTACAGTACATGAGATATATCTATTGTAAATTCTACAAAAGCTCAAAAAACGGCGAATTGCTCCACACAGGATACTGGCCCCCATAAAATGCTCCATACAGAATACTGGCCCCCATATAAAGCTGCATACGGAATACTGGCCCCCATATAACGCTCCATACGGAATACTGGCCCTCACATAACGATCCATACAGAATACTAGCCCCCATATAACGCTCCATACAGGATATTGGCCCCCATATAATGGTCCGTACAGGATACTGGTCCCCTTATAACGCTCTATACAGGATACTGGCCCCCTTATAACGCTCTATACAGGATACTGGCCCCCATATAATGCCCCATGCAGGATGTCCCTTTCCCACCCATATAATGCTCCATGCATGATGTCCCTTTCCCCCCATATAATGCCCCATGCAGGATATCCCTCTTCCCCACCATATAATGCCCCATGCAGGATGTTATCCCCCCTCTTTATAATGCCCCATGCAGGATGTCTCCCCCCCCTATATAATGCCCCATGCAGGATGTCTCCCCCCCTCTTTATAATACCCCATGCAGGATGTCTCCCCCCTTATATAATGCCCCATGCAGGATGTCTCCCCCCCCTCTTTATAATGCCCCATGCAGGAAGTCTCCCCCCTATATAATGCCACATGCAGGATGTCACCCCCCCTCTTTATAATGCCCCATGCAGGATGTCACCCCCATATAATGCCCCATGCAGGATGTCACCCCCCCATATAATGCCCCATGCAGGATGTCACCCCCCCATATAATGCCCCATGCAGGATGTCACCCCCCCATATAATGCCCCATGCTTCTGTTATAGCAGAAGCTGGAGTCCCTCACGTTTAAAGGCCCCATCTATGCTATATAAGTCTGACAGTTATTTTAGGTGAAAACAACAGCTATGAATGTTCCTTCTTGTATCAATAGCGTGTCCTTGGGAGAAGATAAAGTGATTCTCCCTGGCCAGATGTTTCTTCTAGTGTAGCAATAATGTGTTCTTGCAGAAAGATGAAATGACCTTGCTAACTAGATAAGTCTAATTAAATATTTTAAAGCATACAGAAACTAGCTTTTTTCGCTTGTTCAGCTAAACTGTATAATCGAACCATATGTGGCAAATCCGTTTCCTGCCTTTAGGGTGTATATTAGCCCTGTGTTTTGTAATAAAGTTTTTAGAGTATGTTTAGACACAAACATCCTGTCCTGTTTCTTCATTCTCTCCGAGCTCGTAATCCAAAGGATAGAAGACCCAAAATTCAGTGACGACAGCTGGCGCCTCGAACAGGGACCTTGAGTTAATCTGCCCAAGGGTGCTCGACCGGTCCGAGACGTGGGACGAGTGAAGCTCTCTGTTGGTGATATATACAGTGCTGAGGTAAGAATAACTGTTATATTCTACCTAATTATATCACTGCATAGAAGAGACTCCCTCACCCCCGAGCGGTCGGCTCCCCAGGTAATTCAACAGATTGTTGTCTGGCTCAGGTCCCTTTGAACCAGTAGAATCCCTCAGATAAATTGACAGTCCTGCCTTCTATCCTTTGGAGAATTTAAGAATGAAAGTATGGATCCGATGATTGTGTTGTGGATGTGTCCCGGGATTGATGTTTTTGGTCTGTTTTTCTGGTTGGCGTATAAGTCCTAGAGAGGCTAGTAGTGGAATGGTTCAGAAACCTTTGTGGCCCATTGTCTAAGTGACCATTGTCTAAGTGACTGAGGAGTCTCTTCTAGGTGAGGAGAACCGAAAAAATGGGGAACCAAAATGCCAAGGAAGGCATTATAGCCAAAGACTTAGTGGTACGCAGAGAAGGGAAACAGGCACTGATTGGAATTGACAAAATATTGTGTAAAGCGGGAATGAATGAGAATGGAGAGATGAATGGAGAGAAATGGAAATCCTTCTTTAACTCCTATCATGGATGGCTGAAAGATAAGGGTCTGTTAGGGACAGTAGATGTATGGATGAATGCATGCGCTTATTTTGAAGGAGAGATTGAAGAATTAGGAGACGGACGTTACAGACTGACAAAAACTGGAATGACAGATTTTCCTCCCTGTCCGCTCCCGACGTCACCCCCACCCCAGTACCAGAATTCCCAGGAACCTAAATGTTGGGTTTGCCCCAGATGTGGACAGCAGAATCCCTTGACAGTAGACATCTGTGTGGCATGTGGAGGACCGAGACCCCACCCAGCTAGTCTATTCCCAATGAGGACGGTAGTTGTGCCAGGAGCACCAGCAGCAGCAGCAGCAGCAGGGGGGGATGCAGTGGTTCCAGGTCAGGAAGCTCGTACAATGTTAATGTATAGACCATGGAGCCCTTCAGAGCAGTTGGCACTGATCTCCCAGCTGCCAGATCCGTCCCAGTCCCCTATGGGTTTTGCTAGAATGATCACCACCATACAGGATACGTATCATGCCACTAGAATAGATCTGCAGGGGGTAATTAAGGGAAAATTGGCAGATGAAGCCCGCTATGATAGGTTGATAGATGAGACAAAAAAAACAGTATGCCAATAGGACCGGACCCGTAGATGCAGAATCTAATGATGCAGCAGCTGGAGTCCTATTCGCAGCAGCGTTGGTAAAAGCATGTCAAGACAGGCAAGCAGAAAAGCAAGTTACACTAGAAGCTAGAGTGCAGGGAAAGGAGGAAGATCCTAAGGATTATTTCTATGCACTAAAGAAAACCTGGTCAGAAATGGGGTTCAACCCCGGGAATAAGACTAGTGAGAGGGTATTAGCAAGTGCTTTCATGAATGGACTAAAGAAAGAGATTGCAGAGAAGGTAACAGCAAGTAGACCGGACTGGAGATCAGTGAAGGCAGAAGATTTAGCTAGAATAGCTCAGGGGGCACAGCATGACATAGCGCAGGCAAAAAGAGCTGCCAGAATACATATAGTAGAGACGACCCCCAGAAACAACAGAGGCAGAGGACGGACTGAAGGAGGAGGACAGAAACTGTGTTACGGATGTAAAAAGCCAGGACATTTTAGAAAGAACTGTAGGACCAACCCGTATCCAAATGCTCAGAGTACGGGTCCTCCAGCCGACCAAACAACGCCCCCATAGGATGAGGGTAGCTTGCACATGAACCCCCTCATCTCCTTACCCCCAACTCCCAGTTGTATAGTGCAGGTGAACCTACCAGGGGGACATGAAATCGATTTCCAAATAGATACGGGGGCCGACAATTCAGTAATTACGCAAGGTGATTGGCCATATGTAGCGCCCCAAGGACTTGGTCACTACAGAGGTATTGCACCTCATCCAGAGGTGTGATATCCCACTCCCGGGTAAGGATGGAGTATGGATCAAGGCTCAGTAGGCTGCATACAGCACACACACCCCATTTCCGAGGGACAGCTCAACGGTGCTCCCACTAGACAGAAGTGCAGGCACGACAGCATCTGTCCCTGGCTGGAGTGGGGAGGGGGGTGGAATACCCAGTGCTATAGGGGCAGATAGGGGTTGGGTCCGGAGCATAGGAAGGAGCCCATTGGTTGCTAGTCACCTGGGCTCATGGTCAGAGGGAGGTATATAAGGTAGGCACTATCTTAGAACAGTGTTCAGTCTGAGAGAGGAAGTGACAGAGCAGGGCCTCTGTGGAGCTCTGCTCCGGAGGCGGGCCTAGCCTGTGAGGCCCAGCCAGCACTGAAAGAGAAAGAAGAAGAAGTTCAGTCTGTGAGGAGAAGTGGAGAAGGCAGGGAGCAGGGCTGCTGCATGGGCTCTGCTCCCTGGGCAAGCCTAGCACAGAGGCCGGGGCCAGAGAGAGAGAGAGGCGAAGGAACAGTGGAAAGGAAAAGGAAACAAGACCAGAACAGAAGTAACAAGTGAAACAGAAAGGCTCAGGAACGAGAAGGAAGAGAGAACCCTAAGGACCCAGGATATTGCGGGTGACGGGTTGGCAGAACAGGGTACCGGATCCCAAATTGGTGGAAGCGAATCATCTTCAGCCAAGAACCGGAGGTCGTGACCAGCCCTTGGTGCGACCCCTCGTTACACCTTGCTAGGAAGGCATACCATATAGGGTCAGGGACATGGGCACGTAGCCCTCCCAAGAGAAGGCCCGCGGGAGCTGGACATAAGCTTGGTCACTGGTGGGGCACGAGCCAGAGAAAGGACGGAAGGGAGCTTTGAGACATACTCCAGAAAGACCTGGGAGTTGACCGAGTCCCTTGCCTGGTGGACGCAGCACGGCTTGGGTGGTCACTGCTTCGCGAGAGTGACCTGGAGAATACAAACTGTGAGTAAAGGACATTGGATTGCAACACGTTGTCTGTGACTTCTTGCTCCTCCGGCACTATTGGTACTGGTACTATCTCCACCATCACTCCCATCATCCACGCTAACTGCCCTGAGGCTGTACTCCTCCCGTGGGGAGTCATCCCATTCTTAGCTGCACATATAACACGGGCCTCAGCGGTCTGCCTTGCAGCGGCGGTCTCCATTGACCGCAATCCACGGGTGGCGTAGTCGGACACTTGTTATTACACTAAGACTGCCACTGAATTGACCACCCTGGGCACGGACCGGGTCACCGCCACGGAGACTACAACCCCCAGCGATCCGGCTCCGGGTATTCCCTGCACAACACAGGCCCAGGGGGCGCGTCAACTTTGGCGTAGTCGGCAGGATTCAAACCAACCCGCCACCAACGGGTATTGCGTGCCTGAAAAAGACTTTTGCACTTACCTGAGAGAAGTTTCCCGCCATCAGACGCCATTTTCGGGACGCCGCTCGGGAAGAAGAGGGGCGTGGACGCCGAAAGCGCGTGAGATCCGAAGCTCCGCCCCACGCACTGACGCTGCGTAAGGTCCTGGAAGGGAGAGGGAGTGACGCTGACGTCACAGGAGCGCGACGCAAGGTCCTCAACCCCGACGATCGACTGCGGAGCCGCGGCCTACGGAGGAAGATCATCGCAAGGTAGGCCACGGTCCGCCGGGGGTGGGGGGAAGACATCGGGAACGGAGAGCAAAATGGCGGACCGGCAGCAGACTAAGCTGCCCAGCATCGGCAGTGCCCCAGTCGTCACAGGCCCCGACCAGCACCAGGAGAAGACGGGTGACGCAGGAGCGGTCGCGGGAGCAGGTAAGAGGAGTCTCCCTGTCCCGGACGCTGCCAGCGTCAGCCTGCTCCCGGGCCCCCTGGTGGAGCCGCCGATCCCGGGCGCTGCAGACACCGACCTGCTCCAGACCCCGCAACAAGCCCTGCAGCCGAGCCCTCCAGCCCTGGGCACCGCCACCACCAGCCCGCGCCCAGGCCCAAAGTCGCACCCTCTGACCCCGGGCGTCATCAACAGCGGCCTTCTCCAGACCCCGCCGCAAGGCCTACTGCACAAGGGTGCCAAGGGACAGTACGCCCTCCACGTTCACCGGCTCACGGAGGAGAAGCTGCAGTACCACCAGTACGAGGAAAGCCAAGAGGACCCGGACGGGTCTGAAGACTGCCCTCAGGAGGGAGCTCAAGGAGGACATAACTATTAAAAGAAAGTAGCGTGAGTAAGGAACTGTACAAAGTTACCCGTCAGGGTACAAGGACTGTTTTTCTTTTGAACTGTTAATAAGTGTGGTCCCCGTTGGGACAGCTAAAAGACTGTTACCCGTTTCCAAGATACCCCCTTTCTTACCTGGCTGAGGACTGAGAGCAGCCATCCCCTTTCCAACCGGCCGAGGACTGGGAACGGCCAACCCCTGGTAAATAGTTGCGCTTCTTAAAGCGCCCCCTACTGGTTTTTTAAAAGAACTGCAACGTCTACCTCAGGACGAATTAAATGGACTGTTGCACCTTTGAGAGAGAAAGTGAACACCTGGTCGCAAGTTGTCCAGCGGCCAGAAGTCAAGAATGCGTTTTTGAAGAATGTTTTACTTGCAAAAGTTTTATAGTGTGTTTTATGGTAAAAGAGTTCCGGAAGTAATAACCAAAAGTGTTTCATCAGAGTGTTTCCCATGAAGGGAATTGTACAAGTGTGTCTGTTTCCTGATGTAAGCAGTTAATGAAAAAGTTTTTGCATACCCTGTGAATTGTTTTTGCTCTGTTCCAGCCCGAGGACGTGCTGTGCTTTACCAGGGGGGAATGTAGCGCCCCGAGGACTTGGTCACTACAGAGGTATTGCACCTCATCCAGAGGTGTGATATCCCACTCCCGGGTAAGGATGGAGTATGGATCAAGGCTCAGTAGGCTGCATACAGCACACACACCCCATTTCCGAGGGACAGCTCAACGGTGCTCCCACTAGACAGAAGTGCAGGCACGACAGCATCTGTCCCTGGCTGGAGTGGGGAGGGGGGTGGAATACCCAGTGCTATAGGGGCAGATAGGGGTTGTGTCCTGAGCATAGGAAGGAGCCCATTGGTTGCTAGTCACCTGGGCTCATGGTCAGAGGGAGGTATATAAGGTGGGCACCATCTTAGAACAGTGTTCAGTCTGAGAGAGGAAGTGACAGAGCAGGGCCTCTGTGGAGCTCTGCTCCGGAGGCGGGCCTAGCCTGTGAGGCCCAGCCAGCACTGAAAGAGAAAGAAGAAGAAGTTCAGTCTGTGAGGAGAAGTGGAGAATGCAGGGAGCAGGGCTGCTGCATGGGCTCTGCTCCCTGGGCAGGCCTAGCACAGAGGCCGGGGCCAGAGAGAGAGAGAGGAGAAGGAACAGTGGAAAAGAAAAGGGAACAAGACCAGAACAGAAGTAACAAGTGAAACAGAAAGGCTCAGGAACGAGAAGGAAGAGAGAACCCTAAGGACCCAGGATATTGCGGGTGACGGGTTGGCAGAACAGGGTACCGGATCCCAAATTGGTGGAAGCGAATCATCTTCAGCCAAGAACCGGAGGTCGTGACCAGCCCTTGGTGCGACCCCTCGTTACACCTTGCTAGGAAGGCATACCATATAGGGTCAGGGACGTGGGCACGTAGCCCTCCCAAGAGAAGGCCCGCGGGAGCTGGACATAAGCTTGGTCACTGGTGGGGCACGAGCCAGAGAAAGGACGGAAGGGAGCTTTGAGACATACTCCAGAAAGACCTGGGAGTTGACCGAGTCCCTTGCCTGGTGGACGCAGCACGGCTTGGGTGGTCACTGCTTCGCGAGAGTGACCTGGAGAAAACAAACTGTGAGTAAAGGACATTGGATTGCAACACGTTGTCTGTGACTTCTTGCTCCTCCGGCACTATTGGTACTGGGACTATCTCCACCATCACTCCCATCATCCACGCTAACTGCCCTGAGGCTGTACTCCTCCCGTGGGGAGTCATCCCATTCTTAGCTGCACACATAACACCGGCCTCAGCGGTCTGCCTTGCAGCGGCGGTCTCCATTGACCGCAATCCACGGGTGGCGTAGTCGGACACTTGTTATTACACTAAGACTGCCACTGAATTGACCACCCTGGGCATGGACCGGGTCACCGCCACGGAGACTACAACCCCCAGCGATCCGGCTCCGGGTATTCCCTGCACAACACAGGCCCAGGGGGCGCGTCACATACATTGACACTGATTTTTCACATCATGTCATTGCCACCCCCTTCAATTCCCCGTCTGTCCTGCTTCCTGTCACTAAAAGAATTCCCCTGCAAATTCAAGGAGCCACTGTACATAGCAAGCTCATGGTATCGCCCCGAGGCCAATGTAACCTTTTGGGAAATGATGTGTTGTCCCAATTACAAGCACATATTGAGTATCATCCCGATGGCACTGTCACCATGACCCCAGGTTTAAAACCAAGTACCCTTTGCAAAATTATGTCATTAGATATTGCCAGCATAGAAGAGACAAATGAGTTTCCCCCGATATTGGAGCAGGCTGTACCACATGATTTTTGGGCCTCAGACAAAACAGATGTTGGTAGGTTAAGAGTTCAACCAGTAATGGTGAAATTAAAACCAGGAGCCATCTTGCCTCAACAGAGGCAGTATCCCCTTAGCTCGGCTCAGGAGAATGCCATAGCCCAGCAGGTCCAAAAATTACTACAGAGAGGAGTCCTAGTCAAAACCCAGTCCCCTTGCAACACTCCCCTGTTCCCAGTAAAGAAAAAGAGTGTGCCAGGACAACCAGCCGCATATAGAATGGTCCATGACCTCCGGTTGGTTAACAAAGCCACAGAACTTCTAACACCAGTTGTGCCCAACCCGCATACTCTTCTGTCACAGATACCTTCTAACTCTCTTTGTTTTTCAGTGGTCGATTTGGCAAATGCATTTTTCAGTGTACCATTACATCCTGACTGCCAGTACCTGTTTGCTTTCACATTCCAGGGCAGTCAATATACATGGACAGTGTTGCCACAGGGTGCCCAGAATTCACCCACAATGTACACTGCAAGTCTGCAGGAAATACTGGAGGGATGGTCTGAACCACATATCGTTGTTTTGCAATATGTCGATGACCTGCTCATTTGTGCCCCCTCCAGGAAACAATGTCATAGTGCAACTATATCGCTTATGTTGTTTCTCTATCACGCTGGCTGCAAGGCATCGAAAGATAAGCTTCAGTTTTGTAAATCTTCAGTCACCTTTTTGGGACATTGCATTACACCAGGAGCTCGTCATTTAACAAATGCACGTAAACTAGCAGTACAGGCATTCACCGTCCCCATTAATGTTGCAGCCCTCAGAATTTTTCTTGGACTTGTTTCCTATTGCAGACAGTGGATTCATGCCGCCTCTGTTTTAATGCAGCCCCTCTATGACTGTCTTACCCCAACACCTTTTGTACTAACATCAGAGGCAATAGACTGTTTTTATTCTCTCAAGAACCGTATTTTGGCTGCTCCAGCTTTGGGTACACCTAATTATGAGCTCCCATTTACTCTGTACCTTCATGAACAAGCTGGACATGCAGCAGGAGTTTTAACTCAAACACACGGTGATAATCAGAGACCTGTTGCCTATTTTAGTGTCAGATTGGATGCGGTAGCCAGAGGTGCACCATCCTGCGTACGTGCTCTGCATGCTGTTGGACTATTACTCCATAAATCCGCAGACATTGTTCTTGACCACCCGCTCACCGTTCTAACACCTCATGATGTCTACACTATATTGAATCAAGTGCAACCCGCTCACCTCTCAGCAGCACGTCATCTCAGGTTACAATGTGCACTGTTAATGCCTCCCAATGTTTCTTTACAGAGGTGTACTACCCTGAATCCAGCAACTTTGTTACCTCTCTCGGATCTAAAGGAGGAGTCAGGTACTGTGCTTTTTAAGGAAGATCCAAGAGAGGAAGTTCCTCATGACTGTGTACAAATGATGGCACAAGAAACGGCAGGTTTACCTACTGTATTTGAACATGAATTACAAAATGCAGATTTTGAATTTTTTGTAGATGGATCCCGTCATCAGGACGATTCAGGTACCTTCCATACTGGATATGCAGTTGTCTCCCTCAATGCAGTAATCAAGGCAGAACCAATGCTCCCACACCAGTCGGCTCAAGAAGCTGAACTTAGGGCCCTAACCGAGGCCTGTAAACTAGCGGAAGGTAGTATTGTTAACATTTACACAGATTCTAGGTACGCATTCGGTATATCGCATGATTTTGGTCCAATATGGAAGTCAAGAGGTTTCCTGACGGCAGCAGGACACCCCATTAAGAATGCTGATGCGGTCCAGCAGTTAATTAATTGATGCGCTACAACTACCTAAACAAGTAGCTGTCATAAAGGTAAGAGCACATACCAGACGCACCGACTAGGTAAGCAGAGGAAACGCGATGGCAGATGCAGCGGCAAAAACAGCAGCCTGTAAGCCGCAACAAGGGTCAACAGTACGTCAGTTAAGTGCCCCTAAAAACCCCTTTGTGTCGGAGGACATCTTATCCCAAATGCAGGCGCAGGCTCAAAAGGAGGAGGTTGATAAGTGGTTAAAGGAAGGTGCATGCCTGAATGAAGCAAATGGGGTATGGGGGAAAGGGACACGACGATGCCTTCCAAGGGCACTGTACCCAGCAGCTGCCCAGATACTACATGGGCCGACACACCAATCTAAAACGGGTGTGATGAGTGTGATGCAGAAACATTGGGTGGCACCAGGATTCTCCACCTGTATTGAAAACCTGGTACAAGGGTGCATGATATGTGCTACACATAATCAGGGTAGAGTAGTTAAAACACCACCCAAACACACCCCCCGGCCCCTTTATCCATTCCAGAGACTGCAAATTGATTATATTCAGCTGCCAAAGTCAGGATCATGGGAATATGTGTTGGTCTGTATTGATTTGTTCTCAGGATGGCCAGAGGCTTTCCCGATTGCCAAAGCCACGGCTACGGCAACCGCAAAGAAACTGCTTGCGGAGGTGGTCTGCAGGTATGGGGTACCAGAGGTAATTGAGAGTGACAGAGGTACACACTTCACAGGTGAAATAATGAATGAAGTCATGTCAGCTCTAGGAATTCAACAAGCATTCCATACCCCATATCACCCACAAAGTAGTGGTACAGTGGAAAGACTGAATGGGACATTGAAATTAAAAATTCAGAAAGCCATGGCTGAGACAGGAAAACCATGGCCGGACTGTTTACCACTTGCTCTGTTTTCAGCAAGATACACGCCTAATAGAAAGACTGGACTCTCTCCATATGAGATATTGTTTGGCAACGTACCCGGCCTAGGGTGTTTCTATCCGCAAGCATTAGAAATGAACAACCATGTGCTAAGTTCCTATGTGAGGGCTTTACACAAAAAGATTAAGCAAGTACATGATAATGTCTTCAGTTCTCTTCCAGATCCAGATCAAGACTCTAGCAGCCATACGCTGCAACCTGGAGACTGGGTGGTTATAAAAAGACACGTGAGGAAAAGCCTAGATCCACGGTTTGACGGACCCTTTCAAGTTCTGCTGACCACAAGTACAGCCGTTAAGCTAGAGGGAAAAGAGACCTGGATCCACGCGTCCCATTGCAAAAAGATACTAGGAGAACCAGCGGACAAAGAATGATGACATTGTTTATACTTACCTGCATACTTGCGACCACAGGTGCATGGA
The DNA here is from genome assembly GCF_046119375.1 of Phyllobates terribilis. Classification (NCBI taxonomy): domain Eukaryota; kingdom Metazoa; phylum Chordata; class Amphibia; order Anura; family Dendrobatidae; genus Phyllobates; species Phyllobates terribilis. The sequence goes on from NW_027362772.1 coordinate 80,851,924, forward strand.
CTAGGTTAGGCACCATGGATGGAGACGACAATAGATTCATTAGACACCATCTTGCTCTAATCGATGGACTAAAGGAGCAAAACCAGACCATTGCTAATTGTTGGATATGTACACATGCCCCTGTGACGTCCACTAGCATACCCTTTCTCGCTGTCCCGGTCTCATGGGAAGAGATAAACTTTTGAGTGAACTGTTCAGATACTTTGGCCAATAATTCCACACAGAGATTTTCCTTTCTAAATCCCGCAAATTGGTTTAAAGGTATTGGTGGGTGGTTGGCTGGTATAGTACAAGCTATTTTACAGGTTTTGCTAATGTGTCTTGCGGTTTATTTGGTTTTTAAGTTTTTTTTAATGTGTATTCAGCGTTGTACTAAAAGAAAACATAGAAATTCGTATTGATAAATGAAGGAACAAAAGGATGGAATGTTATAGCAGAAGATGGAGTCCCTCAAGTTTAAAGGCCCCATCTATGCTATATAAGTCTGACAGTTATTTTAGGTGAAAACAACAGCTATGAATGTTCCTTCTTGTATCAATAGCGTGTCCTTTTGAGAAGATAAAGTGATTTTCCCTGGCCAGATGTTTCTTCTAGTGTAGCAATAATGTGTTCTTGCAGAAAGATGAAATGACCTTGCTAACTAGATAAGTCTAATTAAATATTTTAAAGCATACAGAAACTAGCTTTTTTCGCTTGTTCAGCTAAACTGTATAATCGAACCATATATGGCAAATCCGTTTCCTGCCTTTAGGGTGTATATTAGCCCTGTGTTTTGTAATAAAGTTTTTAGAGTATGTTTAGACACAAACATCCTGTCCTGTGTCTTCATTCTCTCCGAGCTCGTAATCCAAAGGATAGAAGACCCAAAATTCAGTGACGACACCTCCATACATTAAAAAAAAAAAATCAAATACTCACCCTCACCTCACTCCTCCTCACCTGCTGCCGCTGCTCAGGTCCGGACTCCATTGCTGGCATCTTCCCGCTCTGCGCTGCCTGTGATGGCTCCTGGGAGGGTGCGGTGGAAAGACATCACCGCGCCCTCTAACCTGAGACATCACAGGGAGCGCAAAGCGGGAAGACAGCGGAGCTGCGGAGGCATGGGGAGAGGTAAGTATCCGGCTGCCGGGGCCCTGAGCAAGTGGGGGAGAAGGGCGGGCGCTGGCACCGCTCTCCTTCGCCCATAGCCCGGCGTGGTGCCCGACCGCAAGTGGGCCCTCTCGCCTGCTCAGGGCCCTGGCACTTGCCCGGGTGCTGACGCCGGCCCTGCCTATTGTTCTGTACAGACTCCTGTACTTCTAGCACCTGAGCACCTGACACGTCTGACATTTTTACCTCAGATCAAGCTGCGTTTTACAGTATCAGCAAAAGATATGAGATTTTAGAAATTTCACTCATATGCTTGATTTTTTTTCCTGACTGAATTTGACAAATGCAGCGTTTTTAAAATCCACAGCGTGTCAATTGTCTCAGTGTTTTTGTAGCTTTTTTTTTACAAAGAAATGAAAGGGGGAAAAAATGCTGTAAAAAATGCAAGTTTTTTACAGCGTTTTGACAGCGGTTGTGGTGAATGAAACTAACTTTATTAAAAATGTACTGTAGACAAAGCTCATATGTAATCCACACCCAAAAAAAGGCTACAAAAAAGTGACAAAAATGCAGGGAACATGAGGAAAACCAGGGGTTTTGAACACAGTGTTTTTACTGCCAAGACAAGTTTTTATTGTTGCAGTAAAAAACACAGAAAAACGCTATGTATGAGGGTCACTAACATGGGCCCTTCAAAGTTAAGCTTAAATAATATTCTAGATATGACTCTATTATACCAACTGAGCTAAACTGCAAGGGTCCCCGCAGGGCCTGACTGTCCATCTGGAAGTTCCAACAAATACCAGATGGGCCGGTGTGGACACTTGTTGACAGTATCCACTTTCTGAGGATGTGGATATCATTAATCATTAACAACTGAGGTGGAGCAGAGAGCCATGGACTCCCTGCTCTGCCACTTGCTCAGAAAAGCCGTAGACTGCTTATGTCTTATGAACTCAAAGAGGTCAGCACCACATGAGGGACATCAGGCGATGCAATGACCTCACTTCAACATCTGCTGCACCTAGACTGTAGTGAGGAGGAGAATATCACCCCTCAGCGTGGGAGAGAGGGGGTGATAAGTATTAGCATATGTTTCTGGTTTCCTAGGACACAATTATTACATAAGAAGGCCCGGGGGGCATTATAAGGATACACAGGGCACCACTGTCATGAGACATTATTATTATTATTAGTCAGTATAGGGGGCATTATTATTATAACGTAGCCCAGTGAATATAAGTATTATTATAAGGAAAAAGAGGACACCATTATTGATAGCAATAAATTTAGATTTTCTTCAAGTATTTGCAATTTGAGGAGATCTGAGTTGCTGCAAATCTATTTTTTTTAATTTGTCAAACTAGGTGAAAACATTGTCTGCTCTCTGTTACTGATAGAGGAGACTAGATTACTCCACGTGCTCTCCTCACACACTGAGCAGCACTTATGTCCATAAAATGGCCGCTGGGGGAGGAGCATGTGACCAGATCAGCCTATCGTATCAGCCTCCTCCAACAGACAAGCAGCTCTCCTATGTGAGGAGTTTTAGTATTGGAGGCTGAGGACAGGTCTGGTCACTGCTCCTCCACCAGCGGCCATTGTATGGACAGAATGCTGCTCAGTGTGTGAGGAAAGCTGCACTAATAAGTGTAAATGGCCGCCCCCTTTAATATACGTGCTTAAATATTTAAGGGGTGCAGTGAAAAATTTATATGCGAGCAAGTAAGGTGCAAATTTCGGTGTTAATTTCACTTAATATCATTGTGGCAGTGTAAAAAAAATGTTAATGCTCATTGATTAGTTGACGCCGACCCATGCACCAAAGAAGATGCCACATCTGTCGCTCACTAGATTGTTTTATGTTTAGGCTGCCCTCTACTGACAACTAGAGGAATCATTTGCAGGTCAAGTATGTAAATCTGCATGGTATAGCATTAGTACATGAAATTGGCCCACTAAGGGTCTTCTCTATGCAATTATAGCCTATTTTGAACTCCCATGCCCAATATATTTGAGTGTCGCTTGTACTATTTATTTGAGAAGCCTTATGAGTATAGTATGCCCTTATCAGAATGACAATGTTTGCAATAGGCATATAGATTGTATGATATGTCATGGAACGCACTCAGCTGTAAAGTTCCAGGATTGACTGTGCATTGAAATCTAGGTGACAGCGGCGAGGCGGCTTCACTGTGTCCATGATCACATGATCCCGGTGCTGGTCACATGCTCTGACTGGGAGAATGGCGGCCAGGTGGTTCCGGCGTGTGGAACGCATACTGACTCTCCGGTCACGTGCTTCCTGTCACGTGTTTCCGGTGACCACGGATATCCGGTTGTGCTTGGAGCACATGGGGCGTGCAAAAGAGACGGTTGCATCTAGTTTGGAGTTGATTATTTGTGGTCCTCAAACAATCAACTCCATTCTAGCTGATTCACCATTGAGTCGTCTAGTTTGGAGTTGATTTTTTGAGGGCTCATTTTATCAGCTCCACTCTAGACGGATCACCACTGAAGTGACTGGATCGGGGGGATATTTTGTGGATCTCATTCCAGCATCTCCACTCTAGCTGATTCACTGGTGAGGTGACTGGATCGGAGTGGATATTTTGAGGATCTCATTCCAGCATCTCCACTCTAGCTGATTCACTGGTGAGGTGACTGGATCGGGGGGATATTTTGTGGTCCTCATTCCAGCATCTCCACTCTAGCTGATTCACTGGTGAGGTGACTGGATCGGAGTTGATCTTTTGATGATCTCTCTGCAGCTTCTCCATTCTAGACAGTTCAGTTTCTACACTGAAGTTCCTCAAAAAATCACCTCCAATGTCCAGAATGGAGCAGATTCCTGGATCCTCATAGCCTGCAATGTAGTGGAATTGGAATGTACACACATTGTAGATATATATCAGCCTTATAATTCTAATGATTTCATGTTTTTATTTTTTAAGTACTTGCTCAAACTGTTATATTTATTACGTATTTCCAAAGGGCAAAATTTTATTTTTTTCATGATTAATCAAACTTGCATTTTATTATCGCTTTTTGTAATATAAATAATCACACACAGCGCTGATCGTTCAGTTTTACGTGGGGAAAAACGTAACAAAGCGCAGCGACAGAGTCCTCATAATTTACAACATTGTATTGGAGTGGATTTTTTGAGGACCTCATTTTAGTAACTCCATTCTAGCTGATTCACCAGTGAGCCGTCTAGATAGGAGTAGATTTTTTGAGGACCTCATTTTAGTAACTCCATTCTAGCTGATTCACTAGTGAGCCGTCTAGATCGGAGTGGATTTTTTGAGGACCTCATTTTAGGAACTCCATTCTAGCTGATTCACTACTGAGCCGTCTAGATCGGAGTAGATTTTTTGAGGACCTTCCTATAGCCTTCACTCTGTACAGTTTGGTGCTGAGGTGACTGGAATCGAGTTTTCTCAAAGAGTGAGCGGAGCCTCGTGGGGAGTAACGTAACAAAGCGCAGCAACACAGTCCTCATAATTTACAACATTGTATTGGTGTGGATTTTTTGAGGACCTCATTTGAGCAACTCCATTCTAGCTGATTCACTAGTGAGCTGTCTAGATTGGAGTGGGTATGTTGAGGATCTCCCTGTAGCCTCCAAACTGTACAGGTGCTGAGGTGACTGGAATTGAGTTTTCTCAAAGAGTGAGCGGAGCCTCGTGGGGAGTAACGTAACAAAGCGCAGCAACACAGTCCTCATAATTTACAACATTGTATTGGTGTGGATTTTTTGAGGACCTCATTTGAGCAACTCCATTCTAGCTGATTCACTAGTGAGCCGTCTAGATCGGAGTGGGTATGTTGAGGATCTCCCTGTAGCCTCCAAACTGTACAGGTGCTGAGGTGACTGGAATCGAATTTTCTCAAAGAGTGAGCGGAGCCTCGTGGGGAGTAACGTAACAAAGCGCAGCAACACAGTCCTCATAATTTACAACATTGTATTGGTGTGGATTTTTTGAGGACCTCATTTGAGCAACTCCATTCTAGCTGATTCACTAGTGAGCCGTCTAGATCGGAGTGGGTATGTTGAGGATCTCCCTGTAGCCTCCAAACTGTACAGGTGCTGAGGTGACTGGAATTGAGTTTTTCAAAGAGAAGGTGTAGCCTCGCGGGGAAAAACATAGCAGAGTGCAGCCGACAGTCCTCATAATTTACAACATTGTATTGGAGTGGATTTTTTGAGGACCTCATTTGAGCAACTCCATTCTAGCTGATTCACTAGTGAGCCGTCTAGATCGGAGTGGGTATGTTGAGGATCTCCCTGTAGCCTCCAAACTGTACAGGTGCTGAAGTGACTGTGACTCGCCCCCTGGGCCGTGGGGCACTCGGATCCGGGCAATAGGGAACGATGGGGGTAGTAGTGGCAACCCGGTTCCGTGGCTCAGGGTGGTCAGGCCAGTGGTAGTCCGTTATGTGCTATTGATTATGTCCGACTACGCCACCCGTGGATTTGCGGTCATTAGGAACCGCCGCTGCAGGGCAGACCGCTGGGGCTGATGATATATGCAGCTGGGATGGTGTGACTCCCCACGGGAAGAGTGTGGCCCCAGGGCAGTGTGGTGGATGGTGGGAGTGATGGTAGTGAGAGTCCCGGTGCCGATAGTGCTGGAGGAGCAAGGAGCACACAGACAACAAGTTGCAGTCCAGGGTCTTTACTAAAACAGGTAAACTGACCCATAAACAGTCCCGGCTAGGAGGGGACCTGGATGTCTGAGAGCAACGGGGAAATTGGCCCTGGTCAGGGTGAGGGTGTAGGCCTACCGTGCTTTCTGCGCTCCTTCTGGCTATCTCCTCGTTATAGGGTAACAGCCCACGTTTCCGAGCTTTCCGTGTATTCTCGCCTGTATAGCCTGCGACGTGGGTTCCTTTCTGCTCCCAGCCTTGTACGGCTTTACTGGTCCCTTCGGTTGTGGCAGGGCCTCCAGGCTTCTTAGGCCAAGGAATATACAGTCCCTTGCGAACTTGTTATCTGCTGGAGAATGTGGAATCCTCCCAGCCTCAGACACCAAAGTCTGGTAAAGTAAGTATTTTATCTGCCAAGACAGGCTCTCTTCGCCTCTTGTCTCTGGCTTGTGGCTCTCCTCCTGCCACACTTCCTCTTAGGTGCAGTGCAACTGTCTGTCCCTGCTCTGCTCTGGGACAAGTCTCAGTGCTGAGACAGGCCATCAAGTTCTCTCTAACCCTGCCCCCAGTACCAGCTTTTATAGGGGCAGCCTGCTCCCCCTACTGGCCTGAGACAGGAGGCATTGCATGCTAATGTTCCCCTGACCAGAGAACCTCCCCCTTGCTTTCAGACACAGCTTTAATTACACTTGTGGCATCCAGGCCAGGGTGACACATTCCCCCCTAGTAAAATTTAGTACTGCGGGACTAAACAGTAAACAAAGACAATATGCATAACTATAAAACATTATCAGGAAAGTGACGCACAGATTGAGTTCTTAAGGTCACAGTGTGGTCTTTGACCGGGTGTCCATATCACCAATACAACGGGGAGCCTTAACCAGGTGGGGGTCTGTCCTACCCCAAGTCCTTTACAGTCTTAGTTCATTCCTGGGTTAGGCTCCGAACGCAGTCCATACAAGGTCCTGGTTATAAAAAGTCCATAACCTGTGAGTCCTTACGGTAGCTGCAAGAAACTGAAACACAGAATTACCAGACATGCATGTAACTTGGCAAACAATTCAACATTTGGCAACAGGGTTATTTACAATCTTAGCGCGCTCTATATTTTCCAGCGAGCGGGTATCTGCCCCTTTGTGCTCCTGGTTGACCTCCTTAACCCACTGTCTGTTGGTGGACCAACCTGGCTTTCCCCACTAGCGTTAGGGGTACAGCTACCAGCTGGGTGTACAGGTAGGGCAGGCAGCTGTCTGCGGGTCCTTTGGCTTACCGCAGGCATGGCAGGCTCACTGTCAGCAGAGGGTTGACTCTCCTGGGCTGCTGGTACAGGCTCTTCTGCCTCTGGAACCGCTTGCTCCTCTTCACCTTCCGGCTCTGGTGTTGGTTGTTGCTGTGCCGGTTGCAGGAAATGCAGGACAGGTACCACTATGGCATCATTTATGCGAGTCCAGGACTGAGGGAACTCTCCGAGAACGGTGCTGATCATTTCTTCCTTGACCTCTGCGGGTTCAAGGTCACTCTGATCCTCTTCTGCACTACGGAGTTGCTCGGGGCACCTTTTGAGGTGGTCTCTGGAGACGACACTAGTGGTTTCTCCTCCGTCCTTGGTGATTATGCACACCTTTGGGTTGTCGTGGTCAGACTGCAGTACGGTGTAGGGTTCCCTTTCCCACTGGTCGTCCAACTTATGTAGCCTTCTCTTCCGCTTCAGGACTTGCTCACCAGGTTCTAGGGGACCAGCAGGGGCGTGTTGGTTGAAGAGTTTTTCTTGCCTCTCTCTCACCTGGGCCAGGCTCTTCTCCACACTCTCCTGTACCTATTTGTACTGCAGTTGCCTTTCCGTATCCCAGTCCGCATCCGGGGAGGTGTCCTCAGGTATTAGGACTCCCATCTCCACGTCTACGGGCAGCTTACCTGGTCTAGCTCGCATCAGGTAAGCCGGGGTGCAGTTTGTAGCATTCACCGGGATATTGTTGTATAGGTCTATCAGGTCCGGCAGTTTTTCTGGCCACAGGCTGCGTTCCTCCAGGGGCAACGTCTTCAGGAGATCAATGACTATATTGTTCATCTTCTCACACATCCCGTTGGTTTGGGGGTGGTAAGGCGTTGTACGAATCTTCTTACAGCCATAGAGGTTGCAGAACTCCTGGAAGATTTCAGCCTCGAACGCAGGACCCTGGTCTGTCAGGACCTCTTCCGGATACCCGTGTGGACGGCAGAAATATTGCTGGAAGGCTCTGGCCGCTGTTTGGGCTGTCAAGTCTTTTACCGGGACCACCACGAGAAAACGGGAATAGTGGTCCACAATTGTCAGGGCGTAGATGTACCCTGACCGGCTTGGAGCCAACTTGACATGGTCTAGAGCTACCAGCTCAAGAGGCTGCGTGGTGACGATGGGCCTCAAGGGTGTCTTCTGGCTGGTGCGGTCCTTCCTCCTTAGGTGACAAGGGCCACAGTCTCTGCACCATTTTTCTACAGCACCTCTCATGCCGACCCAAAAGAATCTTCCTCTTAGCAGGAACTCCAGTTTCTTCCAACCGAAGAGCCCCGCTCTGTCATGGTAAGCCCCCAGGACCATAGCTGCATCTCGCCTTGGGACCACGACTTGCCAGGTCAGCTCGTGCGTCCGGTGGTTGACAATCCTTCTGCACAACTTGCCTTCGTAGAGGAACAGCTTGCTCTTCTCTTTCCATAGCTGCTTGGTTTCCTCTGGGGCATCTGGATCTAAGCGGGCGTCTTTCCGGGTCAGCAGATCTTTCACCAGGCGGATTGCAGGGTCACTATCTTGGGTCTCGGCCCAGCTGTGGTGAGGTAGGGGATTGATCATCACGGTTGTTAGATCTCCTCCTTCACGCGGTGAGAGTATTGAGCGGCTCCATACCGGTGAAACGCGGGGAGTTCTACCTCCTCCAGCTCTGGGTCTTCGTCACGTTCAGGTAAGTGAGGCATCCTTGATAGGGCGTCCGCGTTGGCATTGGTTTTGCCTGCCCGGTACTTGATCGCGAAGTCATAGTTGGAGAGACGGGCCATCCACCGCTGTTCCAGGGCACCCAGTCTTGCATTGTCCAGGTGTGTCAACGGGGTGTTGTCCGTGTACACGGTGAACTTTGCGGAGGCCAGGTAATGCTTGAAGCGTTCCGTCACGGCCCACACCACCACCAAGAATTCTATCTTGAAGGAGCTGTAATTCTCCGGGTTCCTCTCGGTGGGCCTCAGCTTCCGGCTGGCGTACGCGTTCACCCTTTCTCTGCCCTGTTGGTTTTGGGACAGTACGGCTCCCAGTCCCACATTACTGGCATCTGTGTGGAGAATGAAAGGCTGGCCGTAATCAGGGTAGGCCAGGATCTCATCCCCCGTGAGGGCCATCTTTAGCTGGCGGAAGGACTCCTCTTCCGGTTTATCCCTCTTGAAGGGTGGCTTTTGACTTCTGGACTTAGACTGTCCGATCAGGAGGTCCTGCATAGGAGCTGCCATCTTAGTGAACCCGGGGATGAACCTTCAGTAGTAGCCTACCAACCCGAGAAACTGTCTCACGTCTTTGATGTTCGAGGGGCTTGGCCAGCTCTTGATTGCCGTGACCTTGTCAGGGTCGGGGGCCACTCCTTCCGCGCTTACCACGTGCCTGAGGTACTGGACCTTCGGTTTCAGCAGGTGACACTTCGATGGTTTCACCTTCAGGCCATAGCCTGCCAGGGCTTCGAACACCTCGGCCAGGTGCTTTAGGTGGTCCTCGTAGGTCTTTGAATAGACGATCACGTCGTCCAGGTAAAGGAGAACCGTCTCGAAGTTTCGGTGCCCTAGACAGCATTCCATCAGCCGCTGGAAGGTCCCTGGTGCATTGCAGAGCCCGAAAGGCATGCAGTTGAATTCGCTCAGTCCCATCGGGGTGGTGAAGGCGGTCTTCTCCTTGTCAGCCTCTGCCACAGGAACCTGCCAGTACCCGCTAGTAAGGTCCAAAGTAGAAAAGAAGTTAGCTGATTTTAGTGCGGCTAAAGACTCCTCTATTCTAGGCAGCGGATATGCGTCTTTGTGGGTGATACGGTTGATTTGTCTATAGTCCACGCACATTCTCATGGTGCCGTCTTTCTTTTTCACCAGAACCAAGGGGGCTGCCCAGGGGCTACAGCTATCTCGAATGACCCCAGCTTCTTTCATTTCTCTTAGCATGCTCTTTGCGTTCTGATAATGTGCAGGGGGTACAGGTCTGTGTCTCTCTTTTATTGGTGGGTGGCTCCCTGTGGGGATGTGGTGTTCTATCCCTTTTACTCTGCCGAAGTCTAGCGGGTGCTTACTAAAGACTCTCTCGTACTCCTGTACCACCCGGTAGACTCCTTGTTCTTGGTGCAGGGGAGTGGAGTCAGCACCCACGTGGAGTTTCTGGCACCAGTCCTCCTTTTGTTTCTGGGAGCCATTACTCTCCGCCTGAGGAGATGGAGGCAAGGGTTCCACGGCCCTGATAGCTTTGTGTTCGACCACAAACAGCTTGGCGAGTGTAGCGTACCTGGGTAAGTGTACCTCCCTCTCCCCAATGTTGAGAATGCGGATGGGCACCCTCCCATGACGGACATCAACCACCCCCGGGCTGTCAAAATGGTGGGCCTGCTGTCTGAGTACACGGGTTCTACCATGGCTTGGTAGTCTCTACCTCTCAACTCGATTGCAGTCCGACACCAGATCATCATTTCACTTTTGGGAGGCATGGAAATGGGGAATGGGTTACTCAGTCTTACGCTACCGATCTCACCACCAGACAGTTCTACCTGCTGCCGTCTCATCAGGGCTTTTATCTCCTTGTTGAGGACTCTCTGTTGGCTGGAACTAGCATTCACCGCCACCAGTTGTAAGATTACAATTACCTCTGAAAGACAATTTTCAATCACGTTAGTACCCACAGTTATTTTAGGGTGACTTTCACGACGGTCAATGTCCACAATAATCACTCCCTGTGTCGGTAGTTCAACTTTACCAATTTTAATGGTCATCTCCTTGAACCCCATCTGCGGCACGGGTAAGCCATTACTGGCGATGATGCTCAAGTTACTGTCTGGATACCGTGTGATATCAGCATCAGTCCAATACTGCTTAAAAAGTACATAAGGGATAGTGGTTACTTGTGACCCAGTATCCAGCAAGGCGCTCATGGGGATACCGTCCAGCACCACGGGTAAAACCGGGCGCCCCCCAACGTACTTATTACGCCAATTGTAAGGGCCTGGTGATCTTATGCCTGGGGGTTGGCCCTCTGCCCCAGGTTGGACCCGTTTAAATTACAGTACCTGGAAATGTGTCCGGGCTGGTTGCATCGACGGCAAATGGGCTGTCCACCCTCTGCGTAGCGGTCTGTGGGCCTCCCTCGGAACGACGGGATCCTCCTCTGTCGACGCCACGGGACATCCTCCAGACTTGAAGCCAGCTCGATGGGTCTTGACGGGTCCACTTGCAACGCCTGGACGGTCCTGGTCAACGCCGCGACGCTCCTGGTCAGCTCCTGGACTTGGTGGTGCAGGTCTTTCGACGGGGCTTGGTTCAGGGCCTGTGCATCAGCCCCCACGGGATCCATAGAGGAGGGCGCCGCCTCCTGGTGGTTGGTGAGAGCAGGGCGCCGGGGGTTTATAGCGCCACTGGTTGCAGATTCACGGAGCACCCTTATGGCCCTGTCCTTAAATTGGGCAAAGGTCAGGTCGGGGTTCTGAAAGAACATGAGGCGCAGTTGGGCCCTGTGGGCGCTAGACAGCTGACCTTCTATGAATTGTTCTGTTAGCAGCTTATCCGTTTCCTGCACACTGCCAGGGTCAGTTTGTTGAATAGCCCTCAGGGCTTCCTGCAGATTTAGGGCATAGTCTCTGATGCTGTCCTGTGCCCGCTGCTTACACCCATAGAACCTCATTTTAATTTCAGCGGAGGTACGTGTGTCAAAGGTACCCCGCAGCCGGGCCAGAATACCCTTCACAGTTCTTTTCTCCTCAGTGGGCCATGATTTTACCTCCCTCTGGGCTGCGCCAGTTAACTGCCCTGTTAATATGCTGACCTTCTGTTCCTCTGTCAGGGGGTAAACTTGGAACAAACTGTATAGCCTTTCCTTGAAGTCAGTTAGGGCATGGGGCTCCCCTGAGTATTTGGGCAGCCAGGCCGCTCCAGGGATGTAGGGCAGGGAAAAGGGCATCACCGCTGCTGCAGCTGCATTGGTGGTAGTGGGCACCTCTGTATACGACATCTTTCTCCCCCCTAGTTAAGCGTGGCCTACCTTCCGACGATCCTCTTCTGTAGGCCGCGGCTCCACTGCTGCTGCTATGGACGAGGACCTGGCGTCGCGCTCCGATGACGTCAGCGTCGCTCTCTCTCCCTTCCAGGACCTTGCGCAGCGTCGGTGCGTGGGGCGGAGCTTCGGATCTCGCGCGGTTTTGACGTCCACGCCCCTCTTCTTCCCGCGCGGCGTCCTGAAGATGGCGTCTGATGGCGGGAAGCAGCTGCGGATGGCGGGAAGACGGCAGAAAACGGCGAGAAACGGTCCAAGATGGCGTCTGATGGCGGGAATCGGCTCCGGATGGCGGGAAACTTCGCCACAGGTAAGTTACAAAAGTCTTTTTCAGGCACACAGTACCCGGTGGTTGCGGGCACGAAATCCTGCCGACTACGCCAAAGCTGACTCGCCCCCTGTTCCGTGGCTCAGGGTGGTCAGGCCAGTGGTAGTCCGTTATGTGCTATTGATTATGTCCGACTACGCCACCCGTGGATTTGCGGTCATTAGGAACCGCCGCTGCAGGGCAGACCGCTGGGGCTGATGATATATGCAGCTGGGATGGTGTGACTCCCCACGGGAAGAGTGCGGTCCCAGGGCAGTGTGGTGGATGGTGGGAGTGATGGTAGTGAGAGTCCCGGTGCCGATAGTGCTGGAGGAGCAAGGAGCACACAGACAACAAGTTGCAGTCCAGGGTCTTTACTAAAACAGGTAAACTGACCCATAAACAGTCCCGGCTAGGAGGGGACCTGGATGTCTGAGAGCAACGGGGAAATTGGCCCTGGTCAGGGTGAGGGTGTAGGCCTACTGTGCTTTCTGCGCTCCTTCTGGCTATCTCCTCGTTATAGGGTAACAGCCCACGTTTCCGAGCTTTCCGTGTATTCTCGCCTGTATGGCCTGCGACGTGGGTTCCTTTCTGCTCCCAGCCTTGTACGGCTTTACTGGTCCCTTCGGTTGTGGCAGGGCCTCCAGGCTTCTTAGGCCAAGGAATATACAGTCCCTTGCGAACTGGTTATCTGCTGGAGAATGTGGAATCCTCCCAGCCTCAGACACCAAAGTCTGGTAAAGTAAGTCTTTTATCTGCCAAGACAGGCTCTCTTCGCCTCTTGTCTCTGGCTTGTGGCTCTCCTCCTGCCACACTTCCTCTTAGGTGCAGTGCAACTGTCTGTCCCTGCTCTGCTCTGGGACAAGTCTCAGTGCTGAGACAGGCCATCAAGTTCTCTCAAACCCTGCCCCCAGTACCCGCTTTTATAGGGGCAGCCTGCTCCCCCTACTGGCCTGAGACAGGAGGCATTGCATGCTAATGTTCCCCTGACCAGAGAACCTCCCCCTTGCTCTCAGACACAGCTTTAATTACACTTGTGGCATCCAGGCCAGGGTGACACAACTGGAATTGAGTTTTTCAAAGAGTGAGCGGAGCTTCGCAGGGAGAAACATAACAGAGCGCAGCAACACAGTCCTCATAATTTACAACATTGTATTGGAGTGGATTTTTTGAGGACCTCATTTGAGGAACTCCATTCTAGCTGTTTCACTAGTGAGCCGTGTAGATCGGAGTGGATTTTTTGTGGACCTCATTTTAGTAACTCCATTCTAGCTGATTCACTAGTGAGCCTTCTAGATCGGAGTGGATTTTTTGAGGACCTTATTTTAGTAACTCCATTCTAGCTGATTCACTAGTGAACCATCTAGATCGGAGTGGGTATTTTGAGGATCTCCCTGGAGCCTCCAAACTGTACTGTTTGGTGCTGAGGTGACTGGAATCGAGTTTTTCAAAGAGTGAGCGGAGCTTCGCAGGGAGAAACATAACAGAGCGCAGCAACAGATTCCTCATAATTTAGAACATTGTATTGGAGTGGATTTTTTGAGGACCTCATTTTAGCAACTCCATTCTAGCTGATTCACTAGTGAGCTGACGCGCCCCCTGGGCCAGTGCTGTTTGGGGATACCCGGAGCCGGATCAGATGGGGGTTGTAGTCTCCGAGTGGCGGTGACCCGGTCCGTGCCCAGGGTGTCAAACTCAGTGTGTGGCAGTCCTTACAGATGTTGTTGGATGTTCTTTGTGTCGACTACGCCACCCGTTGATTTGCGGTCAAATGGCCGCCGCTGCAGAAGGGTCCGCTGAGGCTGGTGGTGTGTGTGCAGCTGTGGTAGTATAACCCCCAACGGGAGGGGTATGGCCTCAGGGGGTCAGATGTAGAGGATGGTGGTTGTGGAGGTGCAGTGTGGATGGTAAGAAGACTCAGAGTCGGGCTGTGCAGTTCAGGGTTTTTACTTACTGCTGTTCTTTTGGTCACTCTGGCCTTGAGTGACCACCCGAGCCGTGCTGCGTCCACCAGGTCCTGGACTCGTCCAACCCCCAAGCAATTCTGGAGCGTGATCCTGAGCTCCCTTTCTGACTTTCCTTTCTACGGCCGTTCCCACCAGGGATCCACTTATGTCCGGCTTCCTCGGGTCTCTTGTTGGTTAAACCCTTTTCTCTGGGTTCCCTGACCCTATACTCGGTGTGCCTTCTCAGTGGATTTAGTGAGGGTCGTGGCATATCCTGCCCACGACCTCCGGTTCCTGGCTAAGGTGTGCTTTGCCTCTGCCAGCTTGGGATCCGGTACCCTTGTGCCAACCCTTCACCCTTCTGGTCTGATTTTAGGTTCTTGGGGTTCCTTCTTCTTTTCCCCTCTGGGTCTTTCTTTTCTCCTCTCTCTCTCTTGGCCTTGGAGCTGGCTGAGCCTCTCTGCTCTACTCCTCTACAAAGACTGACTGTCTGACCCTGTTCTAAGATGGTTCCCACCTTATATACTCCCTCTATGTGTGAGCTCAGGTGACCAGCACCCAATGAGCTCCTATCTTTACCCAGACTGCTCCCTCTATCTGCCCCTACACTACTGGGATGTTCCACCCCCCTCCCACTCCAGCCAGGGACAGACGCTGTCGTACCTGCACATGTATCTGGTGGGAGTACAGTAGTTCTGTCCCTCGGTAATGGGATGTATGTAGTGTATGCAGCTAGCTGAGCTCAGTCCCACACTCCATCCTTACCCGGGAGTGGAATACCACACCTCTGGGTTGAGGTGCAATACCCCTGTAGCAGCCGAGTCCTCAGGGTGCTACATTCCCCCCTGGTAAATCACAGCACGTCCTCGGGCTGTAAGAGAATAAAAACATCCACAAACATACAATTTTTTCATAAAACATAAACATATAAAACATCATATATATTAGCAGCAATAAACTTTTTTTTTTTTTTTTCTTGTTCCTCCGGCCACGGTGCGACTTGTGACCGGGTAAAGTGCAACAGTCTATTCTTGAAAAACAGTTTTCCTATAAAACCAGTAGGGGGCGCCTTAGAAAGCGCAACTATATACAAGGGGAAATGGTCGCTCTCAGTCCTCGGTCAGTGGGAATAGGGACACACGGGTTGCAGTTCACACTTGTCCCAACGGGGAACATCTTTAAATCAGCAACAGTTCACTGTACCCCGACGGGTAACTATATACAGTCTCTCTTTACCGTACTTTAATGACGGCGTCCTCCTGCTCCTTCTTTGTATTCTTCAGACCCGTCCGGGTCCTCTTGCTCCTCCCCACAC
Organism: Phyllobates terribilis; assembly: GCF_046119375.1. NCBI lineage: Eukaryota > Metazoa > Chordata > Amphibia > Anura > Dendrobatidae > Phyllobates > Phyllobates terribilis. The sequence continues at coordinate 80,867,490 of NW_027362772.1, forward strand.
CGCAGCTCCTCCTCCGTCAGCCGGTGTACATGGAGGGCGTAGGGTCCTTTGGCACACTTGTGCCGGGTAAAGGTGACCTCATCCCCTACATATAGGTCACGACCTCTGTGTCCCTCCGGCAGATGACTTTCTACGTCTCTGCGGGTGACAAAGACGTCGCCGGGGGTATGATGGTCTCTTATGAAACCCCAACCGTGCTGCATATGAAATTTAATCGCAGTCCCGGTGGTACGGGGACCATGAACTGCACGGGGGTCTCTCCTGGTCCGGCTCTTCTGCTCCGCGCTCCGCACCTGCATCTGTTTCTCACGGACCCGCCTCTCTCTTCGTTCTCGTTCGAAGACTGCCAACTGCTGGCGGCAGCACTCCACACGCTCCGCTGCGGCTTCCCGTGTTTCTTGAGTGAACCCCATGAGGTCTTCTCCGGTGGGGTCCCACTCGAACTGTGCTTCTTCCAGCGGGAGCGGGGTTCTCCTGACGGGCTTCGGAGCCGGAATCAGGGGCTCGCACAGGGGCCTTGCTTTTTGGAGTTCCAGTTGGTAGTACTCCTGTGGCCATATAAAAGGCTGCCCATCCGGGCACGTGTGCTGGGCAAATAGATCTTCACCCAGGTGCGGCACTCGAGATGTTGAGGGCGCGGTGATGGTAGCAGCGCCCGGGTTGACCAGGCCTTGCGACCAGGCTTGGGGCACCCTAAAGGTAAAGGGCACCGTAAGGACGGCGGCGCCCGGGGTTACTCGGCCCTGCGACCAGGCCGGTGGCTCCGCGGAGGTAGGGGGCGCTGTTGGAATTGCGGCGCCCGGGGGTACTAGACCTTGCGACCAGGCCGGTGCTGTTTCCTGCTTTGCCGCGCTCAGGGTTGAGGCGCGTGACGTCACAGGGGTCGCTGCCGCGGCTTCTGCTTGAGGCCTAGTCTGGAGCGGTGACGGTGCAGCGACGGGCACGGCAGGGGGAATTTCGGGCTCTGCGACGGGGAGCTGGGGCAGGCTCACGGTTTCTCGGGTCGGGGTAGTGACGTCCCCTTTACCTGCCTCCGTCTGTTCAGCTCCCTCCTCGGCGCCGTCTCCGGCCTTCACTCCTCCTGCACCATCCTCAGAGGCGGTCTGTCTCCTCGTCTCGGGTGGCGTGCTCCGCTGACGGGTTCCGGTCTGCTGGGCCATCTCTCGGCTCCACTCCGCCAGCGTGTCTCGCTGCACCTGGGCCATCCTCCGTGCGAGGCCCTCCAGCGCGGTCTGTGCACACTCCCGGTCTCGGGGGAGCTGTGCCAGGATCTCCACCAGACCTAGTGGGGTGGTTGCTTGCAGCAGGCTCCTGACCACTGGGTCGGTGCTGCCTGACTCTCCCTCCATCTCCGGGTGTGCTTTCTCCATACTCCTCTCCAGACTTCTTGTCTCCGGGTGCGCTCTCTCCAGACTCCTCCAGGCTGCACCCATCTTCGCTCTTTTGTTCTGTCTCCGCCCACATTGAGGGTGGTCTCGGGGCAACTTGGTGATTGTCAGTTCCAGGGGCAGTTCCCTCACGCTGATGGACATCTCTAGCATCACAGTCTCTGTTGGTGGGGGCGGTTTCCGCTTTTGGCGCCATTCTTCGACCTGGCCCACGATGGGAGGTGGCCTCCTGCCACCCTCTGGCACGCCCATAATGGCGTCCGCTCTTCCAAGGCGGGAAATCTTCTGAAATGGCGGGAATCGTCTCCCAGTGGCGGGAAACTCCGTGGATGGCAGGAAAAAGCTGCAGATGGCGGGCAACCGGCGGGAAACGATCCGTGATGGCGTCCGATGGCGGGGACCCTCCGGAACCGGCGGGAGACTTCTTTTTGAGGTAAAGGTGAACTTTTCTTCAGGCACGCAGTACCCGGTTGTTGCGGGCACGTTATCCTGCCGACTACGCCAAAGTTGACGCGCCCCCTGGGCCAGTGCTGTTTGGGGATACCCGGAGCCGGATCAGATGGGGGTTGTAGTCTCCGAGTGGCGGTGACCCGGTCCGTGCCCAGGGTGTCAAACTCAGTGTGTGGCAGTCCTTACAGATGTTGTTGGATGTTCTTTGTGTCGACTACGCCACCCGTTGATTTGCGGTTAAAAGGCCGCCGCTGCAAAAGGGTCCGCTGAGGCTGGTGGTGTGTGTGCAGCTGTGGTAGTATAACCCCCAACGGGAGGGGTATGGCCTCAGGGGGTCAGATGTAGAGGATGGTGGTTGTGGAGGTGCAGTGTGGATGGTAAGAAGACTCAGAGTCGGGCTGTGCAGTTCAGGGTTTTTACTTACTGCTGTTCTTTTGGTCACTCTGGCCTTGAGTGACCAACCGAGCCGTGCTGCGTCCACCAGGTCCTGGACTCGGCCAACCCCCAAGCAATTCTGGAGCGTGATCCTGAGCTCCCTTTCTGACTTTCCTTTCTACGGCCGTTCCCACCAGGGATCCACTTATGTCCGGCTTCCTCGGGTCTCTTGTTGGTTAAACCCTTTTCTCTGGGTTCCCTGACCCTATACTCGGTGTGCCTTCTCAGTGGATTTAGTGAGGGTCGTGGCATATCCTGCCCACGACCTCCGGTCCTGGCTAAGGTGTGCTTTGCCTCTGCCAGCTTGGGATCCGGTACCCTTGTGCCAACCCTTCACCCTTCTGGTCTGATTATAGGTTCTTGGGGTTCCTTCTTCTTTTCCCCTCTGGGTCTTTCTTTTCTCCTCTCTCTCTCTTGGCCTTGGAGCTGGCTGAGCCTCTCTGCTCTACTCCTCTACAAAGACTGACTGTCTGACCCTGTTCTAAGATGGTTCCCACCTTATATACTCCCTCTATGTGTGAGCTCAGGTGACCAGCACCCAATGAGCTCCTATCTTTACCCAGACTGCTCCCCCTATCTGCCCCTACACTACTGGGATGTTCCACCCCCCTCCCACTCCAGCCAGGGACAGACGCTGTCGTACCTGCACATGTATCTGGTGGGAGTACAGTAGTTCTGTCCCTCGGAAATGGGATGTATGTAGTGTATGCAGCTAGCTGAGCTCAGTCCCACACTCCATCCTTACCCGGGAGTGGAATACCACACCTCTGGGTTGAGGTGCAATACCCCTGTAGCAGTCGAGTCCTCAGGGTGCTACAGAGCCGTATAGATCGGAGTGGATTTCTTGAGGATCTCCCTGTAGCCTCCAAACTGTACTGTTTGGTGCTGAGGTGACTGGAATCGAGTTTTTCAAAGAGTGAGCGGAGCTTCGCAGGGAGAAACATAACAGAGCGCAGCAACAGAGTCCTCATAATTTACAACATTGTATTGGAGTGGATTTGTTGAGGACCTCATTTGAGCAACTCCATTCTAGCTGATTCACTAGTGAGCCGTATAGATCGGAGTGGATTTTTTGAGGACCTCATTTGAGCAACTCCATTGTAGCTGATTCACTAGTGAGCCGTATAGATTGGAGTGGATTTTTGAGGACCTCATTTGAGCAACTCCATTCTATCTGATTCACTAGTGAGCCGTCTAGATCGGTGTGGATTTTTAGATGATCTCCCTGTAGCCTCTATTCTGTACAGTTCATTGGTGACCTGAGTAGAATGGAGTTGCTGGAGCGATGTCCTCATAGGATCAAATCCAATCTAGACGGCTCATGACTGAAACCTCCAGAATGGAGTTAATTCCAGGAGCTCCTCATAGATTCCAATCTCATGGCATAGGAATTATAAATGTATGTATGTATTGTCACTTTTTGTGACATACATAATTACACACAGCACTGATTGTTCAGTTTTGCTCAAATTTGACTTTTACTGTATTTCCACCAGTCCCAGCCACAGCAGCGACATTTCTGAAGAGTGGGCGGAGCTAGACAACATTTATGTGATCATTTCTGCCACATTTGTGATATAAATTATGATAATGTCCAGCCGCTCTTCATAATGCTGGTGCTGACCAGGACTGGTGGACAAACAAGAAAAGTAAAATTTTATCAAACATGAACAATCAGAGCTTTGTGTAAGTTTTTAAACTATGAAAAGTGATAATATAAAAAACAAACAAATTTTTTAATTTAACAAAAAAAAAGCTTTCTACCTCTCACATTTTATTAAATACTGGCATGCAAAATTTGTTTCTTCATGAATTGTGGTTGTAATCTTGTATAATGTCTGCCAAGAAATAATAAAACACCCTGCAGCAACTCCAATCTATATTTTTTTTGTTTTCTTTTACATTTTAGCCCCTTTTTGTAATACAATCTTACTATTAGCGCCATATAGTAGTTTTGGCCAACATCTTGTAGTAATGTCCCCATCATGGTTCCTATCTTGTGCTTATGTCCCCCATCATGGTACTCATCTTGTTTTATTGTCTCCCATCATGGCCATCTTGTAGAAATATCCTCCTACCTGGTCCCCTTTTTGTAGCAATCTCACCATTCGGCTCCCTATCTCACAGTAACGTGTCCCTTCCTGGTCCCCTTTTTGTAGTAATGTCTCTTTGCAGTAATGTCAAGATCCTGATCCTCATCTTCTAGTACTGTTCCCATCCTGGTCCCCTGCAGACATTAGCTGCTGGCCTGTGATTGACCCACAGTTGGCATTGGTATAGCTGAGCAAAGAGCTTGTCTGTGCACGGCGCCTGCAATATGTTCCACTGAAAAAGTGCTGACGTGCCACAATCCTCAAGGTGTATGGTGCCTGCGGCCTGCATGAAGCAGCCTCTGTGGCCAAATGTTTGAGACCCCCACTCGAGTCTATAAAGCTACAGCTGCCAATCAAGATACAGGGTGCCATGATATACTGAGGGGCTGCGATTGGCTTGATTAGTTATTCTGTGATGACAGATTCTCTTTACACCCCGAGTGATTTCAGACCAATCACCTATTCTGTGTAGAAGTGATACAGATTTACAAGACAGTGACTTGAAGGGTCAACGTGATATTTGAAATTTTTTCTCAACATTTTATTTCAGTTATATTTTCAAGCAGATCAGGGGGTGTTCATATCCTGAGCCGACCATAAGCTGCCCCCAAAAAACTCACTGTCTTCACCGAGGGGTGCGCAGTTCAGGCAAAAGAAACGTATACACAGTCCATAATATGGATATCCATGGAAAATGGAGGGCTTGTAGTGATCGATGGGTTATTGCATTGTGGGGTGGCTAGGTTCTGCTTGAAAGTATAAGGACATTCACAAATGAAAAAGATATCATACAAGGTTTACTTAAGTCTTGCAAATAAGAAAACAGGTGTACTGGTGTGATAATTCTAAAAATACAGGTGCATCTCACTAAATTAGAATATCATCAAAAAGTTAATTTATTTCAGTTCTTCAATACAAAAAGTGAAACTCATATAGAGTCATTACAGACAGAGTCATCTATTTCAAGTGTTTATTTCTGTTAATGTTGATGATTATGGCTTACAGCCAATGAAAACACAAAAGTCATTATCTCAGTAAATTAGAATAATTAACAAAAAACACCTGCAAAGGCTTCCTAAGCATTTAACAAGGTCCCTTAGTCTGTTTCAGTAGGCTCCACAATCATGGGAAAAACTGCTGGCTTGACAGATGTCCAGAAGGCAGTCACTGACACACTCCACAAGGTATCAGAGTCTGGAGGAAGAGTGGAGAGGCCACAATCCAAGCTGCTGGAGGTCTAGTGTGAAGTTTCCACAATCAGTGATGGTTTGAGGAGCCATGACATCTTCTGGTGTAGGTCCACTCTGTTTTATCAAGACCAAAGTCAGCGCAGCCGTCTACCAGGACATTTTACAGCACTTCATGCTTCCCTCTGCCGACAAGCTTTTTGGAGATGGAAATGTCATTCTCAAGCAGGACTTGACCCCTGTCCACACGGCCAAAAGTACCAGTACCTGGTTTACACACAACAGTATCACTGTGCTTGATTGGCAGAAAACTCACCTGACCATAACCCCATAGAGAATCTATTATAGAGAATCTATGGGGTATTGTCGAGAGGAAGACGAGAGACACCAGACCCAACAATGCAGACGAGCTGAAGGCTGCTATCAAAGCCATCTGGGCTTCCATAACACCTCAGCAGTGCCACAGGCTGATCGCCTCCATGCCACATTGCCGCATTGATGCAGTAATTGATGCAAAAGGATCCCAGACCAACTATTGAGGGCATTTACTGACCATACATTTCAGTAGGATAACATTTCAGATTTTAAAATAATTTTTCAAGCTGTTATAAAGTATTCTAATTTACTGAGATAATGACTTTTGTGTTTTCATTGGCTGTAAGCCATAATCATCAACATTAACAGAAATAAACACTTGAAATAGATCACTGTGTGTAATGACTCTATTAGACAACCAACAGAAGATTAGACCCCTAAAATATAACTTTTATTCGAATATGCTAAAAAGGACTCAGTAGTCACCATAACAACAAACACAAAAACAAGACAAAATGCCAGGGAACAGGGATAAGTCACACATCAGTCAGGAAGGATTACGGGCTCTATCTGTCCCTATTTTGTCCCTAAATTCTCTCCCTTCCTGACAGCGGAGGTTGGCACCCTAATTTTTGCTCCGTGGCGCCCCCGCTCAACGTTGGTGTCCCTAATATCCCTGGTAAATATCTATCTTTATATTTAAAAAACCACAATCGTGAATAAAAGATAGAGAAAAGTGAACGTACAGATTAAGAAGCCGACAATTCATCATAGATATGCATTTAAGGAGACCCAAGGGAGAGAATTTAGGGACAAAATAGGGACAGATAGAGCCCGTAATCCTTCCTGACTGATGTGTGACTTATCCCTGTTCCCTGGCATTTTGTCTTGTTTTTGTGTTTGTTGTTATGGTGACTACTGAGTCCTTTTTAGCATATTCGAATAAAAGTTATATTTTAGGGGTCTAATCGTCTGTTGGTTGTCTAGTCTTGCAATTGGGCCCCGCTTATACATCCCTTGTTCAGGTGTGTAATGACTCTATATAATATGACTTTCACTTTTTGTATTGAAGAACTGAAATAAATTAACTTTTTGATGATATTCTAATTTAGTGAGATGCACCTGTAGATAAAAGGGTTTAACTTGAATTGACGTCATAGCACAGACCTGCATCAACTCAGCTTAAACAGAACAAAACCCATAGGACCCTATTCATCATAGTTTTTACTCCAGAATTCTGTTATAAAATGCTCAATCGTATAATTTGGATGCAACTGAAGACTATGTAAAAATGTTGCAACTTTTTCCTTTCTAATGGCATTTTTATCGGTAAGTGGGCAGGGTTGTGATGACTGCTGTTTGGCAACTTCATCATGAGCAGCGGTGGTCGCTACAAATCTTCCTCCAGTAAGTGGCATAGCGCATGGAGGCGCTGTCCAGCCATCAGACGCTTCTGATGAATATGTCTCTTAATGAATCAGGAGCTGCGTCCTTCACCTCCGCCCTCTCATCAAGACATTAATCAGGTGCATAGTTCTTTAAGGTGACAATGCAGCAATTTAGCTCGAGTAGTTCATATTTTGTATGCATTTATGTACATAAATGACATAGCCGAGTGCTGGGATGGCCTATTTTTATTAGTCCTATACAGAATCCATAAATGGACGGACCGACCTGTGCTAAGCATACGTGAAAATTATTTTATCAAACATGGACATAGTCTTTCCTAAGTAACATTGGGGTCCCTGGTGGTCCTAACCTCAGCAACTTATATTTTATCCAATATGACAGTAACAGTGTGTCCCTCCCCAGCCTGTGTTTATGTACTCTATGTAATGTAACCTGCTTTAGTGTAAGGGGTGTAAGGCTATGTGCCCACGATGCAGAAATGCTCAGTTTCCGCATCTCCCTGGCAGAAAAAACGCATGCGGATTGCACATGCGGATTGCACATGCGGATGTGAAGCGTTCTTCACTTGCATTTCCGCATGCGGGTTGACAAGCGCTTTCCAAGCGATTTTAACATCACTTGGAAAGTGCTTGACAACTTGGTCACACTATATAAATCCATGCAACCGGCATGGATTTTTATAGTGTGACCGAAAGAATGGTAAAAAATAAATCTATACTTACCTTCTGATGGCCCCCGCTGTCTTGCTTCGCTCCGTCCTGGCTGCCGGCAGCGCGCGGTACACTGAAGGACCTGCCATCATATGACTGACGTCAGCGCAGGTCCTTCAGTCCACAGCACGCTGCCGGCAAGTGAAGAAAGGGGCACCGCGAGCCATCAGAAGGCAAGAATAATATTTATTTTTTATTTTATTCTTTTTTTCACAGGTTCTATGGTACCCAGGTCCGGAAGAGAGTCTCCTGTCCTCCACACCCGGGTGCCATCCGCACATAGAAACGCATATTATCCATGTGTGCAAATGTGCGGACACAGATGATATGCGTTTCAATGCAAGTCAATGGCGGCAATTACGCTGCGTGTCCGCAAAATTAATGGACATGCTGCGGATTATCATTCCGGAAAAACACGCAGCATGTGCACAGCACGGATTATCATTGGGGAACATGGCAGGCCTTCTACCATGCATTTAAGCGTTTCTGCAGCGTTTTTGCCGGTGCTTAAATGCATCGTGGGCACACAGCCTAACAGCGTGTCCCTCCCCTGTGTTCATGGACTGTAATGTTATCAGGCCTAGGTCAACATCTCTTGTTGCATCTAGAGGGTGTGAACCCTTCCCCCATCCAGGGGCTGATCCCAGTAGACAGAACAATAGACTCATGTTTGGCCCAGTCAGTTGCGTGGGGCCTCCCGATGCTGGAGGGTCTCAGGCTGCGGCCAGATCCTCCTGGCGTGTGTGGATTGATAGAAGCCGCCACGTGGGACTGTGTTGTGTCCCTCATCTGCTGGATCCATTGAACTTATCCAAGGACTATTTCTATATTTTCCCTGGCCGGAGGCGCCCCTGGACTTGTTTCTGCTGTTATATAGCAAAAAGGAACCAAATACAGAGTATATGGCAAAGAATCAAAAAACTTTATTGTAAACAATATACAGAAAAGACATACATGATTAAAAAGGACGACACACAGACAACCAAACTGGGTGACACATATACAACATAATAATAGATGTTAAATATCTATTGGGATAAAGTACAAGAAGTGCTAGTATTCAAGTCATTTATGCACTGGTACAAAATTATGGCACATTTCATCACTATGGATATGTACCACGTGCCATATGGCCTATAGTGCCCTATGAAAGAAAGCTAAAGAAATATATTGCACTCTTACCCACATTAGATCAGCACCCAGAATAAACAAGGACCTCAATGCGTGTTTCGCGTGGTATATCCTATGGATTCCTCGGGGGGGATTGTTTAATAGGACATTCCATGTCTTTTTAAATATACTTTTGGTCCGTTCCAGTCACGTGACCGCAGGCCCTAATCATCTCATGGACCATCAGCGCATGCACGCTGAACCGCCCGAGCCAGATACGTCACGCACGGCCATCAAGGTGAACCACGCATGACAGGGAACCAGGACTCGTTGCCATGGCCACCCTCACACCGGCCACGCAGCCCCCCTGGATGCCCCTCTACCCAGCCCATGCCCCCCTCACACCAGCCACGCAGCACCCCTGGATGCCCCTCTACCTAGCCCATGCCCCCCTCACACCAGCCACGCTGCCCCCTGGAGGCCTCTACAACATTTATTCACATGGTCAGCTCTCCCCACCTCAGTCCACTCCGGATCAGCATCAGTCCTCACAGCAGAACGCTGAACACGAGCTCCTCAGCAGAGCCATAGCCAGGGCACAGGTTGTTACACAGCTCAGTACAGGAACCTCAGCCGAGTCCTGGAACTCTTTTTATTAGAAAAGTATAAAACAAACCATAAAACACACTGCACAAAGAACAAATTGCAAAACACAAACAAGTCCAAATTATAATGTCCAGTATGAATTAAAAGGCAAAAATGTCCTGCAATGTTCATGGAACATAAAACGTCATTTCCAAAAGTCCCCCCCAGCAAGGGAAGACCTTAACCCTTTTTTTCCAAAAATATCCCCTTCCAACATTCACTCCACATTCATACCTAAACCTCCAAAACAAAACAACAAACTGGCCCAGTTTTTTTTTTTTGTTCCCACTCCCAACACCCAAGGTCCCACGATAGTCTGTGGCCTCATCACACCAGGGTCCCACTAAAGTTTGTGGCCCACAAAGATACCAGGTCCTTTTGCCTTTTTTCCCATCCATTTTAGGATGTCCAAACCACCAACCCATCCACCAAAACCCCTCCCCCCCTCCCCCCTGAAACCCCCCACCCAACCTACACTAAACCCCCCCAAACACACATCATAATACACAGACATATAAAAAATAATATACGCAACTTTATAACACTACAATAAACCTAAAAAACTTAATCACATTACCATATACAACAACCATGAACCAAAATCAGACCCAAGTTCGGTGCTTGCAAGCCCTATATACGGGTTCCAATACCATAAAACAAAAAACTACACGTGAGGGTAACAGCCCACCACCGGGAACTGGAGACTACAGAGGCTCTCACCCTAATCTATCACACAGAATCCTATCCCTCTCTAATAAAGAAAAAGAAAAATCTGTCCCTACCACCCTACCAATCTTTCCCTACCTGTCCCTACCTGTCCCTCACTACCAACCTAATACTAACTACCTGTCCCTAAAGACTGTCCCTACGTGTCCCTCCCTGACCCTACACATCTATCTGACCCTACAAATAAATATAAAATATAGAAAGGGACTAAACTAACCCTATCACAGACACACATTCCCTAACTCTCCCTAGGGCACATTAAATGAGAACCCCCTCCATAGAAGGGAAGCCCTCCCTGCACCCAGCCTCTCATACTCCAGCGAGCGCACTTTTGCCAGGTCACCCAGGATGTTCCTAATCACCTCTTCCCATGGGAGGACTTTCTGCTGGGTGGACACTAAACACCGTGCGTTCCACGTGTAAAACCTAGTCACTAAGCTAACTAAGAAAACAGTGCCCCGATCTCGGCCACCAAGGGATCTGAATGCCCCATAGGCCCACTCCGCATAGGAAAGGCCTGCCAGCCTGGGCCAGCCAATGGAAGCACCCACCCTCTTGTAGACCTCTGTATTAAAAGGACACCGAAGCAGGAAGTGCTCCATGCTTTCAAGCATGCCGCCACACTCCTCGCGGGGACAATCCCGGTCATCAGAGTTCCTGTACTTCAGGTTGTCCCTCACATACAAATACAAAAAGAATAGTCGGCACTCCGTAATCCTCGTTAGTAGTAGTGGTGCACGTGGAGAGATTACAAGTAAAATGAAGAAAATCCCAGCACTCACGTGTATACAATCTGTTCATTTATTCCACATGTAGGAAAACTACAACAAGACGTTTCAGCCCCTCACAGGCTTTTTTCAATTGAATTGAAAAAAGCCTGTGAGGGGCTGAAACGTCTTGTTGTAGTTTTCCTACATGTGGAATAAATGAACAGATTGTATACACGTGAGTGCTGGGATTTTCTTCATTTTACTTGTCCCTCACATACAGTCTCCCATGGAAGCAGCGCCAAGCCAAGTCCCAAAACTTCAAGGGGATCCGCTTAGAGTTTAATAACCCGAGCCCCACCTCCAGATCCCGGCTTGGGCAATCCTTGAGGGCCAGGGGCTTCTGGAAGTGGGTCAACAGAACCCTATTGTCAAGTAACCTCTTTGACAAGGTCCTGATCTCCCACACTCCCAGACCCCACCGGCGGATCACCTTCACAACCAGGGTAGCATAAGCCGGAAGATGCCCATGAGGCGTGCGAAGGTCCTTCACCCGCCCTCCTGTCTCCCATTGCTGGAAGAAAGGCCGAAACCACCCCCTACAGGAGAACACCCACGGAGGAGCCCTCTCTAACCAGAGGTTGGCGATGTTTGCCTTAAGAAAGGTGTTTACTAGAAACACCACTGGGTTGACCATACCCAACCCTCCTAGTCTCCTCGTGCGGTACGTGACCTCCCTCTTTATTAGGTTCAGCCTATTCCCCCATAATAGTTGGAAGAACAGGCTGTAGACCCGTGTCCAAAGAGGTTCTGGCAAGATGCAGACGCTGCCCAGGTATATTAATAAAGGGAGCAAATACCCCTTGGCCAGGTTAACCCTTTCCCTCAGGGTCAAAGACCAACCCTTCCACTGATCCACCTTCTGGGCGGCAATCTTAAGTCTGCCCTCCCAGTTTTGCTGGGGATAGTCCCCCGGGCCGAAACTGATGCCTAAAATTTTTGCTGTGGCCTGAGGCCCTGGAAGGGTGTCCGGGAGATCAAAACTAGGATCTCCCCCTCCCAGCCAGAGACTCTCACACTTATCCCGGTTGATCATGGACCCAGATGCCACAGAGTAGCGCTCAACCTCAGACATGACCCAGTCTGCCTCCTCTCTCGAGGATACAAAAAGGGAAACGTCGTCGGCGTACGCCACTACCCTCAAGGTGGTCTCTGGCTCCGCCCGGTCCATCCCGACTCCCACCAACGGTCCGCGTTCCACTCTCCTTAAAAAGGGGTCGATCGCGAACACGTATAACAGTGGGCTCAGAGGACAGCCCTGGAGGACACCAGACTTCACCTCAAAAGGGGGTCCGAACGAACCGTTCACAAGCGGAAAAGTCTCTGCCCCATTGTATAATACTCTCAACCAATCAACCATTCTCCCAGGCAGACCGTACCTCAAAAGGACGGACCAGAGGTACTCATGGTTAACCCGGTCAAAGGCCTTCGCCTGGTCTAAGGACAGCAAGTACCCCTTCCAGTGACCTGCCCTGCTCTGCTCCACTGCCTCCCGGACACCGAGCACAGCACTAAAAGTACTGCGGCCTCGAACAGAGCAGTGCTGGGCCCCTGAAAGGAACCGGGGTGCAAACTTCACCAACCGATTGAAAAGCACCTTTGCCAGAACCTTTCGGTCCGTATTGAGAAGTGCTATGGGACGCCAATTCTCAATACGGGACGAGTCTTTACCCTTTGACAGAATAATCAGGGCGGACTTCCTCATTGAACCGGGCAGAAAGTCCGAGGAGAGACATTCATTAAAAACCTCAGTCATGAGGGGGACCAAAGAGTCCCTAAAAGTCCTGTAAAACTCGGATGTTAAGCCATCCGGACCGGGCGATTTTTTGGGCCGGAGCCCATCAATGGCCCGTCTCACTTCCTCTTCCCTGATTGCTTCTGCCAAAACATGAAGAGAGGGGTCATCCCCTGGCTCAGGGATGGTTTCAGCCAGGAAAGCCGACATCTCATCCCGATCTGGATTCCTCCTTCCCAAGAGGTGCGAGTAGAAGGATCTGACCACCTCCAGGATCCCTGATTTGGATCTGTTCAGGGAACCCGTACTGTCAATCAGTCCTGTTACCATCTTGCAACTCACTGACATCCTGCAGTTCCTGTAGGGGTCGGGCGAGCGGTACCTCCCGAAATCCCTCTCAAAAACTAAGGATGTGTGCCTATCATACTGGCACCCCTTCAGCAAGGCCTTCACCCTGGAGATTTCCTCACGGTCCCCTCTAGTCGAGACGAGCTGCTCGAGTTTCCTCCCCAGCTCCCGATACAGGCGGTACCTGTTCAGGCCTCTGAGGCTCGAGAGCTGACGGAAGAACCCCGCAACCCTTCTTTTGAAGATCTCCCACCACTCAGACTTACTGCTACAGAGACCCAAGAGAGGTAACTGGCTCTGAAGAAATTCCTCAAAGGATTGTCTTACATCCGCTTCTTCCAACAGGGACGAATTCAGCTTCCATAGGCCTCTCCCTATCCGGGGAGTCTCTGTAACATTCAAGGAAAATAAAATAAAACAGTGATCGGAGAATTCCACCTCAACAGCGGACACTGCAGAAGAGACGGCTTCCTCCTTTAAAAGAAACCTATCTATCCTAGACCTACAACTACCCCTATGAAAGGTGAAACCTCCGTGACCTGGGGTGTGCCGGATGTGGACATCCAGCAGGCGAGCTTCGCTTGCTATACTATTAAGAGTATTACTATCAAAATCCAGCCTTCGGTCTCCGGGGCCTCCCCTATCACGGGATCTAGTTATAGTATTAAAGTCCCCACCGAAGACCACCTGCCGGCTGGTAAAAAGATAGGGCTTGATCTTCAGGAAGAGACATTTACGGTCCCACCTTGACTGTGGACCATAGATGTTAATGAGCCGGAGCTCCTGTCCCCCCATGAAGACGTCAAGGACCAAGCACCTCCCCATTTCTACCTCGATCACCCGTCTGCATTCCACCGAAGCGGCCTTAAAAAGGACCGCTACCCCGCTATACGGCTCGGCCGCAAGAGATCAGTATGAGGGCCCGCATCTCCACTCCCTCCTTGCTTTGTAAATGGCCCCCATGTCCGTTAGTCTGGTCTCCTGCAAAAATAAAATGTCAGCCTCAACTCGGTTGAAAAAATCAAAGGCCATAAATCTGGCCGTATCTGACTTTATACTGGCGACATTAATCGACGCCAGAGTCAACGGGGTAGGTTCCGCCATCATGGGTGATTGAGTTAGACGGCCTTCTTTTTGACCGTACCCCCCGATTTTTTCCGCTCACCTTCAGAGGAGGAGCCAGACTCTCCCCTCCTCTTCAGTGACACCGAGGTGTCCATGGTACCCGCCACCTCCTTCCCAGTACTGGGTTCCTCACCCCTGGACCCCAGGGCAGTCCCCCCCCCAGAGGAAAGTGAGCCCCCGGAGGATGGACCCCGCCGCTCCCTGAAGGCACCTCAGATGTTACCGCCGGTCCCCCGCCCCCGACCTCCGACACAGCAGAGTCATTGAGGGCATGGAACCGGTTGGAGAGGGGGATCAGAGGGGAGCCAGTGAGCCCTTCCGTAGGCACCTTAGCGGCCAGGGGGGGGGCTTTAGATGTTTTTGCCCCTTTTTTGTTCCTCCTCCTCCGACTCTTAATGGTCTTACCGTCACCTGATTTTTTAGGCTGCTCCACCACCTCCTCGTCCAGACTTTCATACTGGGAGGAATCTTCAGAAGCAGCCACCTCCTCCCTCTCCATCCTCCTGATCTCCTCGTTCACCGCCTCCTCCCCCAGGGCCTCAGGGGCTCCGGCTGCCGCTTCTGGGGTGGGGACAGACATCACCCCAGTCGCCTGAGGCTTATCCTGCCCCCTACCCCCACGGCGCCTCACCTGTTGCCACTGGTGGGCAGATGAACTGGCCTCGCCTTCCCTCACTGGCCCCTCAGCTCCTCTCCCGCCCCCACCTCCAGCTCCAGCAGAGGATGCACCGCTGGGGACCCCCCCACGGCTCTCCCCCGCCTGACCAGAGATGGTGTTAGAAACGGAGCGGGGGCAGCAGCTATACGGGTGACCTAGGTCACCACACAGATGACACCTAATGTCACCACAGGCCGCGGCAAGATGACCTACCCCACCACACAAGGCACATTTCTGCACCTTGCAGCCCGCGCTGAAGTGACGGGGATCACCGCACCTGTGGCAGGCCTTCGGTTGCCCCTGGTAGAAGATCAGGATCCTGTCTCTCCCCAGAAATGCTGAGGAAGGGATGTGGGTGACAGTACCGCCTGAGACCTTCAACCTCATCATGAAGGTCCAGCCCCCTGACCAAATGCCAAACTCGTCCCTGTTCTTTTTTGGGACGTCCGTGACCTCCCCATAGCGAGAAAGCTACGTCAAGATATCGACCCCAGAGAGTGACTCGTTATTGGTTAGAACGGTCACCCTCTTTACGCCATTTTGGCGGGACACCGCCTGCACGGCAAAGTCTCGCCAGCCGGGCTCCCCCTTCACCAGTTCAAAATTCGACCAGAAAAGCTCTAGGCCCTCCGGTCGAACAAAACTGATGTCGAAGACGGGGGTACCAAAAGGATGGATCAGGGCAAAGATGTCAGTCGCCCTGAAGTCCATCTTCAGGAGGAGCTCCACGACCCTCGCTCTTGGCGGGCACGCTTCACTGCCCCTCCACCGAAGACGGACTACATTCCTCCTGGCCACCCCCTGCCCGGCTGTCGGGAGGGACCACACTGTCTCCCCCTCCCTTTTATCTTGGAAGGCGGCCAGGCCGTGTCTATCCAGCGAAAAGGCCAGGTCCACCTCTCTTACCTCTACCTGGATCGTCCGTTCTCCCTTCTTGAGGGCCTCCAGGAAACGGCATCACAAGTCACCATCCCTGAGGTCCAGAGGTGAGGAAGCCCCCCGAGAAGACCCCGAGGCCCCGGCCACAGACACGCCAACATTCGTATCCTCAACCACAGCCACATTCATACCCACGCCATCCCCATCCATGTCAACAGTCACCCCACTTGGGCCACTCTCACTCACATGCACACTGGGGTCACAGTTTTTCATTTTTTGCAAGCATTTTTTGCCAGCAGTTTTTCCACTGCTGCCACCTGCTGGCAGCACCTTCCCTGCCGGGGGGATTTGGGAGCCAGGTGCTGAGACTTTTGCCGGTGCCCCTGCCCCAGATAAGCCCACGAGCACAGGGGACACCGACAGGCAGGCACCACCTCTGCTGTCTGTTACAGCTGTGGCACCACTGCTCCCATCAGCTGCCAACGCTAAGCCCCGCCCCTTTCCGGGCGGAGCCACGCCCGCTTGGGCGGGTTTTGTCTGCGAGGCCACGCCCCCCGCACCAGGCAGCACGGTGGGGGCCCCGGAGGCCACTCCCACTGGTGCCGTGGGTGACAGGGAGGCCACGCCCCCCGCACCAGGCAGCACAGTGGGGGCCCCAGAGGCCACTCCCACCGGTGCCGTGGATGACAGGGAGGCCACGCCCCCCAAAGTCGGCCGCGCCGGGACCCCCGAAGCCGACCGAGAACCGGGTCTACTCACAGGGGCCCCTGGACCAGCGGCACCAGCTCTCAGGGGCATAGCACCCCCTACCGTCACACCCTTTGCCACAAAAAGCCTGGCCACCCCAGCTCCGGCGGCCGGCACCAGGCTAGGCCACTCCCCCTCGGCACCCAGCGGCGGTGGAGCCCCCCGCGCTGACCCATTACCGGGCCCCTGCGCAGGGGGCCCTGACCTCACCACGGATTTTGCCAGGGGAGCAAGCCCCACCTTACTCTTATGAGCCGGCTCTGCCGGAGCCGCAGGCCCCGCGCCCTTTACCTTACCAGGTTTCTGGGTCCCTAAAAGTGATCCAGATTTTTTAGTGGATCCGTGTGTGAGGGACCCAGACACCCCAGCACACGCCGCCGGAGACGCGGCCCCGGCTGTCGGTGCGCCGCCGACAGCGCAGGAGGCAGCGGCAGATGTACACGCCGCCTCCTGCACGCCAGCAGGAGCACCAGGTGCCAGGGCAGACCCCCTTTTTACAGGGGCTCCAGCAAGAGCACCACCACCAATGACACCCACCGTCGGGCCGCCCTCCGCGCCATGCTCCATATCAAACACCTCGGACCCACTGCCTCCATTACCACAAACAGAGGCAGCGCTCTGCGTGCCATGGCCTATGTTCTCCCCGCTCCCTCGCTGTGGACCCACAACAGAGTCCAAGCCGGGGTGGGTGGCGGGTGCCGCACAACGGGACAGGGGGGCCCCAGAGAGGGGGACATACACAAATTTATGTGCAATAGATGTTTTCTTTTTTTTTTTTGCATTTCTCTTCGTCCCCCTCCCGGGTGTCTCATCCTCGCAGATCTCATCCCCGAACGTAAGCTGACCAAAACGTACCGGGGACTCGATCTGCTGGATCTGCTGCATGATAAGGCAGCCCCCCTCACTGCTGCTACTCCCATCCTCCTCATCCTCCCCCTCGCTCCCGCTGCCCTCTGAAGGGCTAGAATCAGACGGGAGAGCCATCTGCTCAGGGGCTATCCCGCTATGCGATGCCTGGAGATCACTTACCAGGCCACCAGGCGGTGGGTAGGGTGCGACCTCCTCCACGCATACCTCTTCCTCCTCCTCCACTGCCTGGCCGGGGCCCTGCGACCCCTCCAGAGCCACACCGGTCACGGCTCTGAACTGGTCATCATTCCGCAGCTTCTCCATGAAGGGTCCACTGCCTGCCAATATGGTGCTCCTGCGGTCCTGCAGCTCTTGGATGGCTTGCTTGATTTTCCGGACCGCGGCGGATAGCTCAGGCTTCTTGGTGCCAGAGGCCCTCTCGGACCTCTCCTGAGCTACCCTCAACTCCCCCCAGAGGGAACTTAGCTTTTTTGCGGTGTCCTCATACTCACAGAGGTGCGCATGGACACGGGAGGCATAGGTGACGGTTGCCTCCCTCGCCACCTTGGTACCCCAATCAGGGGGCACCGCTGCAGCACCTCTGCTGGCACTCGACCTACCTCCAGAGGGAGGAGCTGCCGCGGTCGTAGCCTCGGGGGTCCTCCGGGTCTTCATGCTGGAACCCCTGCTGCCTCGGCCTGATGTTGCAGCCATAGCCTGATTGGTGTTCCTCCCACCCCCCGCCGGCTTAGACCGGGAGGTGGGAGCCGGGGGCCCAGCCCCGGAGGCCAGTCCCACTTTGAGCCTTCTTTCCTGGGAAGGGGGCAGACAAAAAGTCCCAGATGGAAAAACAAACCTCCCTTCCCAGGAGCTCTCTCCGCACATAGCTCAGTACAGGAACCTCAGCCGAGTCCTGGAGTCCTCTCCACAGTACAACTCAGGAGTAACTACAGGAGCAACTACAGGAGCTCCTCATCATCAGTCCTCCCGTCCAGCACAACGTACACACTGCTGCGGCTGCATGGCTAATATCCACTGGACTGAGAAGGCCCCGCCCCCTCCGGTGACATCATGATTCCATGAAATCACTCCTCCCCCTCAAGAAATCTACTCCAATCTAGACGCTCCCCTGTTGCTGAGGCGTGGTGACGCTGTAGCTGGGTGATTGCAGTCAGAGTAGTGGTGTTTGGCGTCTGTACTACAGGTAAGAAGATGGGACTGTACCAAGGTGATTACTACATTCAGGACAATAAGTAGCTAGATGTAGGTGTGCAGAATCCCACTCCCAATATTGTCAGGGTCTCTCACCCCCTCGTGTTGCCGGCTGTCAGGCTCCCGCACCCCCTCGTGTCATCGGCTGTCAGGCTCCCGCACCCCCTCGTGTCGTCGGCTGTCAGGCTCCCGCACCCCCTCGTGTCGTCGGCTGTCAGGCTCCCGCACCCCCTCGTGTCGTCGGCTGTCAGGGTCCCGCACCCCCTCGTGTCGTGGGCTGTCAGGCTCCCGCACCCCCTCGTGTCATGGGCTGTCGGGCTCCCGCACCCCCTCGTGCAATGGGCTGTCAGGGTCCCGCACCCCCTCGTGTCGTCGGCTGTCAGGCTTCCGCACCCCGTCGTGTCGTGGGCTGTCAGGCTCCCGCACCCCCTTGTGTCATGGGCTGTCGGGCTCCCGCACCCCCTCGTGTCGTCGGCTGTTAGGGTCCCACACCCCCTCGTGTCGTGGGCTGTCGGGCTCCCGCACCCCCTCGTGCAATGGGCTGTCAGGGTCCCGCACCCCCTCGTGTCGTCGGCTGTCAGGCTTCCGCACCCCG
Organism: Phyllobates terribilis; assembly: GCF_046119375.1. NCBI lineage: Eukaryota > Metazoa > Chordata > Amphibia > Anura > Dendrobatidae > Phyllobates > Phyllobates terribilis. The sequence continues at coordinate 80,886,874 of NW_027362772.1, forward strand.
TCGTGTCGTGGGCTGTCGGGCTCCCGCACCCCCTCGTGCCATGGGCTGTCAGGCTCCCGCACCCCCTCGTGTCGTGGGCTGTCAGGCTCCCGCACTCTCCCCTTGTCGTTGTCTGTGGAGAAGATTAATACATATTTTAATTTTTCAGATTTTCTCTTATAAAACAAGATCCCTGAGCTTCTGCCTTTGACCGAAAAAATGGCGTCTGACAAGTCGCTGCTGTCTGCAGAAATGAACACAAGCATGGAGGAAGCGCTGTATGAACAGATGCTGATGAAGGTGCGAAAGATGAATTGGAGAGGCCAGCAATCACCGGGTGAATGTCTCCTCCGTCAGCCGCCGGGGGCGCTGCAGTCTCCAACATTTACCTAATGTGTATTGTTGGCTTTAGACCCCTCATAGTTGTACTATTTTGGGGCAGGAAAAATCAGTTTGCAGAACCATCCTGTTCATGTTACTCACTGATTCTCACTTGTTGCCTCATTTCAGGCCAAACAGGAGATACAGAGCAGAATACCGAACTTACCAGAAAGCAGACAGATCAGACCCCAGCCGGGTGAGATGGGCGTCCTCTGATTATTATCCAGATTACTTTGTGCATATTATGTGACAGATACCACAGTGGGGCAGTGGGGTCTTATTGACTACAACGGTCACATGATGCAACCAATGTGGGGGTCACATTGTTTTTTCTTATGCAGTTGATTACATGTAAATGCTGCTTGGCTTTTGCCGATTTTATTGTGTTTTTGTTCACTTTTTGTTTTTATTTTTGTGTTAGGTTTCTGCATTAAAACTCGCACATCCAAAAATACCGAAATCTTTATTAACATCTGCAAGTCGAACCAGATCCCAGCGCCCCCGGACCTGATGGAGCAGGAGTTAGTCAGCATCCTGGAATCTGATGATCTCTCCGGCTATCGAGTCCCCATGAGCCTTGGAGAGCCCCACGTTGAAGTTGATAATAGTACGTTTTTTTGTTTTTTTTTATTTAATACAGCGCGTCTCTTTTTAAAGGGGTAGTCCAGAGATATCCTTAAAGGGGTTAAAATAGCAAGTATTACAACTTACTAATCCTCAATGGTCGAAGGTGCCATCTCCACAGGTTCTGGTAGGTCCACTTCAGTTTGACATCTTGTTGTTGACTTTTGAACTTTTTTGGTTTAGATTTGGGACTTAAAGGGATTGTCCACTACTTGGATTCCCCTTTAAGAACTTATACCACTTATTCATAGCAGCCCTACTAAGGTCAGTGGGTGAGTCGGCACCGCAAAGTATCTAAGTCCTGGTGCACTTTGTCCTACAGGTGGAGGCGGCTGCACGGCATACGACATAGTGATTAATGGCACCTTCTTTGAGAAAATTAAGGTAACTGCAATTGCTTATTCTGACATACGAGCTGTCTGCTCTCCTTTGTGTCAGCTCCTTACTTTGTATTTTTTTTTATTAGAATAATGAGCTTTTCAGGGAATTTTTTATCACCGTGGCCATGGATGGACAAGAGAACAAGTACGAAATGGAGCTGTCAAGAGGTAACGACCACATCACTGATATTTTCCTTGATTTTTCCATCGACCACACAAGGACTTGTTCCTTCATGGAGCAAGTTTACCATATAATATATTGAAAATGTTTATGTACCAACCTGTTGTATGGCACCGTATCAAATGCCTTTGAAAAGTCCAGATAGACAACACCAACTAAGTTTCCCTGGTCCAACCTAGAACTTACCTCCCATAGAATCTTTTCAGATTAGTTTGCAGGACAGATCCCTCATAATCATATGTATAGGTTATTCTTATTGAGGTGCTCCAGGTTAGTATCTCTTAGAAAACCCACAAAGATGTTGCCCACAGTACAAGTTAAACTTACCGGCCTATAAATTCCAGGCTCACATGTTATCCCCTTCTTGAATATTGGTACCACATTTGCTATGTGGGTGTAACGCTGGTGGATATAGACCCACTGCCCCACAGGAGGGTTGTGACTAGGTGTCTACTGGGTCTCCACTAGAACCTCTGGTGGTGAGGATAGACTGGGCTGCCGGTAGACACCAGGTACCACTTCAGGGCAGTCCCCGGGACTGCAGCAGCATTCCGGAGGTACCAGGGTACCAAATACAGGAGAGCTAAGATAAAGACTAGGTCAGACAGTCTGAGATCGGGGCAGGCAGCACAGGTTCAGGATAGAGAAAAATGGCAAGGGGTACAGGGGTTTTTGATACCAGAAAACTCTTTTAACGCTTGCAACCTCTGTTTCTTGACTGCAACTCAAACAGTCGAATCAGTCAGTAAGAATTTAGGGCACTTCCATTGTGATATTTTGCATCAGCATTTGTTAGCAGACGCCAGGAATGGATCCAAAACAGAAGAGGTGAAAGTGTTTCAGTTACTATTTTTCACTGTGTTTGTTCCCCTCTGGTTTTCAGCTTACAAATACTGATGTAAATTAGTGCCAAAAATACTCACTGTGTGAATGAGGCGAGGAAGCTGCTTGTAATACTGTAATAGAAGTCCTTATTCTGAGGATGAGTGCTGTAATTCTTGTCTTCTCTGCTCCATCAAACTCCCCAGAGCAGGGGCAACCCCTGGGGCAAAACTGCTGGCGGCAGATGTCCAGACGTATGACTCAGTGATGTTTGATGGACCCCAAATCCCAAACAAAATGAATCAGACACATACAAAATAAATACACAAAGCATTGCAATTAGGTGTCAAACGTTCTCAACTTTATTTAAATTTACATGACACCGAAAATGGCACAACCCTCGACTCACGAAGAGTCACCCTCCAGCGCTCAGGAGAGGAAAACCCCCTGTGGAGGAAACCTCTAGAGAACCATGGCTGGAGGGCTGCGCTTCCCTTGCGCTTAGAGAGTTAGTGCCGATATATGACGGAGTTTTAGAATTTGTACATATTTACAGAGAACGACATAACAAATATAGACTATAATTGTGATAAACTGGATGTGGGAGAGATCTGGCTGCGATATCTGTCACCACATTTATTGCTGGAACGAATTTAGTTGATCTGATTTCCCAGGTGGATCTACCACTTCTCCCTTACAGATCCAGCTCCGTCTCTCAAGAAGTTGGGTACTTGGTTAAAGGGGTTGCTCATTATGGATAACCCCTAATAGGATGAGTATCCCCTTCCCCTCCCAATTTATCACCCATTAAAGTCAAGGATCCATCCATGAACTCCCAAAGAAGAGCAGCTCTTTGTACATAGTAACAGAAGGGGATCCTGTTTTGGGGACCCCCCCTCTGTTACCTTCCCATGCCCCCGGGGTGTCTAAGAAGACAACCCCTTTCCCTGCTAGAACCTCCAAATTACACCAACGTTGGCACATTACGTGGGGTGGTCAAGCTCAAGGTCCTCAGGCGCATCATCAGTAATGGCGCTGATCGTGGCAGCGCGGCATTCTTTTATGGAATCTTCTTTATGACACTTGTTTATGCCCTCACAATAGTTGTCATGGTTACTACAAAGGCTATTACTGATGCAGGATCCAAGTATTAACCCTTTCATCATTGGTAATTCACTTTCATTATGGAGGCAACTAACTGCACTTGTTACCAAGCAGAAGTCTTATCATTACGGCTTCCCTTAGGCACCATAAGAAATACAGATTATAGAACATGCGTACAAGTGTTTCAGGAGTGTTTTGCACTTTTTAGATCCACAGATTGGGCTTATAACTAGCACTGTACAAAGCCAAAAATTAAGAGGAAATTACTTGTAAAATAATATTATAGGGAATTGCATTTCAAGCATTTTCCTAATGTGCATTCTACATACTTGCATAGTTGCATAGGTTGAAAAAGTTTGAACTTTAATGTCCTAGGTCTACCTCCAAAGTTATACATTTTCTATTACTAGATTATTTATAACCCACAATGTCATGTTTTGTTAAAAAAGTATCCAGCCCTTCTATAAATGCTGTTATACTATCTGCCATTACTATATCTTGTGGTTGGCATTCCACAGTCTGACTGCTCTATCTGTAAAGAATCCTTTCCTATTAAGTTGCCAGATTCGCCTCACCTCCGCTTGTTATGAATGTTCCTGGTGCTTTGTAAGGTCCTGGAAAGTGATAAGTCATGTGCCAGTACTATGCATTGACCACATATGTATTTATACATATAAATGTCTATTTATGAAGAAGATGATAATTACCCTTCATAGAGGTGTTATGATCATTCATAAATTGCTTTCATAGGTTTGATCTCCAGGATTAGGAGAGATTTGGGGTGTAAACTTAATAAACAATGAGTAAAACATCAAAGCAAACGAAAAAGGGTTTGTGACCCAAACTGGTAGGTGAGACCGGCTAGCCCCATATTATACGAGGTCACAACCAGGTTTCGCCTGAGGAGGGCAGCACTAATGAGTCCTCAGGAGCGCATAACCCTGAAATATGCAGCGATTCTACACTACCCATTATAAAAGGGTAATATGCTACTTACTACCATATTTTAGCTAAGATACAAGGCATACTTGTAAGGAGAGATGAAAAAGGTGATGGGGAACAACATATAAATATACTGAGGAACGCTATACACTAGTGGCCAAAATTGAGTCAACACCCCCAAGATTTACGAATTTTTAGCATTTTGCCAATACAAATACAAATTTCATGAATGTTTTTGATTTCACAGTAAAGTTTTTAAGTAGAAATAAAATCTCATATAGAAACACAATATTAGCAGGAAATTTGTTCATTTGTCAACAAATTGGACACTATTGTCACTCAGATGACTGTGGGAGAAAAGCCATTTATTTGTCCTATTTTCATATCTAACACTAAATGTTATTACTCAGTTGGACAGCCCTTGGCCTTGATGACTGCCTGGCATCTACTTGGCATGCTATCTACCAGTTTGTGTAAATCAGATGGTGTGATGATATGAAGCTATGATTTGATGATGGCTGCAATGAGTTCCTGCTTGTGTGAAGCCCGCTGTTTTGACACCTCTCTTTTGAGGCGAGCCCAGAGATTCTCAATAGGATTGAGATCTGGGCTGTTTCCTGGCCAATTCAATAGCTGGACATTTTTGTCCTTGAACCAAGAGAGACATTTTTTAGCTGTATGGCATGGGGCTCCATCTTGCTGAAAAATAAACGGTGTCCCTTCACTAAATACATCATGTGCCGAAGGAATGAGTTTAGGCTGAAGGACTTCCTTGATGTCCTTTTCAGCATTAACTGTTCCTTCAATTACCTGCAGCCTACCACCTGCATCTCTGGACACGCAGCCCCCTACCATAACACTCAGAGGATGCTTCATGGTGGGTACTGTACCCTCTGACAACCAGTCCTCTCCAGGTCGTCGTCGAACGTAGCAGACACCGTCGCTGCCAAACATGGGTAGGCGTGTCTCATCGCTCCATATAACATTTCTCCATTGTTCAGTGGTCCATTTACAATGTTCTTTGGCCCACTGCAGACGTTTCTGACGCTGTGAGGCATTCAAAAATGGCTTTTACCTGGTATTCTGGCTCTTAACTCCGCTTTTACCAATCGTCGTCGAATCGTCCGATCGGACACTGTCAAGGGAAGAACATTTCTGCACAAAAAACGTGTCGCTCGGCAGGAAAATCCCCTTGATATTGCGTTTTTTGAGATTTTTTTTCCCGTTCTTTAGAAACGCTGCAAAAATACTGAAACAATAAACATGAAACTGCTTCAAATCTGCAAGGATTCACTATTCCTGCTTTTCCTGGTACTATCAAACATAGCATTTTTGGGAACTTGGAGCTCTATATTACAAATATGTCCGTCCGTCCAGTTGAAAGAAATTAACATTTTCCTGGAGGGAAGTTTATATTTTACATTATGTCAGTTTTTGTCTATCGATGATAAAGTGCAGTTTGCAGCAATTTTTATTGTGACATATACCCAAATCATTCACGAAAATATTTCACATTCAACGCGCGTCGGACGGGCCTGCGTGCTCTCACATGCCAGGGCTGAGTTTCAGTTCCAGTCCGACCCTGTTAATCATCTATAGTTTCCCTTCAGAGTGGAAAATGCTGAAAAATCAGAAGTTCCTGGGATCCATATTTGAACAGAATATCAGAACCAAATCAAAACCGATGATTCAGGGAATGGACACAATGTCCCAACTCTAAGGTACAAGTCTATGGCATACAGTCTGTAAAAGACGACAGAGTAGGCTGCTGTTGAGCATCGGCGGCTTCTCTGATGTTCCTCGCTCATCTATGCAGTACATGGTCGGCCATTAAATTGATTGGATGTCTTATAATACCACATTTCCCCTAGGGACACAAAGTATGAAGAGCTCCACTCCTCCTGGTGATAGGTTATACCCAACAGATGGGGCAGCGCCACTCCTCGTGGTGATGGGTTACACCCAACAGATGGGGGAGCGCCACTCCTTGTGCTGATAGGTTATACCCAACAGATGGGGGAGCGCCACTCCTCGTGGTGATGGGTTATACCCAACAGATGGGGGAGCGCCACTCCTCGTGCTGATGGGTTACACCCAACAGATGGGGGAGCGCCACTCCTCGTGCTGATGGGTTACACCCAACAGATGGGGGAGCGCCACTCCTCGTGCTGATGGGTTACACCCAACAGATGGGGGAGCGCCACTCCTTGAGGTGATAGGTTATACCCAACAGATGGGGGAGCACCACTCCTCGTGGTGATGGGTTATACCCAACAGATGGGGGAAGTTACAGAATGGCTTGTTATGGTGCAAGAACATTGTGGACATTGTTTTTTTGTTTTTTTTTTTAACTATTTTGCCTTTATGTTCTTTATTTTTTTCCTACAGACCCTCCCAGCTAACTCCAAGCAAGTCCCTCATCTCAGAAGTTGAAAGGTTTGGGTTACTTTGAGGTTTAATGCATGCATTTACTTTTTTTAGAATCCCATCTTACAAAAGATATAGGATATCCAACTTCTTGGACTCCAAGAATAAGGGGGCTGCAGCCTGGAAGTAACCCCGCTGCCCTTTTTAAAGAATATGCTGGAGTGGGGCAGCTACCCGGATATTCACTGTGCAGGAGAACTGCAGCTAAGCCCATTCACTTTTCTGGATCTATGCTGTCGTTCCGCTGCACAGTGGAGGCCATGATGCCAATGTGCAGGGAATGACTGTGAAAGGGGCTGTTCCTCATTACAAGCATCAGTGCCACTTTATTATATTAGAGATTGACCCCAACAGATCATAAATTGATGGTGTACCCTTTAATATACTGCTTCCTTCCTTTTTTTATCAGTTCACCCGTGAAACCAGATTACATGATTGTGGCGGAACCTCCTGTAGGACACCCAAGTTTTCTGGTGGCTGAAATCTCTTTACCTAAAGTGGTGAGACCCTCAGATGTGGTTTAGGATTGTGATCTTTTTGCATTTCATGTGATTTCCAATAGTCTTCCCTTATTAAAAGTCTGTGCCAACCTCGTGCTACCAGTCCTCCTCTGCCAACTTTTATCATCACAGCTTTGATGTGTCCACAGTAGCCAATTGCTGGCAGTTGTGACACATTTGCTGGATGATGATGATATAATTTTTTTTTCATACCATGGTGGGTTGTTTGCAAGCTGTTGGAATGGGAAAGAATGACTCTGTCACCAGAGAACGACTGTTCAAACCAAGCACAGACGCCCGGTGCTTCACAGCGGGACCAGTCATTTATATAAACCTTCCCCCCTGCTTGTTTCCCCTCCATCTCCACCATCACCTCTTCTTTGACAGTTCTGGCTTCATAGATCCAGAGAGGAGATAGAGGGAAAACAAGCTGGTGGGAAGATGTATATATTATACTAGATGGTGGCCCGATTCTAATGCATCGGGTATTCTAGAATAGGTATGCGGCCGACCGGGCGCAATGAGCAGAGCTGTGTTTAAATTTTGCGCCAAAATCGCTGATTGGTCACGGTTGCCGGCCTCGACCAATCAGCAAAGCGGTGTTAAAATTTGGCGCCTAAATCGCAGATTGGTCACGGCCGGCGGTCACGACTAATCAGCAGAGCGGGGTTTAAATTTGGCGCCAATAATGCTGATTGGTCGCGGCCAGCGAACGTGACCAATCAGCAGAGCGGTATTTAAATTTGGCACCAATAATGGTGATTGGTCGCTGCCGTGACCAATCAGCAGAGCTGTGTTTAAATTTGGCACTAATAATGCTGATTATTCACGACCGGTAACCGCGACCAATCAGCAGAGCGGTGTTTAAATTTGGCGCCAATTTCTCTGCTTGGTCGCGGCTGGCCACTGCAACCAATCAGCGAAACGGTGTTTAAATTTGGCGCCAATATGGCTGATTGGTCACGGCCGCTGGTTGCGACTAATTAGCAGAGCGAGATTTAAATTTGGCGCCAATACTGCTGATTGTAAGAAAGAAGAAAAAAGACTCAGGATATACAACCATGCACACCCAATATTAGAAAAATGAAAAAATCTTTATTACATGATTACAGACTGACAACACAGAAAAATAAAAACAATTAAAACAGACAAAGCATAGCAATATTCATAGGGGAGGAATAATGTAGTGTTCCAAAGTAATAAATCCCCCTAAAGCCACAGGTATCATTTAATATGATATATTTACCATCTCATAATACAATAAGGCTTATTGACCAAGCTATGTCACCCTAATAAAGGGTGGCACAGTACTACTAGACCAAATATGGATAATAAACCACGTATTCCCAAATAATCGGACCATACATAATAATAAATAGATCAAAGAATAGAGGAATGAGTGGAAGTAATAGTCTGCTTAAACTAGGGGCCCTTGTAATATCAGCGTATATCAACACATATCATCCCACCTGGTATACAATATGGGATCATGAATGAAGGCCCTATATATAACCAAGCAGACACTCTAAAGTGGTCAAAGAAAAAGGTCAAAAATAATAAAGTGACATAGTTACCTGTTGGCACCAGAAACCCTACGCGTTACGCTGCTAGACCGCAGCTTCGTCAGGGGTATGTTGTCAGTGGACACATGTGTATATTAAATAGTCTATCCAATTTAGTGTGATTCCCTTCAGGTGAAAATGAATACCCTCACTAAGTCTCTCCAGTATCGTGGCGGATCGAGCGGTCATTTCCTGTTTCCACAGCGTGCGGCCCACGTGCTATGGTATGACACAACCGGAATTGAATAAGACGTCATATCCGGTCGGCGAAGCGCCGCCCCTTCCTATCACTCATGCGTTCCACCCAGACGCCATGGTGGAACGCAACCGGAACTAGACAGGAAACATCATATCCGGTTCTAGGAGCCGCCCCCATTGGGATCGCACGGAACATGGTCCCACAGCCACAAAAGAGAAGACAAAAAACGAGGCGCAAAAAACATAAATAAATGTAAATAAACACCCCCGGAAGTAGCGCGTCCGCTACAAAAAATACACCGGTACAGAGACAAGAGGGCTAGCCCTAATCAAGAAAAATGCCTGACTAGGCCAAGAACAAGATGAAAGATGTAATTAGGATCAGAAAGTCACCAAATGTGCATAAGAGTGTGACCAATCATGACAATACAAACATAGACATAAGACAAACCAACCACAAATGAACATAAGACAGACAACAATCATATACAGATTGTGGGCCATTACAAGGTGGCTGATAAAGTCTAATGACAATACATATAGTATGCATATAGATGTAAAGGCAAGGCATTTGCAATGATGACCAGAGATTAACTTGTTGTAAAATTAAAATTAAAATTGAGGAGATGCACAAGCCAGTCACACGAGAGGAGATAACCGGAAAAATGGAAGAGAAAAAGAAAGGAAATGGAAAAAAAAAAAAAAAAAAAAGGAGGGAACCAGAGGACCCTCAATCCAAAACAGGACTCTAACACAAAGGATACCATGGGAATTTAAGCCAAGTAACCAGTAAATGAAAAGTCCTCATTTATACCCCTAGGGGCCACTGTATCAAGAACAAAAATCCACCTTGATTCAGATCTCAATAGATCCTTAGTGTGATCCGGGTTACGTAAATTAGGCCTCATTTTTTGAAGACCCGTAACTCGCATTTTATTAGGGCTACCAGAATGGCATTGGAAAAAGTGCAGGGCCACTGATGAGATGGCTCTGCCCTTTTTCAAATCCTTTTCAGCAAGATGGATGTTGGAGACATGTTGCTGTACCCGTCTACGAAGTTCCTGCGACGTTTGGCCTACATAAACCTTCGGACAGGGACAGGTCAATGCATATACAACATTTGTCGACCTGCAACTGATAAAGTCCCTCAAAGGATATTGATGGTTGTCAGTCGGATTAGTGAAGATTTTTCCAGATGAGAAGAATGGACAAGCAGAACAGTCGCCACAAGGGAATGAACCCTTAAATTTACTACCGCCCGAAGTACTACAGGTGGGGCGTGTATAATGGCTATGCATAAGTTTATCTCTTAAATTAGGGGCGCGTCTAGCCGTCAACAACGGTCTCTCTGGTACAATGCTAGAAAGACGACTATCCGTTTTAAGTATATTCCAATGTTTCCGAAACAGACTACCCACTTCATTCCATTGATTATTGAACCTAGTAAAAAATCTAATCTGTGTATCCTCCATATTAACACGCGATTGTAGCAACATCTCCCGTGGCTTGACCAGAACCTTCTGATGAGCCTTGGAGATTACCGCTTTAGGATATCCACGTTCCCGAAAGCGTGAGGTTAAATTTCTGGCCTCGGTTTTGTAGTCCTCCTGTGTTGTACAGTTCCTTTTGGCCCTTGAGAACTGTCCCACCGGTATGCTGTCTCTCAAGTTTCTAGGATGAAAACTTTGATAGTGTAGGAGACTATTAGTAGCAGTAGATTTCCTATGTAATTTCGATACAAGTGAGTCACCCACTTTCCTGATCTCCAAATCCAAGAAGTTAACTGCAGAGGAAGATATACAGTGGGTAAGATGAATATTAAAATCATTTACGTTCAGCCTATCAATGAATGCAAGTGCCTCAGTTTCCGTGCCCGTCCAGATAATCAGAATGTCATCTATAAAGCGTAACCATTTAAAGACCCCCCGGTTGTATGCCTGTGAGGGGTACACGTGTGTGTCCTCCCACCAACCCAAGAAAAGGTTGGCAAAGGAGGGCGCACAACGCGCCCCCATGGCGGTCCCAGAGATTTGTCGGTAGAAGATATGATCAAACACAAAATAATTGTGAGTAAGAATGAAGTTCAAGAGGTCCACAATAAAAGAGTCATGTAAACGATTACCTCCACTTGTAGCATTCAGGAAATAAAGAACTGCCGCTATGCCATCTTTATGGGCTATATTTGAATATAGCGATTCAACGTCAACAGTGATGAGTAAAAAGTGGTCAGGTAAACAAAGAGAGGTAAGAGTCCGTATCAGATGAGATGAGTCCCTGAGATAAGAGGGTAAACTGGTAACGAGGGGCTGCAAGAAAAAATCTATGTAAATACATGCCTTCTCACAAATACTTCCTATACCTGACACAATAGGTCGACCCGGTGGACATTCCAGATTTTTGTGGACTTTGGGCAAAATATAGAAAGTGGGTATGGAGGGTTTCCTCACTATCATAAATTCCCTCTCTTGTTTATTAATAGTTCCCATAGAAAAAGCCTTCAAGAGTAGTCGTTCGAGCTTAGCCGAGAAGACCTGTGTGGGGTCCGAAGGAAGTCTCAAATAAAATCTGGTGTTATTAAGCTGTCTATGTACTTCAGCAGTGTACATACCACGAGGCCATAAGACGATATTGCCCCCCTTGTCTGCTTCCTTTATCAGGAATTCCTGGTTTTTCTGCAGACAGAGGAGGGCACGTCTCTCCATAGTGTTTAAATTTTGATGAGATATTTTATTAACAGGTAATCTCCTAATCTCATCTTTCATAACCTCAAAAAATGTAGAAACTGCTGGAACCAAAGACAAAGATGGTAAAATGTGAGATGGTGATCGATGCGGAAACTTTTTCCTACCTTGATAAGATTGATTGTCCTCAAGAAGTTCAAGTAAGTCTCGAAAGACCTGTTTGTCAGTGGGGGAGGAGAGGTCTGAGAATAAATCAGATTTAGTATAGATGACCTTAAGAATAATTCTCCTACAAAAAAGATATAAGTCTTTTAGCAAGATAAATTTATCAACCGGTACCATGGGAGAGAAAGAAAGACCCTTCTGTAATACAGACCTTTCAACATCATTTAATGTATAAGAAGAAAGGTTGATAATCTGAAGTTGATCAGAATTTTGACTTAGAATCTGTTTCTCTTCTTGTATGTCCTGGTGGCCATGGTCCTCACAGAATGTGATCCTGTTTTTTTGCTGCCGTTGCTTATGTTTCCCCCGTCTCGTCCGCCGTCGGTGTCGCTCGTGTCTGGGCTTAAAAAATGATCACTATGGCCTATACTTGACAAAGAACCTCCTTCCATGTATTTGACAGATGAAGGTTTGCGCAAATTACCCCTATGTTTCCATTTATAGGCTTGATTCCTATCATAATCGGCTTTATCCCTATTTAACTTGGCTCTTTTTCTCTCCATGGTATCCTTATCAAAACGATCAATGGTGTCCCTCAATTTGGTTTGAAAGGGCACTATAAATTTGTTATAATCATATTTGGACATCTGAGTTTCCAATGATTTAATACGAATTTTCAATGTCTGAAAGAGATCCCTGTCATGTTGGATTAACATATTGACTAGGACATTGGAACACTGTAATAGACCTGATTCCCACGTGGCCTTAAATTCTGGGGTGGGTTCCCAGGCTGGAAATATCTGGACTCTCAGTCCACGTGGATAGATAGAGAGTCTTTGATATTCCTCAAGGCTAGATATATTCCACCAAACTCGTGTGACTGACTTGTGCAGATCCGTCAAATCCCGTGCGAGACGATTGAAATCATTGTCCTCCGCCAATGTGGGGGAAGGAAAGGCAGTGAAGCTCTGTTTGCTCCAAGCCGCTTCCCTGGCCTCAAAATCAAACGCCATTATCCTTAAAAGGAAAGGGGAATCACAGTCAATAAGACAATAATAATAAACAACAAAAAATATATATATAATAGTATATAATAGATGGCAAAATACCAATGTTGTATTTGCGTGCAACCACCCGAGAAACGTCAGAAAACTGACCAAAACTATGTATCCTTAACAAGAAGGTGGGCACTGCTATAAAATAATAAATGTTATGGGGTGCTATAGTAACCTGATATTATTACATAATGTAAGAAAGAAGAAAAAAGACTCAGGATATACAACCATGCACACCCAATATTAGAAAAATGAAAAAATCTTTATTACATGATTACAGACTGACAACACAGAAAAATAAAAACAATTAAAACAGACAAAGCATAGCAATATTCATAGGGGAGGAATAATGTAGTGTTCCAAAGTAATAAATCCCCCTAAAGCCACAGGTATCATTTAATATGATATATTTACCATCTCATAATACAATAAGGCTTATTGACCAAGCTATGTCACCCTAATAAAGGGTGGCACAGTACTACTAGACCAAATATGGATAATAAACCACGTATTCCCAAATAATCGGACCATACATAATAATAAATAGATCAAAGAATAGAGGAATGAGTGGAAGTAATAGTCTGCTTAAACTAGGGGCCCTTGTAATATCAGCGTATATCAACACATATCATCCCACCTGGTATACAATATGGGATCATGAATGAAGGCCCTATATATAACCAAGCAGACACTCTAAAGTGGTCAAAGAAAAAGGTCAAAAATAATAAAGTGACATAGTTACCTGTTGGCACCAGAAACCCTACGCGTTACGCTGCTAGACCGCAGCTTCGTCAGGGGTATGTTGTCAGTGGACACATGTGTATATTAAATAGTCTATCCAATTTAGTGTGATTCCCTTCAGGTGAAAATGAATACCCTCACTAAGTCTCTCCAGTATCGTGGCGGATCGAGCGGTCATTTCCTGTTTCCACAGCGTGCGGCCCACGTGCTATGGTATGACACAACCGGAATTGAATAAGACGTCATATCCGGTCGGCGAAGCGCCGCCCCTTCCTATCACTCATGCGTTCCACCCAGACGCCATGGTGGAACGCAACCGGAACTAGACAGGAAACATCATATCCGGTTCTAGGAGCCGCCCCCATTGGGATCGCACGGAACATGGTCCCACAGCCACAAAAGAGAAGACAAAAAACGAGGCGCAAAAAACATATATAAATGTAAATAAACACCCCCGGAAGTAGCGCGTCCGCTACAAAAAATACACCGGTACAGAGACAAGAGGGCTAGCCCTAATCAAGAAAAATGCCTGACTAGGCCAAGAACAAGATGAAAGATGTAATTAGGATCAGAAAGTCACCAAATGTGCATAAGAGTGTGACCAATCATGACAATACAAACATAGACATAAGACAAACCAACCACAAATGAACATAAGACAGACAACAATCATATACAGATTGTGGGCCATTACAAGGTGGCTGATAAAGTCTAATGACAATACATATAGTATGCATATAGATGTAAAGGCAAGGCATTTGCAATGATGACCAGAGATTAACTTGTTGTAAAATTAAAATTAAAATTGAGGAGATGCACAAGCCAGTCACACGAGAGGAGATAACCGGAAAAATGGAAGAGAAAAAGAAAGGAAATGGAAAGGAAAAAAAAAAAAAAAAAAAAAAAAGGAGGGAACCAGAGGACCCTCAATCCAAAACAGGACTCTAACACAAAGGATACCATGGGAATTTAAGCCAAGTAACCAGTAAATGAAAAGTCCTCATTTATACCCCTAGGGGCCACTGTATCAAGAACAAAAATCCACCTTGATACTGGAGAGACTTAGTGAGGGTATTCATTTTCACCTGAAGGGAATCACACTAAATTGGATAGACTATTTAATATACACATGTGTCCACTGACAACATACCCCTGACGAAGCTGCGGTCTAGCAGCGTAACGCGTAGGGTTTCTGGTGCCAACAGGTAACTATGTCACTTTATTATTTTTGACCTTTTTCTTTGACCACTTTAGAGTGTCTGCTTGGTTATATATAGGGCCTTCATTCATGATCCCATATTGTATACCAGGTGGGATGATATGTGTTGATATACGCTGATATTACAAGGGCCCCTAGTTTAAGCAGACTATTACTTCCACTCATTCCTCTATTCTTTGATCTATTTATTATTATGTATGGTCCGATTATTTGGGAATACGTGGTTTATTATCCATATTTGGTCTAGTGGTACTGTGCCACCCTTTATTAGGGTGACATAGCTTGGTCAATAAGCCTTATTGTATTATGAGATGGTAAATATATCATATTAAATGATACCTGTGGCTTTAGGGGGATTTATTACTTTGGAACACTACATTATTCCTCCCCTATGAATATTGCTATGCTTTGTCTGTTTTAATTGTTTTTATTTTTCTGTGTTGTCAGTCTGTAATCATGTAATAAAGATTTTTTCATTTTTCTAATATTGGGTGTGCATGGTTGTATATCCTGAGTCTTTTTTCTTCTTTCTTACATTATGTAATAATATCAGGTTACTATAGCACCCCATAACATTTATTATTTTATAGCAGTGCCCACCTTCTTGTTAAGAATACTGCTGATTGGTCGCGGCCGGCGACCGCGACTAATCAGCAGAGCGGTGTTTAAATTTGGCGCCAATATTGCTGATTGGTCGCGGCCGTCGACCGCTACCAATCAGCAGAGCGGGGTTTACATTTGGCGCCAAAATTGCTGATTGGCGCGTCCACCAGGTGCGAACAATTAGCAGAGCGGGGTTTAAATGTGGAACCAAGATCGGTGATTGGTCGCGGCCGATATTTAAAATTGGCGCCCAAATTGGTGATTGGTCGCGGGCAGCGCCCGCGACCAATCAGCGATTTTTAACACAAATGGACCTTTGTAACACCATGCGGATACTGTGGGGACATCAGCGGCTAGGGTGTGAAGGGAGACCGGGGAGCGGCGCTGCGGGTCAGGACACTTCTGCTCCGAGCGCCCGCTCATGTCCCGGGTTCTCCGAGCGGAAGTACCCGCACAGGCAGCGCCGCTGACATCCATGCGGCTAGGGTGTGAAGGGAGGACCGTGGAGCGGCGCTGACATCCAATTGGTCGCGGCCGCTATTTAAATCTGCTGCACAAATCGGTGATTGGTCGCTGTCTTGGCCCGCGACCAATCACTGATCTTGGCGCCAAAGTTAAACACTATTGTGCTGATTGGTCGTGGACGCTGCCCGCGACCAATCACCGATTTGGGCGCCAAATTTAAATATCGGCGCCGACCAATCACCGATCTTGGCTCCAGATTTAAACACCGCTGTGCTGATTGATCGCGGCCGATATTTAAATTTGGCGCCCAAATCGGTGATTGGTCACGGTCAGCGCCCGCGTCCAATCAGCACAGCGGTGCTTAAGTTTTGCGCTAAGATCAGTGATTGGTCGGGTCCGAAGACCGCGACCAATCATCGAATCGTCTTGGTGAGGACCGGGGAGCTGCGCTGCCTGTGCGGCTACTTACGTTGCGAGACCCCGGGACATAGCGGGCGCTCGCAGCAGAAGTATCCCGACCCCCAGCGCCGCTCCCCGGTCCTCCCTTCCGCATGGAGGTCAGCGGCGCCGGCGGTCCTTCCGCTGCTACCGGCCGGTAGATAAGCGCCTCGTGCTGCTCATCTCCTGGCTGCATCTCCGTCCCGCAGATGGGTCCAGCGGTAGGGTTCTTTCTGCTGTTGCCGGCCGGGAGATGAGCGCCTCGCGGCGCTCATCTCCCGGCTGGATCGCCGCTCCGCTCCGTCCCGCAGATGAGCCGCTAACGGCCGCCATCTTTTTTCAGAAATCCCGTGGCGCTGATTGGCCGCTGCCGGACCAATGAGCGACGCGGGATTTCCTGGACAGACAGACAGACAGACGGGATAAGACGATTATATAGTAGATTATTTAATTATATAGTGCCATTGATTCCATGGTGCTGGTGCATATAAATGATGTTATAATGATGATATAAATGATGAAAGAGGCTTGTTGCGATAGTGTAGAACACGCCGCTCTTTATTTTTTCTATATTAATGCGACATTTGGAGGAATCGCACAGAAAATGCTTTAAATGTATTTATTTTTTAATTTGATTTTTCTCATGTCCATGATTCACATTGCGTTAAATGAGGCATAATGAAGATTAAGAATGTTTCAGCTGTATCCTTCATCAGACAGGATAATGTAGCTTAAGGGGACCCACTTGGTTAAATATAGGGGTCAGTTCTGGTCTTCCCAAAAAGCAGATTAAGTAGTCACCACACGGGAATCTGGTGATTACTGGGTTTGCTTTTGGGGACCCCAGATTTCTTCATATAACCGACTGGGCCTTCTGCCTAATGAAGGCTACATTATCTGAAATTCTGGTACCATTCATTATGCCTCACTTAAAGGGGTTGTCTGGCACTTTAATATTGATGATCTATCCTAAGGATATTCCATTAGTATTAAAGTGGTGGACAACCCCTTTTAATGCCGTGTGAATCATAAAAAATATTTGAAGCATTTTCTGTGAGCAGTTACTCCAAGTGTCAGATTTAATGTATGAGACGTCTGGAGCTACACAGTAACTTCTAGTTGGCCACATATCAAGATAAAAGTTTAGATTTTTGTGCACTTGTTGGTTACAACTTTCTTTCCCGTACAGAAGCATTCAGCGACATAAGCGTTGTTACCACGCTGGTCTTCTCTTTACAGTCTTCTGCTAGATCTCGTGTTGGACTTGGGTGAAGACAGAATAGTCTTAGTCGGACGTCTCGATTTGTATCATCTAGACGTCTTCATTCCTTACAATATCATCCAAGAACAAAGTGGAGCTCAGTTCAACAAGGACAGTAAGGTGAGACAATAAAGCAAAGTTGGACATGTCTTATAGCCCATTCTGAAATCTCCTTCTTAAAGAGGTTCTCTGAGAAAATGTATAAAATAAAATTTTAAAAAATGTATACATTTATTTAGCAAAAATAAATTGTTTTAATTAGGGGATAATTCTATGTGAATACTTTTATGCCCAAGAATGGCAAAAGTATTCTCGGAGTGATACCTTTACTGGCTAACCAGAAAAAAAATATATATATGCAAGCTTTCAGAGCACAGAGGCTCCTTCTTCAGGCAATATTACAAATGAATTCATAACATTTGTAATCCTGCCTGAAGAAGGAGCCTGTGTGCTCTGTAAGGAGATTTTTGTGTACTCATCGTCAAATCTCTTTCTCTTAGCCTCTAATTGGGGGACACAGGACCTTGGGTGTTATGCTGCTGTCCACTAGGAGGCGACACTAGGCTTAATCTGAAAAAGATTAACGGTGGCTCCTCCTCTGCAGTATACACCCCCTGACGGCATCAGCCATGTTCAGTTTTGTGCAAAAGCAGTAGGAGGAACGTAACATGAATAACATAATTATGCCTATAAGAAGGCTACCGCCCAGTGGAGAATGTGTGTCACTTCTCGCATCGCCTGGGCACTGCGGGTCCCCCCTTGGTGATTTACGTATGCCACAGCCGTGGCATTGTCTGACTGTACTCTGATGTGAGTGGCTGCCAGTAAATGATGGAAGGCTCTCAACGCCAGGAGAATGGCACGAATATCCAAGATGTTGATGGGCATGGTCGCTTCTGTTGGGGACCACTTGCCCTGTGCTCTGTGGTGCAGGTGTACCGCATCCCAACCCATCAGGCTCGCATTGGTGGTCAGAACCTTCCATTGACTCGTGAGAAAGGATTTCCCCTTTGTTAGCGAGGTTGGTTTGAGCCACCAGTGCAGGGATCTCTTGGTTGATGACGTCAACTGAAACTCCCTGTCGAGGGAAAAAGGATTCCTGTCCCATGACTTGAGGATGGCTAGTTGGAGAGGCCTGAGGTGAAGCTGGGCAAATGGGACCGCTTCTATTGCCGCCACCATCCTACCAAGGACTCTCATTGCAAACCGGAGAGACTGAGGGGGTTTGCGAAGTAGGATGCGGACCCCTATTCGGAGAGGCAGTGCTTTGTCCTTGGGGAGGAGTACTAGACCCTTGAGGGTGTTGGATAACATTCCCAAAAAGGTCATAGATTGACTCGGGGTTGGTGATGACTTTTTTAAGTTGAGCCGGTGCAATTGGTATGTGGAGGCATGCGTCTTGAAAGTCTATGGAGGCGAGAAATTCTCCCGTCTCCATGGACGCAATGATGGACCGAAGGGACTCCATGCGAAAGTGACGTACCCGTACTTATTTGTTGAGCTGTTTTAGATCCAATATGGGCCGTACGCTGCCTCCTTTTTTGGGGACTACGAATAGATTTGAGCAGAACCCTTGGAAGCGCTTGGCCGTAGGGACCGTTACTAAGACACCTGCTTGGAGAAGTAATGAAACCGCGTGGTGGAAGGCACGAGCCTTGGCTGGCGGTTTTGGGGGAACAGACAGGAAGAATCTGTTTGGCGGGTTGGAAGTGAACTCTATCTTGTATCCTGAAGACACTAGTTCCCTGACCCACCTGTCTTCTGTAATAGGCAGCCAGAGCTGGTGAAAGAGCAAAAGACGGCCGCCTACAGGTGGGGTGTCTTCCAGAGTTCGTGAGTCATGATGAGGAGGAAGTGCAAGACTTTCCTCCCTTAAATTTTGACTGGCCTGCCTTTGTTTGCCAGGTTTTGTCCGACTTTTGCGTCGACCTCGAGTTGTCCCAGCGTGGAGCGCGGCTGTTATTCTTTGCTGGTCGCGAGACGGATCAGCCGGAAGAGTTCCGAAAGGATCGGTAACGTGCCTGATTGCGCTTTTTGTAAGTGTGTTTGGGCTTCAGTTGGGGGAGAGAGATACTTTTACCCCCGGTGGCGTTGGATATCATTGTGTCCAACTGTTCACCGAAAAGCCGACCACTGAGGTACGGGAGGTGAGTGAGGGACTTCTTTGAAGCTGCATCTGCTTTCCATTCCTGCAGCCAGAGGATACACCGAATTGTGATGAAGCTATCCCGGCTGCACCCATTGCAGAATCCAGAGCTGCATGGAGCTTGTAATCTACCACGACTGCTATTTGGGCCGCTTGGTCCGACAGTTCAGGGGTAGGTATTTTGTAGGCCAGTTTGTAAATTTTGGGCCCAGGCCAGGATTGCCTTGGCAGCCCAAAAAAACTGAGGCGAACGTGAGAGCCAGGGAGGCCCCTGCGGCCTCGAAAATTGAACGGGCCATGGATTCCACCTGCCGGTCTGCTGTGTCCCTGAGGGTTGAGCTATCTGGCAGAGAAAGTGCTGCTAGTCTGGAGACTGGAGGATCCACTTCAGGTGGATCTGTCCACTTTTTGGTGACCTCCTGTGGAAAGGGGTACCGCGCCTCCAGATATTTGCGATTAGTAAACTTTTTCTCAGGTTGTGAGAACTGCTTTTTAAGGATCGCATTAAACTCTGGGTGGTCAAAGAACACCTTAGGCAGTTTCAGGACTCCTTCAAAGGAAATTTTATGTCCTGGTGTCTCCAGGGGTGGATCGGAGATGTCCAGCACCCAATGGATAGATGAGATTAAATCATCAACTAGCACTGTATTGCCCGGGCGAATAGGGATCAGGGACCCTTCGGTTTCCTTGTCTGAGTCGGAATCACAGATGTCTTCCGAATCCTGTATCTCGCTAAGGCGACTCCTGCTGGGAGAACCGGAGCGGAGACCTTCTCTGGTCGGGGATGGCTGTGGGGATCTGCGTTGTCTGTCCCTGTCAGGGGACGGTCTAGATGAGCTGTGAGTACGGTGTCTCACACTGGAAGGGGATGACCGTGTGGTATGGGATGATGCAGATGGGGCCAGCGATGCAGAGTGGCTTTGCAGAGGGGGCCAGCAATGCAGAGAAAGTTATAGACTTCACAGCCGAGTCGAGACTGTAGCTGTAATTTTATCCCACCTTAGTGTGCTGTAGTACAGCGCCGGTAAAATCCAAGATCCTGTGCTCCCCAGAGACCAGCTGGCGACCGGTATGTGAAGCGTTAACTTCCTTCCGTTCTCCCTCTGCTGGTTAATGGCCGCCGGAGTGTGGAGAAGAAAGGGGGCGGAGCGCTGGAAAGGCGGCCGTATTGCTAGAAAGCGCGCCCTTTCAGTTCGTCTCCGCCCCCTGTATGACACTGTGTAGTGTCATATTGGTCATCCGGGGGGCGGGGCGCGGAGAGTGGGCGGCGGCTTCAGCTAGGCGGTATAAATTTAGAATGTATGCCCAAAAGGGCTGCAGGCCGGCGCGGTAGTCCGAGGGGGTACCGGATCTGAATCGGACCCCCCCCCCCGGTTTTTAATGGCAGGAAAGGCGGTGGGATACTATATTAAAAGGGAGCCCTTAAAGGGTTCCTCTGAGGCACTGTAGCGCTGGTGCCGGCAGAGAGACAGAGCTGAAGCCAGCCTGTGTCTCTGTGTGCCCTTCTGCCAGTACTGTCCCCCGGTCCATCAGGAGTCTGCAGTGGAGCTGCGATTCCTGAACGTTGGTGCAGAGCGACAGCTACTGGGAGCTATATATTGCTGTCTGCACAAATCCTACCTGCGGTGTCTAAACCTAATGCCCCCATGAGGGGGATTGGGGAGTGTCAGGCAAAATGTATT
Organism: Phyllobates terribilis; assembly: GCF_046119375.1. NCBI lineage: Eukaryota > Metazoa > Chordata > Amphibia > Anura > Dendrobatidae > Phyllobates > Phyllobates terribilis. The sequence continues at coordinate 80,908,430 of NW_027362772.1, forward strand.
TTTGTCCAAGTTTTAAAAATGAGAGATGTCTTAAATCTCCATCCCCTGCTCATTTAGAATGGTCCTACATAGAATTCACTCTTGCTTTCCCCAAACAAGGAATTTTTATTACCGCCATAAAACCTCAGCCAGAGCAAGCATACTGGTGTAAACTGGAAATTCCCTCCAAAATCCTATTGTCTAACTGTACAAACTTTTAATGTCGAGTTTAATAATGCACATGACTGTCACAAACACAGGGACCACATTTTTGGGATGTTCACCTTTTTCCAATTATGCCGGTATATCTTACATAACTGGGAAACCACCAGAAACCCAGGAAATGGGTTCTGATATTTGATATCCATCTTCATGAATATTGGTGACGGCAAACATGATGTATCCATCTTGGATGTGAGACCCCCCCATACCAAGATATGAAATCTGAAGGCTTTTTATGTCTTAGGCAGCTGGGTGGGTTCACAAAACCGTGTGAGGTAAACAACATGGGTGTCTCCTAGTGTTTTGGCCCCTTACTAAAAACCAGAACGGACATTTTACTTCATTCTTAACCAGGGACGTCAGACGCAAGCACTCTTCGCTGCGTGGAGGAATCACACCTAGTTTCCGGGGAGCCGTGCCCCCCACACAATCTGAGACCATCACCTCGTGGCGCAGGTTTTGCTATTATTTACCCCTTGTATTTTAATAACTGTTTTATGCATATATGTAAATTGTCTCTTTTATAATATCTTGTATATCTTTTGTAAACACTGCCCACTTTCGGGAGTATTTCATTATTATTTACCAGCTTCGTTCTTCTTGTCCTATGTCGAGCAAACACGTTCCTCACCCGCTAATTCACGTTACCTAACAGGTACCCGATCAACCTGTTAAGCGATCGGTGGTGGCAGTATACCGGTATTTGTGATATTGTGGTTTGAGGGTGGCTGGACGGAGGTATATATACGTTCCTGGAAGGAACTGGTGGTATATATACGTCCTGTCACATCACGTGCCACAATAGTCGACATAAATTAGAGCAGCTGCGCCCGTGCTTATCCTCGGTCAATACCGTGGTTGACCAGCAGGATAAGGGGGCGCCAGAGGGCTGCAAGGTCTGACCAAGTGTTTTTCGTGACAGGGAGGGTGCTGCCTTCACAGTCAGGAGGCTGCAATCCTCCCTCGACCTCAACCCAAGACCAAAAGGATTTGGGGAAGGAGGGGGGGTCTCAACTTCGAACCAACACCCGAGGGGCTGGGGAAGGAGCGACATGGTAAGGAGATGTCTCGACTTCAACTGTGCACCCCTAGAAGGGGGCAGAGGAGGAGCCATGCCGGGGGTCTCTCCAGAGACCCACTTATCTTCATTTGTAACTCCATGGAAAAAGAAAAAATCAGAAAAAAATGGAGTAAAAATCTTTAGGTGTGCCTTCTTGCGACACTAAGCAAAAAACTGAACATGGCTGACGCCGTCAGGGGGTGTTTACTGCCGAGGAGTAGCCACCGTTAATCTTTTTCAGATTAAGCCTAGTGTCGCCTCCTAGTGGACAGCAACATAACACCCAAGGTCCTGTGTCCCCCAATGAGGCGACAGAGTAATATATTTTTTTCTGGTTAGCCAATAAAGGTATCACTCCGAGAATACTTTTGCCATTTTTGGGCATAAATGTATTTACATCAAATTTTCTGGCTAGCACGGTACCACAATATAAATTTGTACTGTACATCGCAATTACAGGATAATAATTGCTTATGGACATAATGGCCAACGATGTCAGCAGCCATCCATCCTAGATGGGTGAAGGTAAACTGTTTGAGACGGACATCTCTGACCTACCTGTGGGAATCAAGAATTTGCATCTATGTCATCGATTGACTGACTGATCACATCCATGAGTCAACATGCTGTAAACCTGTCATGATGAGTGAGCAGATAGATAAGTTCCTGTCAGGGTGAGGGGCAGCATCCTATCACAACATATAGTTGCCCAGAGACATCTGAATGCATCGGCTTTCCTTTATGCCATTCATCAAACATGTCGTATATTTTGTGTATAGCGAGTCACAAGCCTCGCACTGCTCTGCGTTTTATCATTGGTTCTATGAGCTGCAGTAAAACGTGACGTATATTCCAGGTGCTGACGATCACAATGCCGGTCCAGCCAGCATAGCGGTGGGCTCAGAAGATCAGCTTTGGAAAACGTTCCTCTTATATAGATCCTGTGGATCCTACTTACATTCGCTGCTGTTTACATTGTATGCTTACAATTCTATTTAGACTTCAATATGACTCCAGAATAAATTTTTGTCTTTCTTATACTTGCCGTATATTTTTCCCAAGGAGGGGGTTTAGGTATTGTGCTTTTTTCTTTTTTTTTTTTATTTCTACTGTAATATTTCATAATATCTGTGAATAAGTCTTGAAAATAATTTGCATTGAAAAGGTTGAGATCCTCTGAATCTACATGGATTTTTAGGAATTAAAAATCTACAGCAGTAAATCTGCAGCAGAATTTAAATTTTGCACCATGTCTGGATTTAGTAGCAGCTGCCCCTTTAAATGGAATATGTCAGCAGGTTTTTGCTACCCCATTTGAGAGCAGCATAATCCGAGGCCCTGATTCCAACGATGTATCACTTACTGGGCTGCTTGGTGTTATTTTGATAAAATTACAGTTTTTTTTTCTCATGCAGATCTCTGAATGCTGAGCTCTGTATAATAACCCCACCCACACCACTGATTGGCAGTTTATATACAGTGTACACAGAAAGCTGCCAATCAGTGGTGGGGGGCGTGGTTGGACTACGTGGCAGCAGGTTTACTAGTCCTCTAGTGATAATCTTCTGCTGATAAAAGTGTGATTTTTATCAAAACTACAACAAGCAGCCCTGTAAGTGAGACGTCCCTAGAATCAGGGTCTTTGTCTCTACATCATGCTGCTCTCAACAACAACCAATATATAGTACATCCGACAAGGGGTCAATGTGTTAAAAAAGAACTTTATTATAACAATTTGGGTACATGGCGGCAAAAGAAAAGAGCACACACACATATATATAGTAATACCATATAATAGTGAGGAGGTATAATGTAAATATTTGAATTGCAGAGACATCAGGGCTGGATAGTAGTAGCTCCAATTGTGCTAATGCATACTGATAGTATATCCTAGGTCACATAGTAAAAGGATATAATCCTAAATAATAAAAGCCAATATAGGCATTCCCAAGATAATGACCTTTTGGTATATACATATATCAAGGGTTGTATTATATCCAAGTAGGTTAATTCCCAAGTAACAATAATGTTGCATTGGATTCATTCATACCTGGTATATATTGTCTGCACGTCTTGCAATAGCTCTGGGCTCAATGGTCCTACTCCTAGTGTGGCGCTCACCCCATCATGCTGCTCTCAGAATAGCCAAGAAAAACCTGCTGACAGATTCCCTTTACAAATAGCTGAAATGGCTCCTAGATACCAGAGAAGGAAAACTTTATTAAAACGGTTTTGTTTCCTAAATAGAAAAGCAAATTAAACACCACTGGATAATGTGGTGTGTGAAACCGTCCATTGGATTGCTGTTTCGGGTGGGCTCAGGAGCAGAGCCCCCATCCTACACAGCCGACATCTTGCTGTAACAGCAGCGGCCAGAGCGGAGCGTGAATCACTGCTGTTTAACCATTTATATGCCGTCAATCACTGATGACAAGTTAAATAGCGCAATCGCCGGTACGCTATGCAATGTTACTAGAATTTTTTTTTTTACTTTTCCATCTCCTTGAATTACTTGTTGTGGTTTGCGGATCCATTGACTGGCCAAGTGGAAGGGCTGCAGCCGATCATTCATGTACGTAGCAGATACACATTTCCATGTGTAAATAGGCCCTTATAGAAATCAATCAATAGAACGTATACCTGGATATCTAGGTTTATTCTTTGCATACATTTAAAGAGGTATAAGTCATGGCATATTACTAGGATGTCATTCTTGGGGGTCTGACAGCCTAATTTAGAAAGAAGTGGATGCATTATTTTCCCCTCACCCATTACAACACACCTTGAGAGAGGGATCCGCCCCACCAAGGACAGGAAACCGTCTGAAATAAAAGGGCGGTACCTCTCCCTTGCTTCAGTGGGTTTCCTGTCCTTGATGGGAACCTGTCTGAAGAAGGGTGTCTTCTTACCTGGGCCCGTTCCGGTGTGGAAGTGCGGGCACCTGCCTGTGCACCGGGTTCTGGGTCCCAGAAGCGCCGTCCGCGGTTCCCTGGAGCCGTGTTCGAGCAGGCGCATGCGGTTATGAGGGCTCCGGCTCCCCGCAGACCGCTGCGCTGTCCTCTCCCTGCCGCAGGCTCCTGGGTGGTCGCACGCTGGGAGCAGTGTCTTCCGGATATGACGCGCCTGACGTCACGGCGCGGTGCACGCTTGGAGAGGCGTGCCCGATGACGTCGGGGGCTGCACCCGGAACCAAGATGGCGGCGCCCTGTAAACGCTTGCCGGCCGTTTTTTTTCAAAGATCGGCCGGTGGGTGTCAGGAGGGGGGAGGACACATGGACCGGAGGAGGTCCGGATGTGCCCTATTTAAGGTGGGGGCCTCCTGACAAGCGCTGCTTATACTCAAGCTCGGGTGTAGCAGCTATGGCAGACCAGGACAGCTAGGTGCAGCAGCAGCTGACCCCTCCACCGCATCAACGCCAGCGGAAGAAGCAGTCGGACACCTCGCACACGGACGGCCGCTCCAGCAACCGCAGCGGCAGCAGGAGGAGTAAGGTGTCGGACGCTTCAGGGCCATCCAGAAGGGATTCATCTTATGTCCCGCCACAGCCTCAAAATCCGGTACCCTTTTGTGACTTCAGGGGTGAGTGATCTTCGTGAATGTCACTTAATAGTAATGGAAAGTTATTATGTCCTTCATTCCTTAGGAAGAAGAGTAGCGGCAAAAAGAACCCACTGGGTTTGTTCCTTATGCCAGGCCCCCCTTTCCATAGATTGGCAGAAACAGCTTTGTGCAAGCTGTATTAACCAAACGATAGCGGAGAGCACCCCGGATTTCGCTTCTAATTTGAGGTCCGTAATCCGTTCAGAGGTGCAGGATTCCCTGTAAGGCTTACTAAAGTGGAAAAAGAGATCCCATAAAGATATCTCCTCTGACTATGATTTATCCTCCCAGTCAGAGGATCTTTGCCTCGGCATCCTCCTCTTCATCAGACAGTGGTAGGCCCTGTTTCCCTATTGAGGATACTGACAAGTTGGTCAGAGCGGTCAGATCTACCATGGGGTTGAGGGAGGAGAAGGCAGCCAGGTCCCTGGAAGATATGTTCGCAGGCCTGGAGGAAAAAAAGACGCTCCTTTCCAGTGAATCCCCAAATTCAGACCCTTATAGACCTGGAATGGAGGAAGCCGGAGAAATCAGGAGTATTGTCCTCATCCTCTAAAAGGAGGTACCCCTTCGAGGATAATGTCTCTGAGTCCTGGGACAAAATTCCTAAAGTTGGCGGGTCTGTCGCCCGATTATCCTAAAGATCGTCCCTACCCCTGGAAGATTCGGGCAGTCTAAAGGATGCTCTGGATAAGAAGGCAGATTCCTTCCTGCGTCACACCTGTGAAGCAGCAGCAGGGGGCCTGAAGCCAGCGGTAGCAGGCACTTGTGTCGCTAGGTCACTTATGGTGTGGCTTCAGCAATTAGGAGACCAGCTAAAGGATAAAAAGATGTCCAGAGATAAAATCCTCTCCAATCTGCCTTTGCTACAAGCAGCATCTGCTTTTTTGGCCGACTCCTCAGTGGATTCAGTTAAACTCGCTGCCAGGTCTGCAAATTTGTCTAATGCTGCCAGACGAGCCCTGTGGCTCAAGGGTTGCCCGGGAGACCTACAATCTAAGCATAAGCTTTGTTTTCTTCCTTGTGATGGTAAACTTTAGTTTGGCCAAAAACTGGACGAGGTTTTGGAGAAGGCTGGCGACAGAAAGAGAGGTTTCCCAGGGTTCACGGGGGAAACAAAAAGGTCCTATTTTCGGAAGAAGAGATTTAACCAAGGTCGCCCTCCGGGATAAAGGAAAAGATGGGAGCCCAGATCTAAAAAGGACTCTGGTTACATGCTTGGAGGACCATCCTCCAGTTCCAAAAAATCTCCCCAATGACGCGAGGCTAGAGGTCGGGGGAAGGCTTTCCCATTTTATCCCAGCTTGGGAAGCCATCACTTCAAATCCCTGGGTGTTGGATATCATAAAGAACGGCCTAAAGATACGCTTCTGTCAGGTCCCTCACCGAACCTTCATGATCACCTCCAGGAGGAAGTCCAGGGAGGAGCAGATGGCTCTAGAATCAGAGGTATTAGACTTAGTCAACAAGCAGGTCCTTCACGAAGTTCCAGTTTCACAATGGGGAGGGGATTTTATTCCCCCCTGTTTGTGATAAAAAAAACCAAATGGGTCCTTAAGGACCATTGTCAACCTCAAAAGTCTAAATCAGCTGATAATCAACCAGACTTTCAATATGGAATCAGTGAACTCTGCAGTGAAACTCTTACACCACAATTGTTTCATGGCAGTCATCTACCTAAAAGATGCCTACTATCACGTCCCAATCCATCCAGACTACCGGAAGTACCTAAGGGTAGCCCTGTTCATCCAAGGTCAATTGAGACATTTCCAATTCACTGCCCTACCTTTTGGACTCTCGATAGCACCGAGAGTATTTACAAAGGTTATAGCGGAGGTGACAGCTTTTCTCCGAATCAAGAACGTGGTGATTGTTCCCTATCTGGACGACTTTCTGATAATAGGGAAATCGGAGGACCACTGTTCCTCTCAACTTTTAGAGGTCCGGACAGCTTTATATCACCTGGGGTGGTTAATAAATATTCAAAAATCAAAGCTATCCCCCTCAAGGACTCAGATCTTTCTGGATTTGACCCTAGATTCCCAACGCCAATCCTGTTTCCTCCCGAAAGACAAGGTTTGCAAAATAATCAGCCTGGTCTCAAGGGCAATAAGGTCTCCCGTGATTTCCTTGAGAGAAGCAATGTCCCTACTAGGCTCCATGACTTCCTGTCTCCCGGCAGTCAAATGGGCCCAGAGTCATATGAGGCTTCTTCAGTGGGAGGTCCTGTCGGCTCAGAAATCCTTCAACGGACATATAGGAAAAAAAACTCTCCGTCTTTGGAGACAGTAAACTCCCTCTCCTGGTGGACAAACAGGGAGAATCTGACCGCAGGCTTACAATGGTCCAAACCAGTCGACCACACAATTACAACAGATGCAAGTGGCTCCTGCTGGGGGTGTCATCTGGCAGAGTTCTCAGTTCAGGGGCTCTTACTACGTCACGAAAAAGAAGCGTCATCAAACCTAAAAGAGCTTTTGGCCGTGGAGAAATCCTTGATAAGCTTCCTTCCCCACATACAGGGTCGCCATGTCCAGATCAGGTCCGACAATCGGACGACAGTGGCATATATAAATCACCAGGGAGGAACAAGATTTCACTCCCTTATGGTAGTGGCAAACAGGATCCTGCATCTAGCAGAACAACATCTCCCATCCCTCAGTGCTCTTTTCATCCGGGGGTATAAAATTCAAGAGCAGATTTCCTCAGTCGCCACACTTTAAGACAAGGAGAGTGGCCTCTAAACCCGATAGTCTTCCAAAAGATTATCCAGATATGGGGGTCACCGGACATATATTTGTTCGCCACCAGGGCGAACAGGAAGGTGGAGAGATTCTGTTCACTAAATCCAACAGAGAATCCCTATGCTGTAGACGTTCTCCACATTCCCTGGAAGTTCAGGAAGGCCTACGCCTTTCCACCGATAGTGATGATCCCGGCAGTTGTGAAGAAAATTCGGGAGGAGGGGGCGAGGATAATCAGATCCCTGGGTCCTGCCTGACAGGCCGGACCTTCTCATCCAGGGGCCAATATTCCATGCACAAGCCAAAGGTTTCCATCTGGCGGCTTGGAATTTGAGAGGTTGTTACTGAGCAATAGGGGGTTTTCACCAGGCCTAGTTTCTACCCTGTTGGGTAGTTGAAAGCCCATAACAACTAAAATTTATTCCAGAATCTGTTGAAAATTCCTGGATTTTATAGACTCCCCATTGTCGGATAAACCTCCAGTTAGAGAAGTCCTAGAGTTTTTACAAAAGGGACGTGACCAAGGGTTGGCTACGGGAACACTTAAAGTTCAGGTGTCCGCCCTAGGGGCGATCTATAATTGTAACCTGGCAGGGAACAGATGGGTCTCTAGATTCATTAAATCCTGTTCCAGAGCTAAGCCAGTTCGGGCTCTTCCTCCCTGGGACCTGAATTTGGTTTTAAATGCACTCTCTGGCGACCCATTTGAACCCCTGCAGGTTATCTCTCCAAAGATCCTCACCCTCAAAACCATCCTCTTTGTGGCCCTAACGTCGGCCCGTAGGGTGAGTGACCTGCAGGCCCTTTCTGTTGATCCCCCATACACCCAAATTCATGATGACCGGGTCGTCCTGCGTACAGATCCATCGTACCTTCCAAAAGTTGTATCCAGATTCCACTGTAATCAGGAGATTGTACTTCCCTCTTTCTGCAGTAACCCTAAAAACCCTGGGGAGGTTAGGTTCCAAAATCTAGATGTTAGAAGGGCATTACTACAGTACATAGACATGACTAGTCAGTGGAGGAAGGACAAGTCCTTGTTTCTGGCCTTTCAGGGGAGTAGGAAAGGTCACGGGGTATCAAAGGGAACTATTGCTAGGTGGCTTAGGGAGGCCATTTGTCTAGCTTATACATCTACAGGTGTTCCGGCACCGGACGGTATTAAAGCTCATTCCACCGGAGCTGTTGCAACCTCCTGGGCAGAGAGAGCAGATGTCTCGATTGACCAGATATGTAAAGCTGCTACTTGGTCTGCACCATCCACCTTCTATAAGCACTATCAGTTGGATCTATCCTCCTCTGACCTTACCTTTGGGAGAAGGGTACTTCAGGCGGTGGTCCCTCCCTAGGGTGCTCATATTTTCCAAAATTCTCTCAAGGTGTACTGGCATGGGTGAGGGGAAAACACCAAGGTTACTTACCGGTAGCCAATCTTTCCTGAACCCATGACAGCACCCGTAGTCATCCCCCCCCCCCCTGTCTTTCTCACGCCCTGGTGAAGCACTTTACATTTTGGGTGATATATATATATAGTAGGTGTTGGTTATGTGTCTAACCTTTTCTGGAGGTCCTCTCAATGCTCTGTAATCCAACTGAAGCGAGGGAGAGGTACCGCCCTTTTATTTCAGACGGTTTCCTGTCCTTGGTGGGGCGGATCCCTCTCTCAAGGTGTGTTGTCATGAGTTCAGGAAAAACCGGCTACCGGTAAGTAACCTTGGTGTTTTTTTTCACGCTCCCAATTTAACAATTTGAGTACAGTTGGATCTATTGGGTTTTTTTGCACTATGGGTGGGTGGTTGGGAGCACAGCTGTGCAGGAAAAAAAAAAGCTTATAGGTTCTCAATTCGTTCATTCTTGGGATCGGTGGCGGAACCAGAGGTCGGACCATCACCAATCAAGATATTATATCCCTTCACACTCATCATTGCTCCCAATTAACAATTTGAGTACGTGCATATTTTTTTAGGGTATTTTTGTGCAATGGGTGGGAGCACAACTGTGCAGGAAAAAAAAGCTGATAGGTTCCCCATTCCTTCATTCTCAGAATCAGTGGATGGAACATCGCCAATCACAATATTATATCCTTCTCACTAATCGTTGCTCCCAATTATCAATTTGATTACGGTTATACCTATTGTTTTTTTAGGGTTTTTTTTTTTGCACTGTGGGTGGGTGGTTGGGAGCACAGCTGTGCAGAAAAAAAAAAGCTGATAGGTTCCCCATGCCTTCATTCTCAGGATCAGTGGTGGAACCAGAGTGTGGATCATCTCCAATCAAAATATTATATCCTTCACATTAATCGTTGCTCCCAGTTAACAATTTGAGTACGGTTGAACCCATTGTGGTTTTTTAGGGTTTTTTTTTTTTTTGCACTATGGGTGGGTGGTTGGAAGCACAGCTGTGCAGGAAAAAAAAAAGCTGATAGGTTCCCCATTCCTTCATTCTAAGGATCGGTGGTCAGACCATCGCCAATCACAATATTATATCCTGGCATTATGCCATAATATTATATACGGAGTTGTCCTCCTGGCAGTTGCCGTGATCCTCTATTCCTTACCTGCTACCTCTATACTGTATATGAAATGACAATATGTGAGAAATATTAATAATGTTGCTCTAATTTTCTAAAAAAAACAGGTTGGAACACAAACTCTCAATTAGTTGTTTTTTTATTTGTTTACCAATCTAAAGTGTCCACTTTGAGGCACCAGAGATAAATGCTGGCATATAATGTACAATGCTCCCGTCCCTAGCAGTTGGCGTGTATCAGGCGACATCGCAGGATCTTCAAGTAGCTGTCAATCTTGTGGGAATCTCTGCGGAAACACTGAAGCAAGTGGTAGACGGGGAACACGTAGGAATCGCCCTGTGGTGCCGTTACATCGATTGGTCCAAACCACTGGGGGTAAACGTGTTCTAGATCAGTCAGCATCTGCAATAAACAATGGGTGAATGTGGGTGTAGAATTTGGTTGGAGTAAAGGTACAATCTAACACTACAATTATCCAAACGTTGTGCCTATTACAGCATTACCACCAGTCACAAGCAAACTCAATATCTTCCTAAAAGGAAAAATATTGTGGATGGACATGCTTTCTAAAAGGGAATTTGTCAGCAATATGATGTAGGTGCTGAGACCCTGATTCCAGCGATGTGTCACTTACTAGTCTGTTTTTAGCTGTTTCGATACAATAAGTGTTTTATCAGAAGGAGATTATCACTACAAGACTAGGGGTCTTGTGCTTCCTAGTCAACCTGCTCTAATACAATCAACAGTGATCGTATCAAAATGACAGCATGCAGACCAACAAGTGACATATCGCTGGAATCAGAATTTCTGCCCCTACGTCATGCTGCTCTCGGATTACATAAAAACCTGTTGACAGATTCCATTTAAAGAGAATTTATTGTTACACTTATTGCCGCTTCTCAGCAACTCTACGGTTTACTCAGTCAGTTCCGCTTTGGTTTATACTCGTACCATATAGCCTAAATTCATGACCTACGTGAAGGAAGAGAGGATGTGTGTGATAATAATGCTGCTTACTCTTCCAGAGATCCAGTCTATTCCTCCTTGAAGAATCCTGGTGTGCTCCTCAGCTTCTGTCACTTTTTTCTCCATGTTATTTGGCGCCCCCATGGACAAGTACTGCAGGGGTTGGGTCCAAGAGCGCAATCATTTCTTTCTAAGGCTCAGCAAGTCTTCGTGCTGTGGAAGCAGTAGACATCAGTTAGGAGGGATATCAGGCTGAGAACATATAGAAAATCATATGCCGAAAAGGGAATGTACCAGAAGTTGTGGATGCAAGAAAGTGCCCATGATTCCACTCCTCCGGGTCACACGAAGTGATGCAATACCCAGTGGTTGGTTAAGAATCCATTTATTTAGAAGCTAAAATAAGAGGCGTTTCCTGGACGTCCTGTCCACTTCATCAGTGCATAGCTTGTGTCCGGTATAGCAAGGAGTGGACATATATATACAAAAAATGTGAAAACAACTGGCGCCAAAACAATGTGGCCGTTAAGGCAGAAAAATACAATCAATAAAAAGGCAGAAATTTGAGTATCCATCAATGTATATATGCATCGGGAATAAAATATTGCTAGCATGATTAAAAATTAATTAAAAACCGATATAGTTCAATGCAAAAAAAATATAATAAATAATTAAAATATATATACAATTCCTGAAGCAGGAATTGAACCTGGTGTATTGCAATCAAATGGATCATGTTTAGATCTTAATCATGGTACAACCCTCTAAGCCACGGGTGCTCATGTATATTGTGATTGATCTTGTTCTGATAGGAGGTAATAAACGGATATTAGACGATATATCTAACTTATACCTACATACTAAACAAAATAATTTTAATTCTTCTTATAATAGAATATGTGATCGTATCGGCAACATGAATAATTTCTTTAGGAGTGTGTCCGTATTATCGGTGTAGTACTAGAGAATAGTCGTGCGCATTAATGTCCACTAGGTGGTATGATGAGCACTGAAAGTGTCCTAGGGAATGGTGCAGACTACTGGGAACAGAACGCAATGATCATAAGAAGAAAGGAAACTGAACTCAGTGAAACCCTGGATCGGGACAGTGGATCAAGAACAAGCCAAGACACATGTTCCTGACCATGTAGAGGTCAATTATATTTGTCAGTGCTTTCAAATAAAAACCTCTGATATTTCATTGAGACCCCAAGGTTTCCAAGTATTTAGTTGATCTATCCAGTATATCTCTTTCCTATTGAGACCCTGAATTCTATTGGGAGTGGTGCATGGAATATGCTCTATGGGCAGGATTTTAAGACACCCAAAGTCTTTATTGTGATGGATTGCCATATGTCGTGATAAACCATGTTTTAAAAAACCTGTAGCGACATTATGCCTATGAGAATTTAGTCTTTTATGAAAGGGTTGCATAGTTCTACCGCCATATTGCTTGGGACATGTGCATTCAATCAGATATATGACAGAATCAGTGTCACAGGACATATTACTATTTATTGTGAAGCGTTCATTGCTTGATGTGGATGCAGAAGTGTCGGCTCCATGAGTAATATTCATGCCGCACATGCCGTTCTTTTTGCCACATCTGGTGATGGTTTTATTCTTATTATTGATCTTGCTACAATCTAGAGTAGAAAGGGTGTGTATCCTACGGGGGGCTCAAATGTTCCTTAGAGTGGGGGCTCTCCTATACACAATGGAGGGTTTTTCTGGGATAATCTTCTTGAGTATCGGATCATTTAACAGAATATGCCAATTCTTCTGCAGAATATCTCTAAATGATTTATGCTGAAAATTCTATGTAGTGATGAATTTTACACAGCGCTCATAGGACATTTTATCTGAATTAGATTTTAATAGAAGTGAATTCTGGCTACAGGTGTCCCTTACCCTTTCACATGATTCGCCAACAAGATTTTTGGGATAGCCCTGTTGTAGAACTTTCTGTTTCAGCATACCTGATTGCTCTGAAAAATCATTTTCAGAAGTGCAATTCCTTCTGATCCTCTGAAATTGATTAAAAGGAATATTACGCAGCCATTTCTGGTAGTGGCCACTGCTGTAGTGGATGGAACTATTCGCATCCACTTGTTTAAAATAAGTCTTGGAGCAAATCCTATTGTTCTCTATAAATAAGGTCAGATCCAGAAAATGAATACTGGTGTTATTTGTATCGGAATTGAAGGAAATACCCCAGCAGTTGTTATTTAGAAAACTGGCAAGGGCTGAGGGTTCTGCGATGTCCTTATTAAGAATGAAAATTAAGTCGTCAATGTATCTTTTGTAAAATATAATGCCTTCCCAAAATGGACCCCCATAGATGAACACCAGTTCAAATATGCCCATGAAAATATTAGCGAACGTAGCTGCGACCTTTGACCCCATCGCGGTCCCTTTGATCTGATGGTAAGTGTGTTGGAGGAAAGTGAAATAATTGTTATTAAGGATGAAAGATAACCCAGATAGAATAAATGATTTGTGGGAGGACGACAGGCCGGTGTCTTTGGAGATCATATGTTCAACACATAATAAACCAATTTCCCAATCAATATTGGTGTAAAGGGATGTAACATCAAGGCTTAAAAATACAAATGATTCTTCCCATTGGATGTCCTTAGTAAGGTTGATGAGGTGGCTGGAGTCACGAAGGTAACTCCTCAACCTTTTAACATGGGGCTGAAGGAGAACATCAATGTACTCTGCATGTGTTGTAGATTGGCCATGCAATACACCAATAATATCACATGATCACGTTCTGTACGTGGACCGGAAATACATGTCCCACTGAGCACAATTCCCAGTATGTTGTATAGGGGGCGCTGTGCCAGGCCAGGATTTCCCCTCCTCGATGCAGTGTCCTACAGTGTCCTACATCTTCTCCAGTACAGCTGCTCACAGATTAACCTTGGAATAAACCTGCAGCGTCCCTAATCCCTCCCCACTCACAATGTCGCTGATTACTGGACACACGGTCCCGGGATGGACGTCGTGACTTACCAGGGTCAAGAATCAATGGAGAAAAGACGACTTCATGGGAATGGGACCTGTTGTTAATTAAGTGCCAGGTTTTTATGTTTTGTTTGTTTGTTTTTTTTACGTATTATTATCTATATTAAAGTCTTGCAAATTTTCACACTGGCAATCATTGTACAGGAGGAGGAGGAGAAGGTGAGCTGTGACATCACCTATTGTGAATGGTGGATCCTGTGTTATCTACTGTATATAGAGGTGTTATCAGTCATTGTACAGGAGGAGGTGAGCTGTGACATCCTCTACTGTGAATGGTGGATCCTGTGTTACCTATGTGTGAGTGTGACGCTGACCGGCCGTGACGCTACTTCTGGTTTGCCGGCGGGAATGCCGCCGCATTCAAACCGCTGCCACGACTGAACTTGCACAACTATAAAAAGACCACATCTCCCCCTGCCACTATATTTAACCCCCTGGAATAAGCTAAATTGCAAAACGCGCGTCAGGGCCTGTACCACATCTTCAGGTAGTATCTCTTACTCTCTGCACTATGCAGCTATGTATTAATCTGTTTTAATTTCTACCCTGCCCAGTACCTTTCTGCACTATATTCAGCACGTTTTTCTTAAAGCTATTGGTCTCGCGACCTATTCTTATGAATTTACAGTATATATTGCTCAGACCTTATTTGTGTCTAGCAGGATTGTTTTCCGCTTAAGTACATTGCTATGTCCTCAATATATGTGCAGTCTGGGTACTCCACTGTGTAATTATCACACGATGTTAAGCACTTTTCTATCCTTCTACTTGTAGTTCTAAAAATGTAATTATTGTAATTTATGCTCATTATTGAATCATTGGTTGCATACCATTTCTTTGCAGGAATTTTTCCCCACTCTTACTGGACTTGTTCTCCGTGAAATACGTCTTAGGGCAGCTTATACATGCAAACTTTAATAGGAGTTGTTAATAGAAAATGAATTAATCTGTGCTGCTATAACTATACACAAATAGTGCTTTGGCTCCTCCATGTGGATCAGTTTGGTACTGCCAGTGGATGTGATTAATCCTGCTTGGTTTCCCCTTGTTTTAAGTATGTTTTATACATCTTGGTTTTGATTAATAAAATACTGTGTATGTTGATTCTGGGTGGCATTTGTTTCCATTCCTTTATAGGTTTTTGCAATTATTTGGAGGTGCCATGACAATATGGGCCGTTTCTAGGTTAAATCTATTTGGAAGAGAAGCCATTGAGGTGACCATATCAGTTGTCACCCAGCTTTCCCAGGACCTGATAAATCCAATGTCCACTGAAAGATTACATGTGCTGAAGATTATAGATGTATAATGGCAGCATCTAGTGGTCAAAGGCGGTATTGCCATTATCATATACTTAAGCCTCATTTACACTTTGCAGTTCAGGACGATCAGGTTACGTGTAGATTTGATTACATTATTCCGAAAGTGACCACTCACCCGTTGCTGGATTCTTAGTAGCGTACGTCTGCCTTCCATTCGGTTTTATCCATTTGCCACCGATAAAATGACCAAAGCTTCGTTCGTGACTGTCAAGCCAGGCCTAGAGAGGGAAAAAAACAAATAAAACCATAAGTATAAAAAGATAAAAATAAAATCATAAAATCAGGGAAAAAAAAAAAAAGACTGATAATGAGAAATCAGGCCTCGCTCGAGAGGCGGCGCGCACTCACCATTCGAGAGGCGGCGCGCACTCACCGCTCGAGAGGCACTTACGGCCAGTGGTGTTGTCACGCCACTGATTCCAGCTGTGCTCTTCCCCATACTGGAGGAAAGAGCTTGTAAGCGCTGCTCTCTTTGCCTTGGAGATCAGTCACCAACGATAGACTGCAGCGGTATCCGGTATCTTAGACAATGAGCCATTAACTATAGAATTAAAAATCCAAGGGTATTTAGCAAAGTTACCCGTTATCAAGAGGACTTTGACATTTTTTGGCCATTGATCATGATGAGAAAAAGCGTTTATTGCCCGCCTTTTGATGGAAACCACGCTTAGAAATGACCAGAGAGGGATTGTTTGGTTTAAAATCTTCTATTGTAAAAGTCGTCTCAAAAATCAGTAATCCACAAGTGAACCCCATGGCAAGTGCTCACTTTTCCTGCAGCGCCACCACAAGCAAAGTGAAGAATTGCAAGTGCTATGTGCAAATGCATATAAATCAATCACATTAGACAAGGTATAGTGCACAGGATTACACATCCAATATAGTCACAAAGAATATAAAGTGCTTATAGTGAAATAGGGAGCAGCAGGTATGACCTGAGTTTGAAAATAATGGCCCCAACGCGCGTTTCACACGATGCCTCTTCCAGGGGGATGGGTATCCTCCCATTTATTTTGAATGATGCTATTGTGGACTTGCTAGCTTTATATGTATAGACGCTAATACCATTTGGAATTACTTAGAACTACTGGCCTATGCATACGCTGCTAACATATGGAGCTTACTCTTGATTTTCACTATAAACTATAACTACTAGTGAACATCAGCTCCCTCCAGTGGTATAGTTTGATATGATCTTTTTTTTTTTTTTTTTAAATTTTGCTAGTTATTTTCCCTTTTTAAAAATATGTTAGCTTTTTTTGGTAATAAAGATTATTATTTCTATGCTACTGGCTGTTTGCTTCCATTAAATTTGTAGGTTGTTGTTGTTTATAGGGAGGTGCCGTATATACTAATTGTGCCTGTAAGTAGGCTTAATGCTCTTAAAATGAACAGGCTGAGCAAGTGACGCACCATGTACTTGACAGTATTACAGCTCCTAGATACGTGGAGCCATCATGTGGGACAGATAGATTGTGGATTACAGCCTCCAGTGATATGGGGGACACGCGCGGCTCGGTCTTATCTTTAGGTCTCTTACACTCTGCAATCACCGAAAATCCACCAGACTGTGAAGGTCAGTGATGAAATACCATGAAGTGCAAACAGATTTTCAACTCCTTCATTCTGATGTTCTTGGGGGTGATGACCCACCGGACTGCGGGGGAGTGACCCCATATAATGAGAGGACAAGGCCAAGGAGGAAGACACAGTGTGTACAGATCATGGGGACTTATCAATGATACCGGGGAGAAAAAACATGGACCAGGGAGCAAGATTGTGACCACTGTAAAAGTCAGCATATATGCAGAGTTAGAAAAAGTTTATTTTTTCAGTAGGAAAAGTTATAAAACTTTTTAAATCACTTTATCAGGGAATTTGTCCTCATTCCTGTAAAAAAAAAAACCATGCTGGACAAAATAAATGAAAAAAAAAATTGTATTTAAATTACTATTTAAAGGGAATCAGAGCAGCATGATGTAGGGGCAGAGAGTCTGGTTCCAGCGATGTGTCACTTATTAGGCTGTTTGCTGTAGTTTCAATTCAATCTGTTTTATCACTTGCACAGCAGTCCAGTTAATTTGTAACTCCACCACTGATTGGCAGTTTGCTGACAGTGTACACAGGAAGCAGCCAATCAGGGGTGTGGGCGGGGTTATATACGGCTCAGCATTCCGAGATCTACAGCAGAGAAAACAGGGATTCTATCATAACTGCACCAAGCAGCTCAGTAAGTGACATCACCGGAATCAGGGTCTCTGCTCCTATATGATGCAGTCCTCAGATTACATAGTAAAACCTGCTGACAGATTCCCTTTAAGGGTAATCTAACAAAAAAAATCTTCATTGTGGCTGCACTGGGACAAGCATATTCATAAAATATTTGCCTTAAAGAACTGAAGATTTTTTTTTTTTTTTAGCTTTGAAGCTGCAGATCAACTTCAGACAAAGGGTTACAAGATGACGCTGGGCTCCTGGAGGCACGAGGATCCTGTTAAAATGTAGCCTGCACTGACTAACAAGAAAGGAACCTTTGTCCGTTCCCGGTCATTGTGATGTATAGGAAGCCATGTACACAGGGGAGGCCGCGGCTCCCAGCCAATCCCTGCAGACCTGGGGGGCGAACGCTCTCAAGTCGCCTCCGTCACGCACTGCTATACAATACAGGAGCAACAGCGTTAACTATTTGTGGACGGATTTCAAAATTTTGAAAAACTTGATCAATTCAGGGCCCCATAGAAGGTAAAATCATTATACACTCGCCTCCCGCAGCCGCACCGCTTCAGCATTGTCAGCGCTGCTGCTACCAGTAGTGTCAAGTGACCACTGCAGCCAATGAGCCGTTGCTGATCAGCTGCAGCGCATCAATATTCCGTAAAATCGAACAAAATAGCAAAGGCTGCAGCCAGTCAATGGCCACTGATTGACAGTGTGGTGCCATGTAACTGCTGCTGCCAATCAAAGAGAACAGCAGCGCCGACAATCAGTGATGGAGGCATGGTTGGACCAGGAGGCACGAGACACCTCGTCCTGTAGTGATAATCTCCTGCTGATAAATCACTGATTTTAATGAAAAGGCAAAACACAGCCTAGTAAGTGACACATCGGTGGAATCAGGGTCTCTCCACCCTCATAGTGCTCTCAGATTACATAGCAAAACCTACTGACAAATTACCCTTTAAGAAAAGAGTGGCGATACAAAGTACCTATAAGACAAAACTAGAACTCTTCCAAAATGAAGAGAAACCCGTCAGCTGTTTTGGCATTCTCGTCAGTACAGGGCAAGGCTTTAATTTGGATCTTAGGGGGTACTGCAGACACCACTAGATTGTGAAGAGAAACATGCCAGCAATACTGAAGCAGCCGCCTATAAATGGTGCTTCAATCTTTTTTGAGGAGGCTTTAGCTGTACTTTATACTACATTCACTCACAGTGCACCCGTCTCCAACCAGTGGCAGTATTTTTGCCTTTTGGTGTATACCTTTTTTATCCCCAGGGAGCATTGCCTCGCTTTAAGACTCGGTGCATCAGCTGCTGTTGTCCACACCTTCACCACAAAAGACCCCTGTCCTGGAAAAATAAAGGGGCTCAGTCCCCCCCCCCCCTTCTTTTTTTGACTTCCAAAATGCAATGATCTTGATTGGCCATTTTTTGATTTTGGAATTAAGGAAGGAAAAGAGCTCACTGATACCAGAGCGGTCCTGTAATAAGAGTCCAGACCTCCTCTGGTATTAATATGAGCACAAACACTGCGCCCCTGCCGGAAGCTTCATGCAGCCGTATATCACCAAGCACAATGCAGAGTGTCGGATGGAGTGGTGTAAAGCCATCACCACTGGACTCTGGAGGAGACGTGTTCTGTGCAGTGACGGATCACACTTCTCTATCTACGTCTGATGGAGGAGTCTGGGTTTGGTGATTCCAGGAGAACACGACGGCTCCTTTCTGATCTTTCTCAAGGAAAGAAGACGCCTCCAGGAAGCCGTGTACAAGTCATGTGCAACAACGAAGAGGAACTGGAGGATTACACAGAGCAAAACCTTACCAAGCCATCACGTGAATCTGATGAGGGAAACAGTCAGCAATCTGTCCTCAACAACCTCCAATCTGACCTCAATCAACATCTGGATCAGAGGTCTACAACTCCAAGAAATGGCCACATCATGGCATGATGGGTGTTATAGTTCCCCAACAGCCTTGAGTTACATATATAGAGAAGGATTCATCTACTGTTGAAAAAAAAATCCCTTGGATCCTGAAGTTATTTTGTTATTGACTAATGAAAACTTTCACAAACATTAAAAAAAAAAGTTTCTAAAAGTTAATTAACTTCTGATGCTTAAATGTTTGATCAAAATTTAAAAAAAAAGTGTTTTTTTCTTTTCTTTCTAGAAACAGCGCCACTCTTGTCTGTTGGCGGTGTATGGTATTGCAACCCAGCAAGATGGTTGTACGGTCTGATACAGAGTGCAATGTAATATTACCTGGTGGTAATATCCAGGTAATGGAAACGGGCTTTGTATATAGACAGAAGGTGACGATTTGCCGGAGACTCTCTCACACCATTAAGCCGCATTCACACATTGGTGTTTGTCACCTTGTTGTGCATTATCCCGACTGACGCACATTTTATGGGGCTATTCTCTTTTTTCGTGGACCGAGGGTCTGCATGGACCAAATATGGGAAAAGAACGGAACAACAAATAAATTAAAAATACTTTTTTTGTCACATTATGATTTATAAAAATAAATTTAAAAAAAATCACAAAAAAAATAAAACAAAACTAAAGTCCCAGATTCATCATTTGTATATTTTTAAGTCACTTATTTATTTTTTTGTCTTATGGTCACCTATTTTCTTTTGAGCACGTGTTCAGAACTTTTGCCCAGAATAAAAAATGCTCTAATTTTTTTTTTCGCTATTTTTTAGTGCAAAAAGCCACAGGTTGCAACATTTCAGCGAAAAAATGCAGATGGACATTAAAAAAAAATCCCTCTGGGGTGGGAGATGGATAAATTTAAGCAAAAACATCTGAGACCTCCAACCTGTGCCGACAATGGGAAATAAATAAATCAATTAATAAATAAATAAAGTAAATAAATAAAAAAAAATGGACATATAAAATAGACTTTAAAAAAGGCGCAAATGGAAAGAAAAATACGATTTCAGGAAACTCATTCACTTTGCTGGTCCTATAAAATGCAGCGATTTTTTTTTTTTCCTATGGAAAAATTGCAACATGTGAATACGCCTTTAATAAAACTTAATTGACAAAGTCAGAAGATTGCAAACGCATATAAATCCGGAT
This sequence comes from Phyllobates terribilis, assembly GCF_046119375.1. NCBI lineage: Eukaryota > Metazoa > Chordata > Amphibia > Anura > Dendrobatidae > Phyllobates > Phyllobates terribilis. The sequence goes on from NW_027362772.1 coordinate 80,929,194, forward strand.
GCATTTTTTTTTTATTAGCGGGTTTTCCCAAAACTTGTGTTGTGGAGTTCAATATCCGCGATGTTGTTCGTTTATTTTAGGCGACCTTGCTGCAAAAAAAAATGCAAAGTTGCAGAAATCTTTCCGTGTTCACATGATGCAGTTTTTTTATGCCAAAATACATTTTTTTCTGATTATTGCTGCATTTTACCCTTTATTTAATGCAGATTTAAAGCTAAATTTTAATGCAATCTTTTATCACTAAATTTATTTATTTTTTACCAAAAAAAACACGCTGTGTGAACAGGCCCTTACAGCAGACAAACAATCAGGCAAGTTTAGATTATTTTTTTTAAAAATGTCGCAATATTAGAAGAGCACAATCACTGCACTGAAAAAAAAGCGTCATCGCACGACACTTTTCCCATCAGTCTTGTGCACACCTGCAATTTGTAGCCTGCGGCTCTTACAGGTGATGCCGGAGCCCCAGAACACAGAGCAGCCCGCACTGACGCCTCACCTGCGCGACACTGGCGGCCTCAGGAGCCGGGCCGTACTGCATGGAGGTGAAGATCTCCCGCACTGACGGTCAGTCTGTCCCCGTAGAGGCGGCCATGACATTCAGCAATGAGTAACAGCCCGTCAGCCCAGCCAACCACAAGGGGGAGCTCTAACACCGCGGCGCTGCAGAGTACGCACGTCACTTCCGCTGGAAGAAAGTCATATTATTACACACTAACAGGATTGTAATCCTCCATTCACCGCGTCTGGTCCCTATAGGTGTTAGTGTATTTTTTTTATATCTGTAAATTGCTGCGTTGTGCTGTAAAGTACTGTGTGTCAGAAATAGTGAGGGGAGGGAAGGAAAAGGGTCAAACGGAAGTGAGTGTCCGACCCGGAAGTGTGCGCATGCGCGGACACAGCCTGTTGCTGAGGCGTGGTGACGCTGTAGCTGGGTGATTGCAGTCAGAGTAGGGTTGCATCTAGTTTGGAGTTGATTATTTGTGGTCCTCAAACAATCAACTCCATTCTAGCTGATTCACCATTGAGCCGTCTAGTTTGGAGTTGCTTTTTTGTGGTCCTCATTTTATCAGCTCCACTCTAGACGGATCACTACTGAAGTGACTGGATCGGGGGGATATTTTGTGGTCCTCATTCCAGCATCTCCACTCTAGCTGATTCACTGGTGAAGTGACTGGATCGGGGGGATATTTTGTGGTCCTCATTTTAGCAGCTCCACTCTAGCTGATTCACTGGTGAGGTGACTGGATCGGAGGGATATTTTGAGGATCTCATTCCAGCATCTCCACTCTAGCTGATTCACTGGTCAGGTGACTGGATCGGAGGGATATTTTGAGGATCTCATTCCAGCATCTCCACTCTAGCTGATTCACTGGTCAGGTGACTGGATCGGGGGGATATTTTGAGGATCTCATTCCAGCATTAAAAGGAGCAGCTAACATCGTTTTAGTGATTGATCCATTAACACAGGTGTGGGTGTTGATGAGGACAGGGCTGGCGATCAATCAGTCATGATTAAGTAAGAATGACATCACTGGACACTTTAAAAGGAGGCTGGTTCTTGGTATCATTGTTTCTCTTCAGTTAACCATGGTTATCCCTAAAGAAACACGTGCAGCCATCATTGCACTGCATAAAAATGGCCTAACAGGGAAGAGTATCGCAGCTACAAAGATTGCACCTCAGTCAACAATCTATCGCATCATCAAGAACTTCAAGGAGAGAGCTTCCATTGTTGTCAAAAAGGCTCCAGGGCGCCCAAGAAAGACCAGCAAGCGCCAGGACCGTATCTTAAAACTGTTTCAGCTGCGGGATCGGACTACCAGCAGTGCCGAGCTTGCTCAGGAATGGCAGCAGGCTGGTGTGAGTGCTTCTGCACGCACTGTGAGGCGGAGACTCTTTGAGCAAGGGCTGGTTTCAAGGAGGGCAGCAAAGAAGCCACTTCTCTCCAGAAAAAACATTAGGGACCGACTGATATTCTGCAAAAGGTACAGGGAGTGGACTGCTGAGGACTGGGGCAAAGTCATTTTCTCTGATGAATCCCCTTTTCGACTGTTTGGGACATCTGGAAAACAGCTTATTCGGAGAAGAAGAGGTGAGCGCTACCACCAGTCTTGTCTCATGCCAACTGTAAAGCATCCTGAAACCATTCATGTGTGGGGTTGCTTCTCAGCCAAGGGAATTGGCTCACTCACAGTCTTGCCTAAAAACACAGCCATGAATAAAGAATGGTACCAGAATGTCCTCCAAGAGCAACTTCTCCCAACCGTCCAAGAGCAGTTTGGCGCCCAACAATGCCTTTTCCAGCATGATGGAGCACCTTGCCATAAAGCAAAGGTGATAACTAAATGGCTCATGGAACAAGACATAGAGATTTTGGGTCCATGGCCTGGAAACTCCCTAGATCTTAATCCCATTGAGAACTTGTGGTCAATCATCAAGAGACGGGTGGACAAACAAAAACCAACAAATTCTGGCAAAATGCAAGCATTGATTATGCAAGAATGGACTGCTATCAGTCAGGATTTGGTCCAAAAGTTGATTGAGAGCATGCCAGGGAGAATTACAGAGGTCTTGAAGAAGAAGGGGCAACACTGCAAATATTGACTTGCTGCATTAACTCATTCTGACTGTCAATATAACCTATTGGTACTCATAATATGATTGCAATTATATTTCTGTATGTGATATAAACATCAGACAAACACTAATAAAAACCAGAGGCCAGCAGATCATGTGAAAATATAATTTTGATGTCATTCTCAATACTTTTGGCCATGACTGTACAGTTTCGTGCTGAAGAGACTGGAATTGAGTTTTTCGGAGAGTGAGCGGAGCCTCACGGGGAGAAACGTAACAGAGCGCAGAGACAGAGTCCTCATAATTTACCACACTGGATCGGAGTGGCTTTTTTGAGGACCTCATTTGAGCAACTCCATTCTAGCTGATTCACCATTGAGCCATCTAGATCGGAGTGGATTTTTAGATGATCTCCCTGTAGCCTCTATTCTGTACAGTTCATTGCTGACCTGACTAGAATAGAGTTGCTGGAGCGTTTTCCTCATATGATCAAATCCAATCTAGACGGCTTATGACTGAAACCTCCAGAATGGAGTTAATTCCAGGGTCGGTCTGGCCTGGCGGGAAATCGGGAAATTTCCCGGTGGGCCCCAATATGAGAGTGAGAAAATTGGTGGCGGGGGCCCTTTAAAAATGTGGGCCCTTTAAAAGCGCGGCTGAAGGAAATGTAGCGTCGCGCGCACTGAACATTCATTGGTGACAGCGGGCCTGCAGTGACGTGCATGCAGCATACTTACCACGTGAGTAGTCCCTGAGGATGGACTCTTTCTGGGTGGTGACACGCACTGCGCTCTGCTTTCCCGCTGGCTGGCAGACTGTGGTGTGGTAACAGGTGACACTGACGCTGACGCCGCTCTCTTCTGGCCACGCTCTGCAGTGCTCTCTCTCAGCTCCGGGGCCGTCCTCCTATGATACGCTGGCGCCAACGAACCCGACGTCTCGCTCTGCTCTCCCTGCTCCCGGGCTTCTGATGTGGTCCCATCCCGGCTCCTTACCTGTTCTGGCCTACTCCCCTGTAGTAATACCTGTTCCGGACCGGGTGGTGGCACCAGCACCGGCGCACCGCCCCCTTCTCTCCTGCTCTGATTCTGGGCTTTTTTATACCGGTTCCGGGGCTGGATATGTGGACAGTGACCGTCCTCTACAGTTCAACTCTCCAACCTGGCCTGGAATTGGAAACAATAACTCCACCTGATGAAGGCAGCAGACCGCTGCAGAAACGCGTTGTGGGCATTAATACTTAAATAAAGAGGTTTGTTTTATCCTTTTCCAGCGCCTTATCCAGTTTCTAGCGCCCCACTGACCACTTCAATTTGCACACTGGAATTGGAAACAAGGCTGCAGGCCTACAGCTCTCACTGCTTTAATTTCATGTCAAAAGTACCGTGCCAAATATTCAATAAGGTTTTTATGAGTGAGTGTTCCCAGCACTGGCCAACAATAATATAATTTATTTTATACATTATGCATTGCACTCTAGGCCTCCTATATGACATGTAGATCATACTCTTGGCCTCCTATATGACATATACAGACAGTGTATATGCCATATAGGAGGCTGAGAGTGCGGTATGCATTTTATATGAGGCCTAGAGTGCGGGCCTACATGATGTACAATGCACTCGGCCTCCTATATAAAGTATAGACTATAGGAGGCTGAGAGTGCGGTATACGTTTTATATGAGGCCTAGAGTGCGGGCCTACATGATGTACAACGCACTCGGCCTCCTATATAAAGTATAGACTATAGGAGGCTGAGAGTACGGTATACGTTTTATATGAGGCCTAGAGTGCGGACCTACAAGATGTACAACGCACTCGGCCTCCTATATAAAGTATAGACTATAGGAGGCTGAGAGTGCGGTATACGTTTTATATGAGGCCTAGAGTGCGGACCTACATGATGTACAATGCACTCGGCCTCCTACATAAAGTATATACTGTTTCCACGGACCGTGTGTCCGTGGGCAAAACACGCTGACATGTCAGTTTTTTTTATACACTGCACGGGCCGAAAAACGTCCCGCACACGAGCACACAGATGACGTGCGTGTGTCGTTGGTGTGACACATACCGGCGCCTGGGAATTAGCGGTACAGTTCATGCTGTTCCCAGGTGCTTAAGGAATCAGCGATCAGCGCTAGCAAGGGACAATGTTGAGAGCAGTAGGTTCACCTCCCGATGTTGCCAAAACCTGTAAATATAAGAAAATGTAAAAAAAAATATTCACCTGGCTTGAGGCGACCACACACGCTGAGGAGCTTGACTCCCTGCAGCAAGCAGGCCCCTATGCTCACTGAGCTCAGCATAGGTCGGGGGACCGCTCACTGCAGCAAGTCATTCTCCTACGCTCCTCATCGTGTGTGGTCACTTTAAGCCAGGTGAATATATTGTTGTTTTTTTTAATTTTAGTATTATTTTTACAGGTTTTGGAGACATTTGGAGGTGAATACTACTTTCAACATTGTCTCTTCATTGTCCCTTGCTAACACTGATTGCAGCGCCGGCAGGGGACAGTGATGAGCGATTCCTTCAGCACCCGGTGCTTGGGAACAGCACAAACTGTACCGCTGATTCCCAAGTGGTGGTACGGTATGTGTGATCCTGATGGAGCACACGTATGCCACACTGACACGGATATCTCCGGTACTGTTTTTTCCAGTACCGGAAATATCCGGATGTATGAAAGAGCCCTATGCCATATAGGAGGCCAAGAGTTTGTATGTCACATTGGAGACCAAGAGTGCGGTATACGTTATATATGGGGCCTATATGACATAATAGATCACACTCTCTACCTCCTATATGAAATATAGATCACACTCTTGGACTCATGAATTATACAGTGTATATGTCATATAGGAGGCTGAGAGTGCGGGCCTATATGACGTATACAACACACTCAGCCTGATATATAAAGTATATATTATAGGAGACCGAATGTGCAGTCTGTACGTCATATAGGAGGCCGAGAGTGCGATATATGTAATGTGTGGGGCCAATATGATGTATACCACATAGAAGTGAAGTATGCCGCCACCAGTTCCCAAATCTTCCCAAACGGGTTTTTTAGCCGTTGGCTATCCACATCAGGAGGTGCAATGTCTAAATAAGCAGTGTTAATCAAATGTCCAAGGAAGTATGAAAAAGACAGCACTCACCAATGGATCCCAAAAAAAGATCCTTTTATTTCAGATTCAGCGTACAGACGTTGTGGCTGGTTCAGGGGTGAAAAGAGGACGACGGCCGTTTCGCACACAAGCAGCGCCACTACGGGTCCAGTATAGTTCACTCCCGTCTGTATGCTGGATCTGAAATAAAAGGATCTTTTTTTGGCATCCATTGGTGAGTGCTGTCTATTTCATACCTCCTATATGATGTATAGATCGCATTTTCTACCTCATATATGACAAACAGACCGCACTCTCTGCCTCCTATATGACATATACAATGCATTTGGCCTCCTATATTTCATTGCAGCCATTTGGTAAATTCTAAAAAGGTCATTATTCTTCTCATTAAAGTACACTCTGCACCCCATCTTGACTACAAATTTATTGAAAAAGCACTTTACATTACAGAGGGGACTTGTACAGACAATAAAGACATTACAGAATAAACATAACTCAGATACCAAGAGGAGTGAGGGCCCTGCTCGCAAGCTACAATCTATGAGGAAATAGGGAGACACGAAAGGTAAATGATAAAATGTGCTTATATTGTATGATACAACCATTATACACTAAATAGGGTCTGCACATAACGCTGCATGAACCGCTCACCAGCCAGTATGTGTATGGCCACAGAGGGCTATTAAGTGCATGGAGGGTGTGCACACAGACGCTACAAGGGTCTATATATGCTACTATATGCAGTATATAGTGTACAGACGGTTAGATAGTATGGTGCTGCGTATATGGTGTGGAATCCACATTCTATTCACTGCCATATCTATACATTATATAGTATATACACTGCTCCGCTCTATATTCCTGAACACAGTGTATATGTATATACTGTATAATGTGTGTGTCTGTATATATAATATATACATATATATTGCAGAGTACCACTTCTGTCCTCTATACTGGGTGCAATTCTCAGTATCTGTATATACACACTGCACTGGTAAAATAAGATGTAAAATAATAATAATTTGAGTGGTTTACCCTCTGATATGTACCACTCCCAGCATGCACCGTCAGATTTAACCCTTCCGGGCCTGCTGGGAGTTGTAGGTTTGTTACTGCAGGGATGATGCGGGGACGGGTATTGCATTTGAACTCACAGCATCAAGTCATTCACACTTTAAAGAGAACCTGTCACGTCCTAGCTGCCCTCTACACTGCCCCCATAGCGTTGGTAGTGACGCAATGTGCATCACTAGCAAGCTGTTTTCATGAAAATCGCTGCAGCTATAATGAATTTATAACGTTTAATATACTTATATCTAGGGCCGGCTCCAGGTTTTTCTGGGCCCCGGGCGAGTCTCAGTGGGCCCCTCTAACACATACCACGATTCATGATGCACAGATACCGCAGAGAAATCTATATATATAGTACAATGCAAAGATTTCACTTCTTACATTACATGAGTGATATCTACTGTAAATTCTACAATAGCTCAGAAGCCGGCGAATCCTCGCAGCACACAGTGCAGACCGGACAATATAGTCCTCCATACAGTATTATGGGCACCACTAAGTCCTCCATACAGTATTATGGGCACCACTAAGTCCTCCATACAGTTTTATGGGCCCCATTATATATTGCTCCATACAGAATAATGACCCCACATAGTCCTCGTACAGTATAATGGGCACCACATATCTCCATACAGAATACTGGCCCCCATATAAGGCCGCATACGGAATACTGGCCCCCATATAAGGCTCCATAAAGGAATACTGGCCCCCATATAAGGCCCCATACGGAATACTGGCCCCCATATAAGGCCCCATATGGAATACTGGCCCCCATACGGAATACTGGCCCCCATACGAAATACTGGCCCCCATATAAGGCCCCATACGGAATACTTGCCCCCATATAAGGCCCCATAAAGGAATACTGGCCCCCATATAAGACCCCATGAAGGAATACTGGCCCCCATATAAGGCCCCATACGGAATACTGGCCCCCATATAAGGCCCCATACGGAATACTGGCCCCCATGTAAGGCCCCATACGGAATACTGGCCCCCATATAAGGCTCCATACGGAATACTGGCCCCCATATAACGCTCCATACGGAATACTGGCCCCCATATAAGGCTCCATACGGAATACTGCCCCCCATATAAGGCTCCATACAGAATACTGGCCCCCATATAACGCTCCATACAGGATACTGGTCCTCTTATAAAGCTCCATACAGGATACTGGCCCCCATATAACGCTCCATACAGGATACTGGTCCCCTTATAACGCTCCATACAGGATACTGGCCTCCATATAATGCTCCATGCAGGCTGTTACCCCCCACATAATGCCCCATACAGGCTGTCTCCCCCCTTATAATGCTCCATGCAAGCTGTTACCCCCCACATAATGCCCCATACAGGCTGTCTCCCCCCTTATAATGCTCCATGCAAGCTGTTACCCCCCACATAATGCCCCATACAGGCTGTCCCCCCACCGTATAATGCTCCATGCAGGCTGTTCCCCCCACATAATGCACTAAGCAGGCTGTCCCCCCCCCTTATAATGCCCCATGCAGGCTGTTCCCCCCTTATATTGCCCCATGCAGGCTGTCACCCCTCCTCTTTATAATGCCCCATGCAAGATGTCACCCCCTCTCTCTATAATGCCCCAAACAGGATGTCACCCCCCCTCTTTATAATCCCCAATCAGGATGTCACCCCCACTCTTTATAATGCCCCATTCAGGATGTCACCCCCTCTCTTTATAATGCCCCATGCAGGATGTCACTCCCCTCTGTTTATAATGCCCCATGCAGGATGTCACCCCCTCTCTTTATAATGCCCCATGCAGGATGTCACCCCCTCTCTTTATAATGCCCCATGCAGGATGTCACCCCCTCTCTTTATAATGCCCCATGCAGGATGTCACCCCCTCTCTTTACAATGTCCTATGCAGGATGTCACCCCCCTCTCTTTATAATGCCCCATGCAGGATGTCAGCCCCCCTCTCTTTATAATGCCCCATGCAGGATGTCACCCCCTCTCTTTATAATGCCCCATGCAAGATGTCACCCCCCTCTCTTTATAATGCCCCATGCAGGATGTCACCCCCTCTCTCTATAATGCCCCATGCAGGCTGTCACCCCCTCTCTCTATAATGCCCCATGCAGGATGTCACCCCCCCTCTCTTTATAATGCCCCATGCAGGATGTCACCCCCCCTCTCTTTATAATGCCCCATGCAGGATGTCACCCCCCCTCTCTTTATAATGCCCCATGCAGGATGTCACCCCTCCATATTATGCCCCATGCAGGATGTCACCCCCCCCCCATATTATGCCCCATGCCTCCATACATTAAAAAAAAAATCAAATACTCACTCCAGCGTTGGCGGCGTCTTTCCGCTCTGTGCTCCCTGTGACAGCTCAGGGGGAGGGCGCGGTGGAAAGACTTCACCGCACCCTCTGACCTGAGACGTCACAGAGAGTGCAGAACAGGAAGACGGCGGATCTGCAGAGGCACGGGGAGAGGTAAGTATCCGGCTGCCGGGGCCCTGAGCAAGCGGGGGAGAAGGTCAGGCGCTGACACCGCTCTCCTCCGCCCATAGCCCAACGGGGTGCGCGACCGCCAGTGGGCCCCCCTGCCTGCTCAGGGCCCCGGCACTTGCCCGGGTGCGCCGGGTGCTGACGCCGGCCCTACTTATATCCTACCTGCCTTTTCAATCATAGGGGCGTGCTTGTCATATTCAGTCAAGGGCGAGCGCAGCATTCACTCACTGCTGGCGCCGTCCATGTATTTGAATCCTGTTCCTGACCAGCGCTGATATTGTGGGACGCAGGCGCACTTGTAGATGTCCGGCCGCCTGCGCAGTGAGGCTCTGTGATTACCAGATTCACTGCGCATGCTCTGGGAACATAGCGCGTTAAAGCGCATGCGCAGTGAGGCTGTGTGATTATGACTTTTTCTTCACTTTGAAAATTGTTTAAGTTGGCTGAGGGACTGGGTGGTTTACCTAGGACAAGGAATGGCCATGTGTAAGAAAAACCGCTACTGATTGTAAATTACAGATTCTGTTAACTACAATAAATAAGTTGGTTAACAAGAAACACTTTGATATAGTGCACTGCACAATACAGTTCTCTTTTACACACTGTATAGTTTGCTAAAAGGCACACGTTTTAGTGGGAGAGGCCGAAAAATGAACGAGTAATACAACCGTTTATGGATGCTGTAGTGTGGACCCCTAGAGTCAATTCTCCTGGTGGGCCCTAGGCACCCCAGTCCGACCCTGTATGAGGCCTTTACATGGTATCAACGCCTGCGATGAGAACGCCACATCATAGTAATAGCAGAATCACAAATATAAGATTATATGAACAGATTAAAGCAAGATTTCTATTGCTGGCTGCAGAATGAGTTAACTGGGATATCATCAGTGAGTTTGATCTGACTGGAGAAGTAACTACTCTTGTTTTTATTCTTTTGAGCTCCATTCAGCTAATTTATGATTTATCACCTTCCCTGAACATACATGGAAATCATGGGGTCCCATAGCAGAAGTAATAATTAAGACCCCACAAAAAAACATTAATATTCAGCGGGGTCACAGAAGACCATACCTCACAAGTTTGCAACCCTTCCATAGTAATTTTGCCCCAATTGAAGCCCCCTAGTGTTCCCACGTACTAAGATACTCCTTTAATGGCCAAAAATGTGCCCCCAAACACAGTAAGATACCCCCACAGTGAATTTCTCCACTGTACCCTCCACACATACAGTGTGATGACTCTACAGTACCCCCGCAAAGTATGATAAACCCCAGTGACCTCTACACAGTATGATGGCCCCCGCATAACCCTCCACACAGTATAATGGACCCGCACAGCCCTCCACACTGTATAATGGTCCTCATACAGTGTAATGGCCCCCACTATCCACCCAAGCAGTATAATGACCCCCATCAGCCACTTATACAGTATAATGCCCCTCACCACACAGCCCTCCAAATAGTATAATGGCCCAAACACAACGCTCCAAATAAAATAATAGTCCTCACATAAGCCTCTAAACAATATAATAGTCCCCACCCAGCCCTCCAAATAATATAATGGACCCCACATAGGCCTCCAAATAGTATAATAGTCCCCATACAGCTCTCCAAATAATAGAACGGTCCCCACATAGCCCTCCAAATAGTATGATAGCCTGACACATAGCCATTCAAATAGTAGTATAATGGCCCCCACAGAGCACTACAAATAGTATGATGCTCCCCACATAATCCTCCAAATAGTAGAATGATGGCCCCCACATAGTTCTCCAAATAGTATGATGGTCCCCAAGACAGCCCTAAAATTAGTATTTTAGCACCCCAAATATGATGATGCCCCCCAAATAACCCTTCAAATAATATGATGGCCTCCAAGTAGCCCTACAAATAGTATCATGGCCTTCCAGTTTGCCCTCCAAATAATATGATGGCCCTCACAAACTACTTATTAATTAAAAAAAAAATACTCACCTCTCCCCATTCCCCTGCTGTTCTGGTCTTTGCAGCATGTGGTTTGAAACTATGCTCAGCTCGGCACAGTGGACGCGATTTTGGGACGTTATCACGTCCACTGAGCTGAGACATCAGAAGCACAGAGGAGAATGATGGAGGAGGGAGCAGACGGTTCCCTCCTCCATCATTCCTTTCAATTGTATCTGCATCCAGAATGTGGATACAGTTGAAAGTGTGATGCTGGATGCGGGGGGCCCGATGCCTGTGCTGACATCGCCACCTGTCTCACAGTTGCAAAGCAGCTGCGGGGTCTGCCGTTATTAGCGGTATGCCAGTGCCATTGTTATGTGACATGAGCCCCGGGAGAGCCAGTGCCGAGACAGCTGGTACAACACCAACACCGAAGGTGAATATAAGTGTTATTTTACTGGGGAGAAACATAGGGATTTAGAAGGGGTTGTCTGATTAGTGGACATCCCCTTTAAGTAATCAAGTTCATTAAAGGGGTTGTCCACTACTGCACATCCCCAGCTTATTACATTTAGGACTTCAGCACCGCTTTTTCCGGACATTGCTATGACTTGTTATGTCCTCTGCAGCCAATTAGCAGATGTTGGTCAATAGTCTGTCAGGACGGACATCTGCTCTGAAGAAATAGAGTTTTTGAGACTTGTAGACATTATGGAATAACGTCCATAAAAATATCCCAAGCCGGTATTGGTCCTCCAAGAAGCATGAAGCCCTCGCTGCTACTAACTTACTCCCATACCTGGATCTACCTAGATGATGAAAACACTTGGACTGTAAGGTACAAATCAGGTGAAATTATGAAACCTGGAGGGAATGTCACTTCAGGTTGTGCGTAGATATCCGTAGATAGAAGTCGTTATTTATCCGCCATTAATGAAATGTTTTGTCCATTTTTGCTCCACAAATCTGAGGCCGATGAATGGGGGAATGGCACCAATGCTATGGAGAATGCCTTGAAAATTGAAAAGGGGGTAAATAAGGCTCTGCTGGACCTCCACAAGATTGCTATGGACCATGCGGACCCTCATGTAAGTGACTCCCCCATAGCGTATAGATACCGCGTGTTCATTTTATAAAATATCCTTCATGAAGGAACAGTTCATGTATCTTCTGTGACCTCCATATTGTGCTGTTCCTGGAAATGTAATACCACCTGACTACTAGATGTCACGTTCCCCTTTATAATGGGGGGTGTTCCAACACAAGCTGCATATTATGGCACTGTTATAAAGCTATGGGACAATTCATTAGTGTATTTGCACCTTTTTTTTCTAGTTTTTAGTGTTTTTCATTTGCGCCTTGTTCTTCTTTTAATTTGCGCCTTTTTGAAGTCTGCAGCGTTCCCTTTTTTTTCATTGATCATTATGGGGTTTCCGGCTAATTATCTAATTGTGACTTTTTAAAAAGTTGTCACATTTTTACTCAAATATATTTCAAGTGATTTTGTGTTCTGTAGTCCGGGAGGTTTTTTTGCACAAACTTTGCAACATTTTAGCATGCCACTTTTTTGCGATACAAAGACACAAAAAGGTTTAAAGACAAAAAAAATACAGTTTTGATTTTGGGCAAAATCCATGAACCAGGTGCGCCACTTTCAGGAATTTGGCACAAAAAAATCAAATGATACAAAAGAGAAAAGGGACTTTAAAAAATACAATGTTGTATTGGGCCCTATGACGGCACAGCACAGATTTTAGTAAAGGTTTTGCAGGATTACTAAGAGGGGTTCACATGCTATCAATTGTTAAAAAATCAAGCAAAATGATGACTCGGACCCTCTGATTTTCGAGGTATAAGGCTACGTCCCCACAATGAGCTTCTAGTGAGTTTTAGATATAGCAGATTTTCTGCCCCATTAAGTAAAATAGGTTACTTGAATTTTTTTCGAAAATATACAGCATAAAAAACTCACCCAAAACTCATTGTGAGAACGTAGCCTAAGGGTATGTGCACATCATTTAGACGCCGGTGAGTTGTCCTTGGTGAAGCTCTGCCACCGGTGGTTTTCACTCTATACTTTAAAGGGAACCTGTCATGTCCCTAAACGCTATTAACCTGCAGATATGGGGTTAATCTGCAGGTTTATAAAGCTGCCGGGCGTCTTACTGAAAGGCCGGCTACCGGGAGGAAATGCACTTTATTCCCCACGGCAGCCTCCAGCTTTCAGTCATAGAGGCGCGGCCGGCGTGGCTTCAGTCATTGTTCAGTACATAGTGAGCGGCGGCTATAACCGCACCCTGGCACTGACTGACAGCCGGCTAAGCGGCCCCTGTAACCGCTCCCTGTAAAGACTGACAGCCGGATCTGTACTGATGTACTGCTGAGCTGTCAGTCAGTGCCGGGGCGTTGTTACAGCTGCCGATCACTGTATATTGAGCGGTGTCTGAAGTTGCGCCGGAAGCTTTAACCCCTTTCTGACATTGTGCATAATAATACGTCCCTGTGCCCTGGGCCTTATGGACCAGGTACGTATTATTACGACACAGGCTGTGCGGGATCAATCGCCACCGGTTGTCAGCTGATTTTGACAGCTGACACCCGGCACTTTAACCCCCTAAATGCTGCGATCGCAGCATTTAGCAAGTGAGTGGAGGGACAGAAGCACCTCTGCTCTTGGATCGGAGACCCTGCGCTGTCCTCACGGGGTCTCGATCGTTGCCATGGTGACACGATGTCATCATGACGACACCTGTGTCACCAGGCACCAGCAAGTTAGTTTGACCATGCGCAGTGCATGATCAAACTAGCTTGTGTCTGCAGCACTGACAGTTTACAAGGTATAGCAGTGATCCTGCACTGCTATACCTTAGAACTGCGATCAGCCTGCTGAAAGTGAAAGTCCCATAGTGGGACCAAGTAAAAAAAGTGAAAAAAAAGTTGTAAAAATATTTTTTTAAAAATAAAAAAATAATAAAAAAATAAAATATTATTATGAAGAAAAACAATAAGAGTACACATATTTAGTATCGCCGCATCCGGAACGACCTGATCTATAAAACTGTCCCACTAGTTAACCCCTTTAGTGAACACAGTAAAAAAAAAAGAATCAAAAAACGGTGCTTTATCATCATACCAACGAACAAAAAGTGGAATAAAACGCGATCAAAGAGACGAATATAAATAAAAATTATACCGCTGAAAACATCATCTTGTCCCGCAAAAAGCAAGCCACCATACAGCTCCATCAGCCAAAAAATAAAAAAGTTATAGCTCTTAGAATAAAGCGATTTTTTTCTATGAAATAGTTTTTATTGTGTAAAAGCGCCAAAACATAAAAAAAGATATAAATGCAGTATGGCTGTAAATGTACTGACCCGAAGAATAAAGCTGCCTTATTAATTTTACCACACGCAGAACTGCATAAAAAAAACTAAAAAAACAATTACTGAATTGTTGGTTTTTGTTTATTCTGCCTCCCAAAAATCAGAATAGAAAGCGATCAAAAAATGTCACATGCCCGAAAATGGTACCAATAAAAACATCAACTTGTCCCGCAAAATACAAGCTATCACATAACTCTGTCGACCGAAATATGGAAAAATTATAGCTCTCAAAATATGGCGATGCAAAAACTAGTCTTTGCAAAAAAAAAAGTTTAGTGTGTGACAGCTGCCAAATGTAAAAACCCGATATGAATCTGGTATCACTGTAATCGCACCGACCCGAAGAATAAAGTCATCTAATCACTTAAACCGCACGAGGAACGGTGTAAATAAATAAATAAAACCAATTCTTCACCTGCTGTTGGTTTGTTCATTCAGCCTCCCAGAGTTCGCAATATGGCTCTGCCCACATTTATCCTGTGCTCTACGCTCAGCGCTTACACCGGGGTTTCCATGTAAATCTCTGAAATACGTGATCCAGACGGAGCCTCCGGCGGAAGATTCCCTGTAATGAGGCAGATGGAGGCACCGTCTGGCCTGTGATCCCACGGTGTCCGTCTTTTTATTAGGCGTGAATAAAAGTGCCGTCGGCCACAGTTTTGCGAGCCTCTGATAAAAAGAACACCGCTGAACAGAGGCCACACAGAGTCCAGAGTAATTAACAAATAAAGTAGCACACTGCAAGGCTAAGTATGTAAACATGAAATATGGAATATGAATAGCATTACTGCTGTAGAAAATAGAAATAAATGAGAAATCTTAGGACATAAATTCGCCAATTCATGAGTATCTGGCAGCCGCGGTAAGGCGTTTCTCAGTGCCAGGACCCTACCAATGTGAATACCTCTCTAAGGGACAGGTACACATGAATTGGCCAATTTATGCGCTAAGATTTCTCATTTATTTTTATTTTCTATAGCAGTAATGCTATTTATATTCCATATTTCATGCTTACATACTTAGCATTGCAGTTTGCTACTTTATTTGTTAATTGTATATGGAGGTAGCTTCTCCTAGTAAGCACCTGTTCACACCTATTTCTCGTATTAGAAGTGCCATCAGTTTTTTCTGTTTACAGAGTCCAGAGTTAGGCCGGTTTCACATGTCCTGATATTTCCAGTATCGGAAAAACCGGTACGGGAGATATACGTGTCCATGTGCACCTGTGTGGCAACCGTGTGCCGCATCAGGAGCGCACATTCCGCCACCTGGGAATCAGCAGTACAGTTACCGCTGTTCCCAATCACCGGGTGCTGAATGCTGCCCTCATCATTGTAACCTGCTGGCGCTGTGATCAGCACAACCAAGGGACAATGATGAGAGTAGTAGTCTGCTCCCGCTGTGTCCTAGTGTAAAAATAAGAATAAAATTAAAAAATCCTTATACTCACCTGCCTATCAAAGTAAAAGTGAAGTACCCATAGCTCTTTCTTACATTCAAGCATCTGATGCTGATGCTCAGTCTATGTAGATGGCATCTTAGCTGTTGCTAGGCAACTTCCTTAAAAGGTGAGATGCACCTGTAAGATTCCATCACAAGATTCCATCATGACATCACTGCTATTATGACATCATAATTCACAACCACTACTTATACAAGCGTTTACACTTCAGTGTCACTTTGATACCCCGGTGTCATTGTTGTCAGTGTTTAGCTACTTATCTAGTGATATACTGATTGCGCATTTCATTGAAATGTCTGGAATTTCTCCAGACAGACTTCAGGAGTTGGCACTACTCCAGGGGATTCTTACCACCTATACCCCTAACTTTGTGCTACCACTACCCGATGGCGTCCTCAGCTTCACTTACCGGCTGGTTATGGAGCTTGTACGGGACTGCTTGACCAAATACTACCAAGGTCGTATTACCTCAGAATATCTTCAGCATTTACAGCAGAACATCAGGACATTAGTACAACAGGTAAATAGCAGACAATCTGCACAAATTATTATTATTATGTCTAGTTGGTCTCCCTTACTGTATAGTGGTATTATTGGTAGTAATAAAATTTAGACTTTCTTCAGTGTCAGGCAGGGTCATATTTGTAATAGAGATCCCCATTTTGGGAAGAGGGTGTAAAAGTGCAGCATGAGCCTGTATGATTCAAATGTCAGTGCTAGATTTCATTCCTAGTCCAGTCCTTGTCCCTTAGTAAAGACACTTCATTTAGCACCTTAATCCGGATTTCTTATAAATATGTAATTATGATTTTTATTGTGTATAACAAATATTAATAATTTATCTCAGACCATAGAACTAGCCTCACTGATTAGAAATGTAAAGTACCCACAGTTCTTTCTTACATTCAAGCATCTGGTACTGATGCACAAACTATGGTTTTGCCACCTTAACTATTGCTAGGAAACTTCCTTTCACGGTGAGATGCCCCGTTAAGATTCCATCACAAGATTCCATCACGACATCACTGCTATTATGACATCATAATTCACCACCACTAATTATACAAGTGTTTTTATGCTGTATAAAAAATAATAATAATAATAATACAAATCAAATAATAATAATGGAATACAAGTTTATTTACAGAAAATTGTTCTTTAGATCGACACCAATATAATATATAAAATGTACCAAATGTGTAGTAATTGTAGCTGCAGATAGACAGGAGTAAAATGGTGACATAAATGACCTCCTCCATTCTGCACTTTCTCTCATGATTTTCCTTTTGTATTTATTTCCATCTTTATAGGCTGAAGAAAAAGCCCAAAGTGGAAAATTGGCCTTTTTTAAACAACTGGCCCAAAATGTCCTGAATATACTGGAGAGTCCGGCCCGCTCACTGGAGCACCTGGTAAGGAGCCATCATCTTCTATATCACATGTCCTTGTCCCCTCCAGGCAGGCACAGGATATTTCATGACCGCCTGTCCCTGCGGCTCCATCATGTGTGATGGCAGTCTGTACTCAGCGGTGGGAGTTTGTATTTCTGCCTCTGTTTTGCTCGATCATCACAATCTTCCTTCTTGTAAATGCTGCAATTCTGATAACAGAGATCAGTTGTATATACAAGTATCTTATATATTATTGTTGATTTACTGGAGGGAGTGGCTGTGTATAGTCCGTCCAATACTGAAATTACCAGTAAATCCAATGTTTAGTCCTTCCTATCTATTGTATATGATAATTTAGTATTTGTGAAATGTTATACTAATTGTACATATTATAACCATCAGGAAACATCCGAAGGTGACTCCGAAGAGGGGCAAACCGTGAACATGCCTGACCCTAATATTAGTCAGTTAGAGCTAAAAACTGATCTGATTGAAGGTAAGCCGATCATCTAATATTTTACATTTAAATATCCAGATATTATAGAGAATGGCAGAGAATATGTAGATTTACTCTTCATTCCCTGTAATGGAGAGGGATCATGTAATTCTACTTCACGCCTGTGTGGTCTTCTCGGCTCCAAAATGAGGGTCATAGATTCCCAATCATGTAATTGTTCAAAAATACCATATTTTGAAGACTATAAGATGCACCGGACCATAAGAAGCAGGTGAAATTTTGGAGCGGAAAATAGGAAAAACATTTTTTTAATAAAATGGTGGAGCAACTTATAATCCAATTTTGTGGTAACTTTTCTAGGGCAAAGACGGCGGAAAGATGGCAGCAGCAGGAGTGGGGCGATGCTGCACTGAAGTCCCTGCACTTCCATGGTTTTCAATCTGGTGGACCTCGGGAAAATCTCCACCGGAGGTGGCGCATGCACAGATTGAGATCTCGGGAGACAAGATCTCAATCTGCATGCGCCATCTCCAGAATCCATTTTTCCGAAGTCCACCACACTGAAAATCATGGAAGTGTGGAGTCTCCGGCGACATTTTCTGAAAGCCCAGGGGCCGCTGCATCCTTGCACCGCCGAACACCCCCTCCTCCCAGCCTGGGGCCCACAGCATCGCCCCACTCCTGCCGCCGCCAGCTTCCTGCAGCAGTGACCCTGCCTCCTGGGGCCTCGCTTCACCGCAACCCCCCCCCCCTCAGTAAGCTACGTTGGGATAAGACGCACCCCCATTTTACAGAAAAAAGTGTGTCTTATAACATGAAAAATACGGTAATCAGATCCTGAACAATCGCCCAGTGTATCTGTCTCTGGATGTGCCATAAATACTGTATATTTAGTATGTGCAGAATACCAGATATCTAGTTTTTATATCATTTACAGAGATCTTGTCATGTCCTTCATTATATGGATGTGTTATATATTAAGTACTGATATAGACTGATACATGACATCTTTTCATTATTTTATCATTATTTTAGAAATAACTGTGTCGACGGCCAGTACTGATGGTGGAATATGTGAGACACCAGAGATCCACGAATCTGCCAGTGTAAGTATCAGAGGAGACGTCTGTTTATCATCAGATAACGGGGTATGAATTACACATATAATATTATACCCCAGATGACAATGGGATATCTTTGCTTTTATGTAGATCAGATCTATTGTGAGTAATGATGGCATTGTTATTCTGCCTCTTCTGTGTGATGCCCCTTATCATACCCTGCAGTACAGTGATATCTATGCATGGGGAATATCCCCTTAAAATATAATACTGTCTGTGGAGGGTCCGGCTTGCATCATGTCCTCTACATCTGCTGCAATGTAATCAGCGTGGACATAATATAGAGGAGAAGTTCCTGCATCTGGAGCTTTTATTTTCCTGCAGATTCTATGTCTTAATGTCATTTCTTATTATTTCTAGGCCTTGACCGCATCATTGAACTTGGAGACAAGTCCTAGTAAGACCGACTTTAAACCAATCAAACTGATCAGCAGTGGAGCTTATGGGTGAGCTTTATGTTTGCATAATATACATTTCCTAGTGTTCCTTATGACAATGCTTCTGTCTCTGTGCCCAGCCCGTACAACAGAGAAATGCTCTGAGTCCATACTGTCCACAAGAGATGAGCGAATCAGGCAAAATTCTAATTTGCTTGTTCACGTGGACTTGTGAAAATACGATTCAAGGAGAAATTAATGTCCCTTATTATGCTCTGGGGCCTCACCAGGCCCCAGAACATAATAAGCATAAGAAACATACTTATACTCCCCTTACTGCTCAATTCTCTAGCCCCTCCACTTCTCACCGTCACCCGTCCGGTCCTCACTGCCTCTTCAGTTTGCCACCGCTCACGCTATGCAAGGACTTCAGGCTTTGAGAAGGTCTGAGAGAGTTCTATGCAAGAGCATAAAAAGTCACAACATTGTGACACCGTGACTGTTCTTGCGCTTGTGCATAATCCTCCCAGATCTCATCAATGTTGGAAGTCCCGTCCCAGTATGAGAGGCATTTGGATTTCAGCATTAGCAGCAGAGATTTGAGGATGCGGCAAGGAACGGACGGTTGAGGCGGAGGGGCCGTAGAAGTGAGTATAAAAATTTGTTTATTTTTAAACTTTTTTATGGCCTTTCAAGATTTTGAAAATGGTGGCCAACGCTTGACATTTTGCTAAATCCATGAGTAAGCAAATTACAAAAAACAAAACAAACAAAAAAACAAAACGCCATTTTGGTGAATGCAGAATTTTGCAAAATCTGAGTAGAATTTAATTCCACTCAAATGTGTTAGCTCATGTCTACTGGCCACATCTATATGTCATTATTTAGGTCAGTTAGGACGTGACATAGATGAGGACCTCGCATAGGTCATCATTTATGTTGTGTAACTTGATGGATTTCTACATGGATTTCTAGTGACATCTAGTAGTAACCAGACAATCATGTGATGAGGTTTATAGACAAAATGTTAGTAAGAATTCATTATAAATCATGGATTTTCCTTCTCTCCAGAGCCGTCCACTTAGTGCGACACAAATACACAAGCCAGCTATTCGCTATGAAGAAGCTGGACAAGGAGAACGTGAATATTCCAAGAAGACTTGAACGTGCCTTTCTAGAGAGGGACATCCTAACATTTGCTGATTGTCCATTTGTGGCCTCCATGTTGTGCTCCTTTCCAACTCCTCATCATCTGTGTATGGTCATGGAGTATGCAGCAGGTAAGTCATATCCATTGTGCCTATATCCAGCCTCAATCTGCTTATCTCTAGCATCTTCTCCATAATCTGAATGTGACCACATGGACGGATACATGTCCATACTGCATTTACTATAAGTTATCTGTTACCAAGATGCCAGGAAAATCATTATCTCTGTGAAAGTCTCTGGTGAATGTCCTCACTGAGAATGGCAAAAATATCCACTGAGGATAAAAGGAGGATTTGACTCAATTCTAACAGTTTGTATAGATGAGCATTTCACAGAGTAATGAATAAGAGGCTTGCAGATGAGGCACGGCTCTGTCTTTTTATATTGGGTCACTCTGCTTTATACGCTCTACATTAGGCCTCTTTCACGCTTCAGTATTTCTGGTACGTGAGGTGACAGTTTACCACACGTACTGGAGACACTGACACATGTGCGCACATGTCAGTGTTTCCACGGACCGTGTGTCCATGTGATCCACACGTAGACATGTCTGTTTTTGGCCAGCAGGACGGATCACACAGACCCATTCAAGTCAATGGTTCAGTGTAAACACATACCGCACACGGATGCCATCCGTGTGACATGTGTCGGCGCCTGGGAATTAGCGATAAAGTTAGCGCCGGGTGCTAAACGCTGCCCTCATCATTGTCCCCTGCCGGCGCTGCGATCAGAACCAGCAGGGGTTAATGATGAGGGTTGTCTTCTCCCAGTGTATTTCTACCTGTAAAAATAAGAATAAAAAAAAAATCTATACCCTCACCTGTCCTAAATGTCCCCCACTGTAATCCATGAGACCGCTCAGCAGAGGAGCCGGGGAGAATGACTCCTGCAGCGAGCGGCCCCGAATCTGCGCTGAGCTCAGCGAGCGGTGTCCTGTCACTCACTGAGCTCAGCTGAGGTCTGGCGTCGCTCGCTGCAGGAGTCATTCTCCCCAGCTCCTCTGCTGAGTAGTCGCATGGATTACAGCAGGAGATACTTAGGACAGGTAGGTGAGTATAAGGGTTTTTTTTTATTTTATTCTTATTTTTACAGGTGGAGACACCGGGAGCAGACTACAACTCTCATTATTAACTCCTGCTGGTGCTGATCGCAGTGCCGGCAGGGGAAAATGATGAGCGCAGCGTTCAGTACCCGGCTTTTGGGAATAACGCTAACTGTACACTGATTCCCAAACGCCGGTACGTGTGCTCCTGATGCGGCACACGAACATCTCCGACACAGGTTTTTCCGGTATCAGAAATATCCGGACGTGTGAAACCGGTCTTATACAGTATATAAAGCAAAACCACAAATGAGACTGCTAACACCTTTAACTAATTATATATTTATTTATTGCAAGATACATAGTATATATAGCTCATACTTTTTTGGCCAGAATAGTGTCTCTTTTTTGTATGAGTTACCTTGTTATTTTTAAATATTTATTCCACGTGACTAATAAAGATTCATGCTTTTATATGGGATGTTGCTTCATTGCACTTATTTGTGCAGCTCTTGCACCTTTGTGGTTTTGCTTCATAGACATTTAGTGCAGTCCTAGTTACTATTCGGGTATGCTCCAATGGAGGGTTTTTTGCATTATTATACAGTATATCTCTGTGTATGACGTCCTGCCCCAATGTCTCCGCTCATTTCTCCTTCACACTCCTCATGTGTCATTTACATTGTAACAAACCCTCTCCTGTCATATTTGCTTTCTGCTGTAGGAGGAGACTGTGGCAGTTTTATGAAGAACTATGGGTGTTTACCTGTCCCCTTGGCTCGTCTGTACATTGCAGAAACGGTTCTAGCTGTGGAATATCTGCACAGCTATGGTGTAATGCACAGAGACCTGAAGCCTGAAAAGTAAGTGACACTTGTAGTATAAGAAAGGGGTAAAAAGATATCGTTTATTATACAATCTATTTGCAACTTGGGGCTGACATCCTCTTTTTTTCACAGCCTCCTGATAACGTCAACTGGTCATATTCAAGTTACAGATTTTGGGCTTTCCAAACTCTGCCTCATGAGACCAACATCAGAGATCTACAAGGCTCCAATTGAGGACATCACCAGAGAGTTCCATGATAAGGAGGTAGGCAGGAACTTGTTCTTTACTCATCTCCTCCATTTCTCCTTCTCTTATACTTTCTCATCTAGAAAACGTTTCCACTGATGTTATTTGTCACAATTATGTTCTCTGATCATTATCTCATTCCTCTGTTTTTTCCAGATTGCTGGCTCCCCTCATTACATAGCCCCAGAAGTTATCTTAAAGGAAGGCTATGGAAGGCCAGCTGACTGGTGGTCAATTGGGATCATCCTATATACATTTCTTGTAGGACGTGTACCATTTTATGGGCCTTCCAAATATGACATTTACAGCCATATTGTCAGGGGTAAGTAAAATAATCTGATTGCTGTGTAATGTCATTGTTATTTGAATAGATTAGTTGTGTGATTTAGTTACTTTTGTTAATATAAAAGATTTTTGTTTTGATAAAATAAATTAAGATGTTTCATTTTCTGTAATATTTGCTTTTTACATAACAGATGACATATATTGGAAACTTACTAATTCGGCTTTTCCAGCCACAGCTCGGGATATCATCATTGAGCTGCTCAGAAAAGATCCAGCACAAAGACTTGGGACAGGTAATGTATATAATACTATTATTAATGACTTATTACACCTCTGTGAACAGAAAATGAATAATGAGGATCAGCACTGAGGTTTTGTTCTCTACCAGCTTGGCCATTCCCCATTCTTCATGCTAAGACTTTCAGTACATCTACTTCACTTCGGCTCTGTTACGTCAACCGTTCAGATTAACGCCCCCTTCACACGTCCGTATAAAATCAGTACTGAAACCAGTACCGGAAAAAAACAGTACTAGTGTCATCAGTGTTTTGAATCAGTGTGCCATCAGTGTGCCATCAGTGTTTTTCCGGTACGGCAAAGAAAAAGAAATGATAAAGTATCTCTTATACTTTGTAATGTTAAACAGATACAGCGTAAGGAAGGCACACAAATGGCACACGGATGCCATCTGTGTGATGTACGTGTTTTTCAGGGTCCCATAGACTTGTATTGGCACTTGTCATCTGTGCTGCCACAAAAAAACAGCAGCATAGATGATAATGGGTACGGGTGGCATACGTGAAAGAAAAATGGATGCCACATGTAGTGCAAACACGGATATGTGTAGGAGGCCTAAGAAACTTGTCTCTTTGACAATAACTATATCACTATTCATTGTTTTCCTTTTCAAGGAGGAGCAAATGAGATCAAATTTCATCCATTCCTGCGTAACTTAGATTTTGACAACCTTCTAAGTCAGAAGTCGCTGTTCATTCCTGATCTTGAGTCAGAAGAGGATACCATCTACTTTGACAGTAAGTAGAATGAGACATCATCTGCAGAAAGCTGCTGTGTGTCTTGTATTTCATTTTAAGTGAGAATCAGTCCCCACCTTGATTCATGATCAAATGGTGACTGTTCAGGACAAAGTATTATGCTAATAATCTCGATTAACTCTTGTACTTTTCAGCTCGATGTAGCAGACATCAACATATTGATTCAGATGAGGGGGACACAAGTGAAGATAATGACTGGCCGGAAAGCCAAAACTTTCTATCATCTTCGCATAGGCTTTCTAAAGTAAGTATGTGACCAATAAGATCCATACAACCTGTAATTAAAATAAAATTGTAAAATATTAAAATATTTTTTTTTCCTCTTTGTATTAGCTCTGTTCCATCCATACCAAGATGATGAACAATGAAGAACCCAAGTCACCTCCAGGGTATTCACCAGAAAGTGCAAAACAGTCAGACATGTGAGCAAATTATTTTTATGGGGTCCATTCTGATATGTGTTCACAACACCAAATTCAAGACGAGTGTAAGTCGATACTAAATCCAGTATCGATGACCACATGATTGCTGATCACCATGTTTCTGACTTGTGATAACGCTGGTGATGAAAGTTGATAACTATGACCAGCTTTAATTTCCAGTTCATTACAGGAAAATAAATATTGCTAGTGATTCTCCATTCTTGCTGGTAGAAGAGGGTCTTGAGCACAGCATCCCCTTCATGTTATTCAGATGTCCTAATGGGCTTTGCAGACAGGTGTTGTATCCGTATCTATTGTTTTCACTTGTAATTTATATGTTTTTCTTCTACCAAACAGACAGAAAGATTCTCCCCCCTCTAAGTCTGAAGACAACCAGACGCAGAAAGATTCTCCCCCTTCTAAATCTGATGACAACCAGACACAGAGAGATTCTCCCCCCTCTAAGTCTGATGACAACCAGACGCAGAAAGATTCTCCCCCTTCTAAATCTGATGACAACCAGACACAGAGAGATTCTCCCCCCTCTAAGTCTGATGACAACCAGACGCAGAAAGATTCTCCCCCTTCTAAATCTGAGGATGACAACCAGACACAGAGAGATTCTCCCCCCTCTAAGTCTGATGACAACCAGACGCAGAAAGATTCTCCCCCCTCTAAATCTGATGACAACCAGACGCAGAAAGATTCTCCCCCCTCTAAGTCTGATGACAACCAGACGCAGAAAGATTCTCCCCCCTCTAAATCTGATGACAACCAGACGCAGAAAGATTCTCCCCCCTCTAAATCTGATGACAACCAGACGCAGAAAGATTCTCCCCCCTCTAAATCTGATGATGATAAGCAGAGGCAGAAAGATTCTCCCCCCTCTAAATGTGATGACAACCAGATGCAGAAAGATTCTCCCCCCTCTAAATCTGATGATGATAAGCAGAGGCAGAGAGATTCTCCCCCCTCTAAGTCTGATGACAACCAGACGCAGAAAGATTCTCCCCCCTCTAAATCTGATGACAACCAGACGCAGAAAGATTCTCCCCCCTCTAAATCTGATGACAACCAGACGCAGAAAGATTCTCCCCCCTCTAAATCTGATGACAACCAGACGCAGAAAGATTCTCCCCCCTCTAAATCTGATGACAACCAGATGCAGAAAGATTCTCCCACCTCTAAATCTGATGATGATAAGCAGAGGCAGAAAGATTCTTCCCCCTCTAAATCTGATGACAACCAGACGCAGAAAGATTCTTCCCCCTCTAAGTCTGATGATGACAAGCAGTGTTTCACTGCTGAAGGCAGACAGTCATCCATATTGTCAGGTATGTATAGCTCTATAGGTCATTCTATTGCAGCCTGTGTCAAAAAGTGTAATGTGAAAACAGCCCAACATTTCATTTTATAAAAATCCTCACTCTTAGGCTGTGTGCCCACGATGCGTTTTTCAAGCGTTTACGCTGCGGAATTTCTACAGCGTAAACACTTGGGAAACGCTTGGTAAACCTTCCCCCATGGTCTCCAATGCAATTCCGCACTTTCAATGCCCATGCTGCGTATTTTTCCGCAGCGTTTATGCTGCGCTCAAAAATACGCAGCATGTCCATTAATTTTGCGGACGTGCAGCGTAATCGCCGCCATTGACTTGCATTAGAACGCGCTAATTCCGCAAGACTGCATCTGTACTTGCGTAATTGGCGCTTTCTAATGTGCGGATGGTACCCAAGTCTGGAGGAGAGGAGACTCTCATCCAGACCTGGGTACCATAGAATCTGTAAAGAAAAGAATTTAAAATAAAAAATAAAGCTTATAATCACCTTCCGATGTCCTCCCAGTGTTTTGTCCACGCCGTCCGGTCTCTTGCAATGCTCGCGCTGTTGTGAAGGACCTGTCATGACGTCACTGAGTCATGTGACCCATCACATGACTCAATGACGTCACCGCAGGTCCTTCACAGCACCGCGAGCATTGCAAGAGACCGGACGCAGCAGAGATGACACCGGGAAGACACCGGAAGGTGAGTATAATCTTTTTTTTTTCATTTTTTACCATTCTTATTCTTTTTTTTAACTATTACTCGGTCACACTATATAAATCCATGCCGGTTGCATGGATTTAAATAGTGTGACCAACTTGTCAAGCACTTTTCCAAGTGATGCTCAAAATCGTTTGGAAAACTTCTTGAAAAAACGCATGCGAAAGCGCATGTAAAAATGCTGAAAAAACGCTTCTCTCTGGCAGAAAAAACGCATGTAAATCTGCATGTAAATCTGCATACGTTTTTTTCTGCCAGAGAGAGGCAAAAACGCTCTGCATCAAATCTGCTACGTGGGCACATAGCCTCATAGGTTATAATTTTTAATGCATAAGAAGCCATTCAGTCTTCTGCCAAACTGATTCTGAATACTGCACCCATGGCTCCATCTAGGCCTATACTGATCCTTATCACCTTAAGAATGCACTGAGGTTTTAGCTAACTTATTTTAAGATATTACTTGCAGGATGCCGCAGTGTTATCATGTTAATAAGGGGACATAGTTCCCTGGCTAGACACCACATATCGGAAAACCTACAGGTTTCATATTAATCAGTTCACAAGGCAATCTAATTCTCAGACCCTCAGGTGGTTTTATGTATATATGACATATTCTCTCTATTATGGTGCAATAATCAATTACCGGGACTACAGGGTACAAGAATAACAGAATTCTATATAAAGATACAAAGCTAATCTTTTAGGAGTTTATAATATACATCTTTTTCTTGTTTTTTTTATCAGAATCACCAGTTCAGGGGAAAAGAAAATCTGCATCGAAAGATCGACAAAAAACAGAGAAGGTAGAAGAGAGAAGAAGTAGAAGAGGTAAGTGTAACAATAAGCTCCATGTTGCATGATGTCAGTCAGTGAGAAGGAGTCATGTGGAGCAGATATTATCTGTAGGATTACTGACAATGACCCCGTACATCTGTATGGATACGACTCCTCTATCATCCTGTCACAGTGACACTACAGTAGTATCCTCTAATACATACATGTCAAACTCTGGCCCGTGGACCAAACCTGGCCCGCAGGGTGGTTATATTTGACCCACGACAACAGAACCACCACCACTATTTGGGGCCATTATTCTGTATGGAGGACAATGTGGGGCCCATTATACTGTACGGAGGACTATGTGGGGCCATTATTCTGTATGTAGGATTATGTGGGGTCCAAGTTTTTCATTTTGGCCCTCTGTGTGTTTGAGTGTGACATCCCTGCTCTAATATGTAGTCCCATTACTTACATTAGTTATGTCTCTTTGTCTCCTCTCACAGGTTCCACCTTCCGCCGGCTGATATCATCTTGCCGGCGTGGATTATCCAGGGTTGCTCGCTCCATCAGACAAAGCTGCATATTTGCTCCCTGTCATCGGAGCAACACAAACATCTCAATGTGAAAAACCCTTCATGTCTAGTGCCTAGTACAGCATGTCCACCATTAAAGATGCACCTGTGTGGAAGGACTTGTACCATCTACCTGTGGCCTTCTGACCAGCAAGTAACATCTGCAGAAGAAGGCCCTCCAAGAACATCTCTTCATTCTTCCATGTAATTCTTAATAAAAAAAAAACTAAAAAGAATCATTTCAAATTGATTAATGTCCCTTTGCATTTAATGTAATACTACTGACATTTATGGCATATCAGTACTAAACATCATATATGTCTGATGAGAGAATATCGTTTCCATGTTTCATGTTAATCCTCTAATCCTCAGCCAAAAGTGGAAGAGAAGACCAGTGATTCTGTTACATCTACGAATGACAGTCAATCCAGGGAAAAACACCTTCTGATCCATACATTTTTCAGGCACTCTGATCCTTTTACCTTCATGTGGCTCTACTTAAGGTTTATGTATAAGAACCAGTTGGATTCAGTACTGGGCATCCTGGGGGTCCCAGCAGCCACATCCCAATTGTTCAACTAAAAAAGACATACTGTATTATAGTGTGATATATATATATATATATATATATATATACACACTGTGTGCAGAATTATTAGGCAAATGAGTATTTTGATCACATGATACTTTTTATACATGTTGTCCTACTCCAAGCTGCATAGGCTTGAGAGCCAACTACCAATTAAGTAAATCTGGTGATGTGCATCTCTGTAATGAGGAGGGGTGTTGGCTAATGACATCAACACCCTATATAAGGTGTGCTTAATTATTAGGCAACTTCCTTTCCTTTGGCAAAATGGGTCAGAAGAGAGATTTGACGGGCTCTGAAAAGTCCAAAATTGTGAGATGTCTTGCAGAGGGATGCAGCAGTCTTGAAATTTCCAAACTTTTGAAGCGTGATCACCGAACAATCAAGCGTTTCATGGCAAATAGTCAACAGGGTCGCAAGAAGCGTGTTGGCCAAAAAAGGCGCAAAATAACTGCCCATGAATTGAGGAAAATCAAGCGTGAAGCTGCCAAGATGCCATTCACCACCAGTTTTGCCATATTTCAGAGCTGCAATGCTACTGGAGTATCAAAAAGCACAAGGTGTGCGATACTCAGGGACATGGCCAAGGTAAGGAAGGCTGAAAAACGACCACCTTTGAACAAGAAGCATAAGATAAAACGTCAAGAATGGGCCAAGAAATATCTTAAGACTGATTTTTCAAAGGTTTTATGGACTGATGAAATGAGAGTGACTCTTGATGGGCCAGATGGATGGGCCAGAGGCTGGATCAGTAAACGGCAGAGAGCTCCACTCCGACTCAGATGCCAGCAAGGTGGAAGTGGGGTACTGGTATGGGCTGGTATCATCAAAGATGAACTTGTGGGACCTTTTCGGGTTGAGGATGAAGTGAAGCTCAACTCCCAGACCTACTGCCAGTTTCTGGAAGACAACTTCTTCAAGAAGTGGTACAGGAAGAAGTTGGTATCGTTCAAGAAAAACATGATTTTCATGCAGGACAACCCCATAGAGAACCTGTGGTCCATCATAAAATGTGAGATCTACAGGGAGGGAAAACAGTACACCTCTCGGAACAGGGTCTGGGAGGCTGTGGTGGCTGCTGCACGCAATGTTGATCGAAAACAGATCAAGCAACTGACAGAATCTATGGATGGAAGGCTGTTGAGTGTCATCATAAAGAAAGGTGGCTATACTGATCACTAATTTTTTGGGTTTTTGTCTTTGCATGTCAGAAATGTTTATTTCTATATTTTGTGCACTGATATTGGTTTACCTGGTGAAAATAAACAAGTGAGATGGGATTATATTTGTTTTTTATTAAATTGTCTAATAATTCTGCACAGTAATAGTTACCTGCACAAACAAATATCCTCCTAAGATAGCCAAATCTTAAAAAAACCACTCCAACTTCCAAAAATATTAAGCTTGGATATTTATGAGTCTTGTGGGTTGATTGAGAACATAGTTGTTGATCAACAATAAAAATAATCCTCTAAAATACAATTTGCCTAATAATTCTGCACACCGCGTATATCTATATATATAATCGTCTTATCCCGTCTGTCTGTCTGTCTGTCTGTCGGGGAAATCCCGCGTCACTGATTGGTCCAGCAGCGGCCAATCAGCGACGCGGGATTTCAGAAAAAAGATGGCGGCCGTTAGAGGCTCATCTGCGGGACGGAGCTCAGCGGCGATGCAGCCGGGAGATGACTGGCGCGAGGCTCTCATCTCCCGGCCGCTAGCAGCAGAAGAACCCCGACCGGCGAGCAGCCGCTCATCTCCCGGCTTCTCGCAGCGGAAGTAGCCGCACAGGCAGTGGCGTTGACCTCCATGCGGCTAGGGTGTCAAGGGAGGACCGGGGAGCGGCGCTGCGGGTCGGGATACTTCTGCTGCGAGAAGCCGCTCATCTCCCGGCTTCTCGCAGCGGAAGTAGCCACACAGGCAGCGGCGCTCCCCGGTCCTCACCAATACGATTCTGCTCCCCGGTCCTCACCTATACGATTCGCTGATTGGTCGCGGTCTCTGGCCGCGACCAATCAGTGATCTTGGCGCACAAGTTAAACACCGCTGTGCTGATTGGTCGCGGCCGCTGCCCGCGACCAATCACCGATTTGGACGCCACATTTAAATAGCGGCCACGACCAATCACCGATCTTGGCGCAACATTTAAACACTGCTGTGCTGATTGGTCACAGACGCTGCCCGCGACCAATCAGCGATTTTGGCGCCAAATTTAAACACTGCTGTGCTGATTGGTCGCGGACGCTGCCCGCGACCAATCAGCGATTTTGGCGCCAAATTTAAACAATGCTCTGCTGACTGGTCGCGGATGCCAGCCACGACCAATCAGCGAGATTGGCGCCAAATTTATACAACGCTCTGCTAATTGGTCGCGGACACCAGCCACGACTAATTAGCGAGATTGGCGCCAAATTTAAACAACGCTCTGGCGCCAAATTTAAACAACGCTCTGCAACGATCAGCAGAGTGGTGTTTAAATTTGGCGCCAATCTCGCTGATTGGTCGCGGTCGGCTGGCGGCCGCGACCAATCAGCGAGATTGGCGCCAAATTTAAACACCACTCTGCTGATTGCGCCCAGTCGGCCGCATACATATTCTAGAATACCCGATGCGTTAGAATTGGGACACCATCTAGTATATATATAAATATATTCACTTGTGGAAAACCCTTTTAACTAGGGCTGTGGTGTCAGTAAGTCAAATTTCCAACTATAATAATTACTAATACCAAATATACTGCAACAAATAATAGTAAATATTCAGCAATTTATGCATGAAAATAATTTATAATATACAATATTAACAATATATAAGTATTTACATTTTTTTCTACCTGCAGTTGGAGTTGGTACGTTCTTCTGATACTAACTCCACAGCTCGGCTTTTCCTTCTTTCCTGCTCCTCTAACATAAAAGTACAGCAATTAATTACGACAAGTTAATCATTTAAATGCTGCTGTCAATCTCTGACAGCAGCACGTAAATGTAACCAGTGCCACTGCTTCCATTTACCAGCTCCCATCTGTGCCCTGTGACATGATCTCGGGGGCTGATGGGTCACTAGGACAGTGAGGGCCCTGTGCCCGCTGTCTTGGTGCTCCTCTGGAGCTCATCTATATGCTGAGCTTCAAAGGAGACCGAGATTTAGGCTACCGTCCCACTATCAGTATTTGGTCCAATTTCACCACAAATGGATTTTTTTCCCCATTTTTAGTACATTGAATAGTAAAATTAATCATTCAAAACTACAAGTAACCCCAAAGTCATGCCAGTTTCCATGGCCCAGAAGATTCTCTGAAGGAAGAGTGTCATTGGGTGACTGCTTCTTTGGTAAATACCATAAACATTAGCACTTAAAAAGGTCCATATGTCTGGAACCGTATAGATGATTTTGAAAGAAACAAAAAAAAGCTCAGTGATAAGAAACAGATGATGGTTATTAATGGAACACACTAACTGGGTCACATTTAAAAGTGGTGTACCCCAGGAGTCAGTATTGGGACTTCTATTTAATACAATTATTAATGACCTTTTGGGGGGTATACAGAGTAAAATTTCAATATTTTCAGATGATCGTAAACTCTGCAAGGTTATCAGTACATAGGAGGATAATGTAATATTACAGAGGGATTTATGTAAGCTTGAGGTTTGGGCTGAAAAATGGCAATTGAAGTTTAATGTAGATAAATGTTCTTGCTTGGGACAAATTACAATGTACAATTATGTACTAAACACTGGGAAAACCATCACTGGAAAAGACTTGGGTGTATGGGTGGACAGGAAACTCAACTTTAATAACCAGTGCTAGGCCGCTGCTGCCAAGGCAAATAGAACCATGGAAGCATTAAAAGAGGCATAGATGCTTATGATAAGAACATAGTTTTGTCTGTATACAAGTCACTAATTCAGCCACATTTAGAATACTGTGTATAATTTTGGTCTTTGGTGTATAAGACGGACATAGTTGAACTAGGACGTATGCAGACAAATGCAACCAAGGTTATTAAGGGAATTGGTGCACTGCAATTCCAAGACAGGTTATCAAAGTTAGGGTTATTCAGTTTGGAATAATGAAGGTTTAAGGGCGATCTTATTACAATGTACAAATATAAGAAGAAACAGTATAGAGATCTTATTAAGGAACTTTTTACATATAGACCTTCAACGATGACAAGGAGGCACCCTCTCCTACTAGAAGAAAGATGGTTTCTCAGTCATCATAGATGGCGATTCTTTACTCTAAGAATAGTGAAATTACGGGACTTTCGGGAACATAAACATCACAGTAAAAGATAATGCCTTACCAACACCAGGTCAGATTACCAGTGCACCGCAGGATGCAGCAAGCCTCCATGATAAAGGCGGGGGCAGCACATGTGCAAAATACTAATGCCGACAGCCACTCACTAACCTACCAATTCTTGGAGGGGGTGGCTGTGTAGTATTATGCATGCACACCGATGGAGTTGTGAGCTTGCGTATTTTGGCCAAAATATCGTCCAATACCTCATGTGGTGTACTTATCTTATATACTATTTTTCATCTTTTTTGCACATCTTTTTGCAGGATGCAGCCAGGCCTCTTTAGTGTTGGCTGGGTGAATTGGGGCGTCTGTCCTGTGGGGGTGCATGTATATAGTTCTGGGCAACCCGCCTGATCTAATACTATGGGCGTCATCAATACGCTGCAAGCAAGACATCAATAGGCTGCAAGCCAGACACTGTGTATCACACATATCTGTGTGACTGGCGCCCTATGCAGACTCCATCGGTGTGCATGTATAATACTACACAGCCACCCCCTCCATGAATTGGTAGGTTAGTGAGTGGCTGTCTGCATCAGTATTTTGCACATGTGCTGCCCCCGCCTTTATCATGGAGGCTTGCTGCATCCTGCAGTGCATTGGTAATCTGACCTGGTGTTGGTAAGGCATTATCTTTTACTGTGATTTTTTTTGAAATTATGTCCAATGTTCACCATTTTTAATATTCAGACTTTCGGGAACATCATATTGTAATTGTTGATTTACTAAACAAGTTCAAGTATGGCCCGGATGCTTTTGTTGAAAAATATATTACAGGTTATGGGAACTAGATTCTGTGATAGGACGTTCATCCAGGGAACTAGTCTAATTGCCATTAGTGGAGTTGGGAAGGATTTTTTCGTTAATAGGGGGCAATTAGCATCTGCCTCATGGGTCTTTTGCCTTCCTTTGTATCAACATGTTAGGTTATAGGTAGAACACAATGGATGTCTTCTTTCAATGTACTGTGTGGGGAAATGTATTGTCAGGGGGAATCATACTGTACATCATGCTGTGTGTAATAGGACCGTGGGGGCATCATATTGAGTGTGATAGCCACTGTGGGGCCATGAAAGTGGTATCATACTGTGTGTAGGCATATATGAGGAATTGGACTAGATTAGAATACTGGCATTCGAGAAAGAATGTCACACCGATTGTACTCCCGGGATTATGGTGTGCTGTGTAATAATATATGGTAGCAGGACCCCTCTAGTCTTCATTCCAGGTATACTAACTGCTCAGTGTTACATTGATTTGGTCGTGGAACCAGTGATATGGACATTTCTTAAACGTGCCTCAGTAACTATTTTTCAACATGGAAATGTTAAGCTACATGTTGCAGGTGCTACTGTGAGCAGCATGCTTGACTTAAACATGATACCATGGCCAGAAGCATCTCCGGATTTGACTCCCATCAAGCACTTCATTGGTCGAGCATTGCAAAAGGAGTTGCCGTCAGCAGATCTTGATGATTTGTGTGCCCAAGTGCATTCATTATTCCTCTCTGCTCTGCCTTGCTCACCGCTCCAGCGGTTCCTCTCTGCTCTGCCTTGTCCACCGCTCCGGCGGTTTCGCCCTGCTCTGCCTTGCTCACCGCTCTGGCGGTTCCTCCTGCTCTGCCTTGCCCACCGCTCCGGCGGTTTCGCCCTGCTCTGCCTTGCTCACCGCTCCGGCGGTATCTCTCTGCTCTGCCTTGCCTACCGCTCCAGCGGTTCCTCTCTGCTCTGCTTGTCTACCGCATCTGCGGTTCTGTTCCTGAATCCCAGTTTGTACTGGACCCTATCCAGCCTGCGCTCCAACCTGCTAGTGCCTCCCTGTCTGCACTCCAGCCGTGTTTGCCAGTACCCCCCTGTCTGCATACCAGCCGTGCCTTGCCAGTGCCCTCCTGTCTGCATACCAGCCGTGCTTGCCAGTATCCTCTTGTCTGCACTCCAGCCGTGCCTGCCAATACCCACCTGTCTGTGTGCCAGCCTAACCTGCCCGTTCCTGCATTCCCCGGTGTGGGTCAACAGCTGTGACCGGGGTCTAACCTGGAGTAGCACCTGGTCCCTCTGCTCGGTTCCTCCTTGGTTCACGAAGTCGTTAGCCTCCGTGCGACCTTGGTCGGGTCGGGTAGATACTTAGTTATGCCCCTCCAGGCACTCCTCGGTTCATGGTACAGTGGGATCACTAATCACGCTCACGCCAGTCAGTCCAGGCACGAGTGTAACAGTTTTATTTATGTTGTATCGTGTTTGAAGGTTGCCTTTTCCTGATGGCAGGTTTCAGCTCTTTCCAAAGATGCTCAATAGGATTTAGGTCAGGGCTCATAGAAGGCCACTTCAGAATAGTTGAAAGTTTTCCTCTTAGCCGTTCTTGGGTGTTATAAGCTGTGTGTTTTGGGTCATTATCCTGTTGCAAGACCCATGACTGAGACCAAGCTTTCTGACAATGGGTAGCACATTTCTCTCTAGAATCCCTTGATAGTCTTGAGATTACATTTTACCCTGCACAGATTCAAGACACCCTGTGCCAGATGCAGCAAAGCAGCCCGAGAACATAACAGAGCTCCTCCATGTTTCACAGTAGGGACAGTGTTCTTTTCTTGATATGCTTCACTTTTCCGTCTGTGAACATAGTGCTGATGTGCCTTGCCAAAAACTTCAATGTTTGTCTCATCTGTCCATAGGACATTCTCCCAGAAGCTTTGTGGCTTGTCAACATGTAGTTTGGCAAATTCCAGTTTGGCTTTTTTATGAAATTTTTTTCAACAATGGTGTTCTCCTTGGTCGTCTCCCATGAAGTCCACTTTGGATCAAACAACAATGGATGGTGCGATCTGACACTGATGTTCCTTGAGCATGAAGCTCACCTTTAATCTCTTTAGAAGTTATCCTGGGCTCTTTTGTTACCATTCGAATTATCCGTCTCTTTGATTTGTCATCAATTTTCCTCCTGCTGCCTCTTCCGGGGAGGTTGGCTACAGTCCCATGGATCTTAAATTTCTAAATAATATGTGCAAATGTAGTCACAGGAACATCAAGCTACTTGGAGATGGTCTTATAACCTTTACCCTTAACTTGCTTGTCTATAATTTTCTTTCTAATCTCCTGAGACAACTCTTTCCTTTGCTTCCTCTGGTCCATGTTGAGTGTGGTACACACCATGTCACCAAACAGCACTGTGAGTATCTGTAGCCCTATATACAGGCCCACTGACTGATTACAAGATTGTAGACACTTGTGATGCTAATTAGTGGACACAACTTCATTTAACATGTATCTGTTGTCACATTATTTTCAGGGGTACCATCATTTTTGTCCAGGCCTATATCATGAGTTACATTTTTTAAAAACTTCTGTGGAAGCAGGGTTGAAAAGCAATGTCTGACTTCCATTTGTTCATTTTCATAGATTTTTAATTTATTATTACTTTTGTCAGATTCAAATTATTTCTGTGACCATTGTGGGTTTTTCCTTTCATTAAACGAGGGGTACCAACAATTTTGACCACGTATGTATGTATGTACAAACACACACACACACACATATGTATATATATATATATATATATATATATATATATACACATACACACATACATACATATATATATATATATACACACACATATATATACACACACACATATATATACACACATACATGTACATACATACACATATATATACACACATACATATATATATAGTGATGTAGCAGACATCCCTTTAATGGTTTGGTGTGTTTTTGAATGACCATGTACCTTCCTCTTTAACGGACTGGTCACATGACTGTGACATCACACAGGTCCTTATGCACACAGAGGGTGTGGACACATGACTCTGACATCAGTTAAGGTCCTATCTGTGTGTGTGCTGCAGTATATATAAACCCTGTGTGATTTGTGACAGGTGTGTTCCGGTGTGTAGGAGTTCTTGGGTGTTGGGAGCTCCTGTGTGGGCACCGTGTGAGCGGCACGAGGCTGTTCCCTGTGTGTGTGGGGAACACCGCTCGTGGGAAGCCTGGTGAGGCCTGGTGGACTCCGGTGGAGGTGAAGCCTGGATCCCTGTGAGAGTGTGGGGGATGCCAGTAAGCCTCGGAGTGCCACACAAGCACCGCTCGTGTGAGGCCTGGTGAGGCCTGGTGGACTCCGGTGGAGGTGAAGCCTGGATCCCTGTGTGTGTGTGTGGGATGCCAGTAAGCCTCGGAGTGCCACACAAGCGTCCTGGAGGACAGAGCCTGGATCTGTGTGTGAGAGATGCCAGTGGTCTTGGACGGGTGGAGGTCTGGAGACCACGTGTGGTCAAGCCTTAGAGTCACAGTGGTGAAATGGACTAAAAGCAGCTGAAAGCCGATAAAGGTAATACTCTTTATGTTATGGACATTTTCATGGACATTGTTTTATTACCTTGCGGAAGGCTGTAATTAGAGCCAAGTGGGCCGGTGTGCCACTTGGGCTCGTGGACATTATGTATGTGAAATACGGTTTATGAAGTGTAATAAACTGTGGATTGTGAAACACGGCAAAGTAGTTGCTGGTGTGCAGTGATTGACGCAGCAAAGCGAGTATCCCCCAGGATAATAAGTAGTGCTGCCTTACAATATATATACACACACATATACATACATGTGTATATATATATATATATATATATATATGTGACACCCCAGGGGTCTGGTTGCCACAGTAATAGAGATATTATGTCTGAGAGCAAGTGGGAGGTTTCTCTGGTCAGGATCCCTAAACATGCAACACGGTCCGCCCAGACCTGGGAGGGGAGGAATCTGCCCTTTTAAACTGGGTCTGGGGCGGGATTAGAGTAGTCAGAGTGAAGCTGCAGACAGAGTCAGAGTCTGGAGAGGGAAAGTGAGATCAGGAGCTCTGGAGGAGCAGTAGCTGAAGTCCAGGGGCTGGAGCTGAGCAGAGCTCGCCCTGGACGAAGACACTAAAACCGGACACAGGAGTCCGAGGCTGTGGGGACTGATATACACCCAGCAGCAGAAAACAGCCGGCAGGGGATTCCAGGTCCTCTGGCCATAGAAGCCCGGAGGCTCAGTCACAAAGAAGGGACCAGCGCCGCCATCCAGGAGCGGAGGCTAACAGAAGGCCCCAAGTCACCAGCCATACGGGTGAGCACCACACGGTATACTCAGGGACGTGGGCTACTTGTAACCGCTGACAGCAAGGTAGCCAGGAAGAGTGCAGATAAACGGGGAGGCCTACAACTCCACCTGGCCAGGGGAACTCCTGCTTGCTCGCAGACTGACCAGGCCCCTTATACTAGCCAGTACTCCCTGGAGGGTCTGCCTTGTACCATCAGTAAAGACCCTAAACTGCACCTCCCGTCTCTGTGATTCCTTGCCGCTCCTGCACCATTAGCACTGGGACCCTCAGACCATCACTCCCATCATCTTCCAAATTAGCTGCCCTGAGGCAATACTTCTCCCGTGGGGAGTCATCCCATACTCGGCTGCGCAAACAACATCAGCCTCAGCGGTCTGCAGCGCAGCGGCGGTCCCCACTGACCGCAATCCACGGGTGGCGTAGTCGGACACTTATTACAATACAAATAGACTGCCACTGGTTTGACCACCCTGGGCACGGACCGGGTCACCGCCACACGGAGACTACAACCCCCAGCATTCTACAGCAGGCCCGGTTCCGGGTTCCCCTGCACAACACAGGCCCAGGGGGTGCGTCATATATATATATATATATATTACACTACCGTTCAAAAGTTTGGGGGTCACCCCCACAATTTTGTGTTTTCTATAATAACTCATACGTTTATTTATCAAATGAGTTGCAAAATGAATAGAAAATATTGTCCAGACATTGACAAGGTTAGAAATAATAATTTTTATTTGAAAGAATAATTTTCTCCTTCAAACTTTGCTTTTGTCAAAGAATGCTCCCTTTGCAGCAATTACAGCATTGCAGACCTGGCATTCTAGCTGTTAATTTGCTGAGGTAATCTTGAGAAATTTCCCCCCATGCTTCCTGAAGCCCCTCCCACAAGTTGGATTGGCTTGATGGGCACTTTTTGCGCACCATACGGTCAAGCTGCTCCCACAACACCTCAATGGGGTTGAGATCTGGTGACTGCGCTGGCCACTCCATTACAGATAGAAGACCAGCTGCCTGCTTCTTCCCTAAATAGGTCATGCATAATTTGGAGGTGTGCTGTTATAGGAAGAAATTGGCTCCAATCAAGCGCTGTCCACAGGGTATGTCATGGCTTTGCAAAATGGAGTGATAGCCTTCCTTATTCAAAATCCCATTTACCTTGTACAAATCTCCCACTTTACCAGCACCAAAGCAGCCCCAGACAAACACATTACCTCCACCAGGCTTGACAGATGGCGTCAGGCACTCTTCCAGAATCTTTTCAGTTGTTCTGCATCTCACAAATGTTCTTTTGTGTGATCCAAACACCTCAAACTTTGATGCGTCTGTCCATAAAACTTTTTTCCAATCTTCCTCTGTCCAATGTCTGTGTTCTTTTGCCCATATTAATCTTTTCCTTTTATTAGTCAGTCTCAGATATGGCTTTTTCTTTGCCACTTTGCCCTGAAGGCCAGTATCCTCTTACATGCCAAGAGTGTGCAAAGCAGTCATCAAAGCAAAAGGTGGCTACTTTGAAGAACCTAGAATATAAGACATATTTTCAGTTGTTTCACACTTTTTTGTTAAGTATATAATTCCACATGTGTTAATTCATCGTTTTGATGCCTTCAGTGTGAATGTACAATTTTCAAAGTCATGAAAATACAGAAAAATCTTTAAATGAGAAGGTGTGTCCAAACTTTTGGTCTGTACTGTATATGTCCAGGAAGACATGCACATTTTCTCTTAATTTTTTCTTTTTCCTTTAAAAATGTATTCTTTTGAGCTAAAGTAATGGACGGTATAGAGCCTGATGTTTTTTCATATACTGCTGAGGAAGAAGAACGGATCCTAGGTGCGCTGAAGGATGATGGGACTTTTTTAAGTACACCTTCCCTAGTGGATCTTAAACGTAAATATGAAAGTGATTCTAAAAGGATGATTATTCTACAACTGCATTTGGTTACTTTGGGACAGTATTATAAAGCTCGGAAAATACCACGGGGTTTACGTTCAAATATAAGACCCAATCTTTTTGGAAATAATGTGACTTTTTGCTCCCGTTTTTGTCAAATCTCCAATAGATATGCCTTGGATATAATTTTGTTGAATATTGACTTTTTACAACAGGAAATATTGAAAATGACAACTTACATTGTGGATACTGAGGAAAAATTGAAATCATTGCTCAAAATTGAGGAATGGGATTCCTTCAAGGATTTAATAATGACTAAGGTGCAGGGTTTGCGCATGGAATTTGAGGATGTAAAACGTCGTAAATGGAATCGAGATATGGAGGATTATCAAACTGGTCACATTTATAACTGGCAGAAGGGTGGATCTAATTCATCATGGAGTAAAAGAGGTTATTTAAGGACTGATAAAAGGCCTAACAAGCATGATATAAAAGGACATTTACAATTGTGTGATAATTTCTCCTTTAGACCTAGATCAGGAGCAACAGAGAGGATCCAACGGAAAAGAAGAGGGGGCAAACGGCACCGAAGACAACAGAAAAAAACAGGACAAAATCAAACCACGGCAGCAGAGACAAGTGATGACACGGAAAAAAGAAATGAACTCGTGGTAAATATCTCTAAAAAAAATTTGACCATATCACAGATGACTGTCTTGAATAAGGGTTTGTCATTTAGCATGAGCAAACATGTGGACTGGTTTCAGCTGGAGCTAGATCTCCAGAGATTTTTTTAGAAATGTCAAATTGAGAAATTGGTTTTCTGGTAGTGTGATTGTCCCTAAATGTATAACTAGTGAACTTAGTCTACAACAGGTTCAGGTGGCCAAAAGGGGTACCTTTACGCCACCTGTGAATCCTCCGGTAATTAATGCATTTATGGAAGCGGTACAGAGGGATGTGAAAGCATTGAGAGGGAACTCAAATAAAAGACTGAAATCTCCAAATTTGAGTACAGAGGAGATACGGGCTTTGCAGGACCATGTCCATGACAGCGACATCATTATAAAACCTGCCGATAAAGGTGGGGCTGTCGTCGTCATGGACAGGGTCATGTATATTGAAGAAATTAGAAGACAGTTGAGTGACAGTGAAGTTTATGTCAAGTTGGAAAAGGATCCAAAATTTCTATTTTTAAATTATTTGAAAGTTATTTTGGATGGGGATTTGGAAAATAATATAATTGATAAAGATCTTTATGATTATTTATACAGTATGTGGAGAATCCTACCACCCCTGTGATATATGTACTTCCTAAAATACATAAAAATCTTAATCATCCCCCGGGACGACCCATAGTCTCCGGGGTAAATTCATTAACGAGTAAAATTGGAATTTATCTTGATAGAATATTAAATCCATTGGCGAAAAATACTAAATCCTTTGTGAGAGATACCATGGATTTTTTATTAAAAATACAGGAAGTTGAATTAAAAAGTGAGGTCATTTTGGCCTCATTTGATGTGGTATCTCTATACACCTCCATTGATAATGGTAGGGGGGTGGAGGCGATTGAACGGAGACTGTCTTATACGGATCTTAGTGAAAATAATAGGAAATTTATTATTGAATTATTAGAGTCCATATTATATCATAATTATTTCCTATTTGGTGATGAATATTTCCTCCAGAAATGTGGAACCGCGATGGGGGCCAATATGGCCCCTGCTTCTGCAAATATTGTTATGGCTACATTGGAGGAGAACTTTGTCTATGTGTCCCACCACTTTAGACATGTCATGGCGTGGTGGCGATACATAGATGACGTCTTCCTCCTCTGGACAGGTACACAAGGGGAACTGGAGGATTTTTATGGATATTTGAATCAGGTCGATAGGACTGTCAAATTTACATTGGTGAGTTCATGTAAATCTATTCAGTTTTTGGATGTTTTTATCACACAGGAAAATGGAAAATTATTGACCTCCCTCTTCATTAAACCGACGGATCGAAATGATTTCCTGAGGTATAACAGTCACCACCCAAAACGCATGATAGAATCATTACCTTTTAGCCAATATTTAAGAATTAAAAGAATAAAGAGTAGTGAGGAGGGCCTGTATAAGAGTGCACAGAAACTTACGAAAAAACTTAGGTCAAGAGGTTACCCTCAGAGACTGTTAAATAAACAGGAAAAAAAAGTCAGTGGATTAAATAGGGATATTATTCTGAATAAAATGACCAAAAATAATAAGGATGATAGAATACCTATGGTATCGACATATGGTGAAGAGAGTGAACAGGTGGCAAATATAGACAGGAGTCATTGGAAAATGTTAAATAGATGTTTCCCGGATGTGCCAGAATTTAAAAATCCCCCTCTTTTTTCTTATAGAAGAAATAAAAATATTAAAGATGTACTAGTACATTCAGATATTGGCCCCTCTAAAACTGTGACTCAGACATTCATTAAGGGTAGAGGTAGAAAGGGCTGTTATCCATGTCTTTCATGTGTCAACTGCCCGTTTATGTTAAAAGGTGATCGGTTTCTTCATCCAAAAACTCAAAAAGTATACAACATAAAATTTTTTTTTACATGTGATTCTGACTATATAATATATCTGTTAGAGTGCCCCTGCTCACTTTGGTATATAGGAGAAACTACGTGCAATTTTAAAACTCGCATAAATAGTCATAGACATTCCATTAGAAAAAAGAGGATGGACTTACCTGTATCAAAGCATTTTGTGGAGGCGGGACATACTGTGATACAATTAAGATTTAGAATTATAGATGCGGTCCCTTTACAAAGACGGGGTGGAGATAGAATACGATTATTAAAAAGAAAGGAACTTGAGTGGATCCATAACTTGAATACGTTGAAGCCAAATGGACTGAATGCTGAATTTAATACAGCAGGTATCACCTGAGGAGTATGTTCAGACATCAGCAGTGTATGAAATTTGGGGTATTTTAAATATAATTGGATTTTTATATTTTAATATATTTATATATGGATATTTTTGGTTTCTTGCAGATCAATCACTCTCACTATGATATTTTGTGGAGTCGACGCGACCTGCTGCAACATGCGTATAAAGAAAGGGAGACTTCCTCTGGGAATGGATTTTTTCTTAAAAAAATGTTTTTTTTATATATATAGTAGTTGAAAATATTCAAGTTTCCACCTAATGAAGTTATAAAAATATATTTCTACATTATGAAATGGTATTCCTATTTATGGAGAGAATTGAACTATAATGTATTCCCAATTATCGCCTGAGATTGGGAAAGGGGTGGGGACCTGAGGAAGGTTCCTCCTCTGACCTCTTAATTTCACTCCATGGATGAACCTAGGGATAGGGAATTCCATGGAAGGGTGTTTGGGTTATGTATTAATATATTATCTCTCCGTTCATTTATGGACATAGGAATTACCGTATGGATACTGTTATTATAATATAAATAAATTGAGAAATTATGAATAGGATGGTGTCCCTGATAATGAAAAGTGGGCGCGTTCTTGCAGTTAATAGAGGATAGGATTAATTATTTGAGTGCACATTTTGTTCATATTTGAAAATAATCTTCTGGTGGAGTTTGCCAATTAAAAAGATAGCGACCGTAGTGTTAGAAGTGTAAAGCGCTTGCCCGGTGATGTCACGATATGGGCGGACTAGGTTTGCCCCGGTCATGTGACAAAACAATGTGGGTCCCATGGGAGACATGCGCAGATTGGATTCTTGAGTTAATCTACCCAAGGGTGCTCGACCGGTCCGAGACGTGGGACGAGTGAAGCTCTCTGTTGGTGATATATACAGCGCTGAGGTAAGAATAACTGTTATATTCTACCTAATTATATCACTGCATAGAAGAGACTCCCTCACCCCCGAGCGGTCGGCTCCCCAGGTAATTCAACAGATTGTTGTCTGGCTCAGGTCCCTTTGAACCAGTAGAATCCCTCAGATAAATTGACAGTCCTGCCTTCTATCCTTTGGAGAATTTAAGAATGAAAGTATGGATCCGATGATTGTGTTGTGGATGTGTCCCGGGATTGATGTTTTTGGTCTGTTTTTCTGGTTGGCGTATAAGTCCTAGAGAG
Organism: Phyllobates terribilis; assembly: GCF_046119375.1. Lineage (NCBI taxonomy): Eukaryota > Metazoa > Chordata > Amphibia > Anura > Dendrobatidae > Phyllobates > Phyllobates terribilis. The sequence continues at coordinate 80,973,062 of NW_027362772.1, forward strand.
GCTAGTAGTGGAATGGTTCAGAAACCTTTGTGGCCCATTGTCTAAGTGACCATTGTCTAAGTGACTGAGGAGTCTCTTCTAGGTGAGGAGAACCGAAAAAATGGGGAACCAAAATGCCAAGGAAGGCATTATAGCCAAAGACTTAGTGGTACGCAGAGAAGGGAAACAGGCACTGATTGGAATTGACAAAATATTGTGTAAAGCGGGAATGAATGAGAATGGAGAGATGAATGGAGAGAAATGGAAATCCTTCTTTAACTCCTATCATGGATGGCTGAAAGATAAGGGTCTGTTAGGGACAGTAGATGTATGGATGAATGCATGCGCTTATTTTGAAGGAAAGATTGAAGAATTAGGAGACGGACGTTACAGACTGACAAAAACTGGAATGACAGATTTTCCTCCCTGTCCGCTCCCGACGTCACCCCCACCCCAGTACCAGAATTCCCAGGAACCTAAATGTTGGGTTTGCCCCAGATGTGGACAGCAGAATCCCTTGACAGTAGACATCTGTGTGGAATGTGGAGGACCGAGACCCCACCCAGCTAGTCTATTCCCAATGAGGACGGTAGTTGTGCCAGGAGCACCAGCAGCAGCAGCAGCAGCAGCAGGGGGGGATGCAGTGGTTCCAGGTCAGGAAGCTCGTACAATGTTAATGTATAGACCATGGAGCCCTTCAGAGCAGTTGGCACTGATCTCCCAGCTGCCAGATCCATCCCAGTCCCCTATGGGTTTTGCTAGAATGATCACCACCATACAGGATACGTATCATGCCACTAGAATAGATCTGCAGGGGGTAATTAAGGGAAAATTGGCAGATGAAGCCCGCTATGATAGGTTGATAGATGAGACAAAAAAAACAGTATGCCAATAGGACCGGACCCGTAGATGCAGAATCTAATGATGCAGCAGCTGGAGTCCTATTCGCAGCAGCGTTGGTAAAAGCATGTCAAGACAGGCAAGCAGAAAAGCAAGTTACACTAGAAGATAGAGTGCAGGGAAAGGAGGAAGATCCTAAGGATTATTTCTATGCACTAAAGAAAACCTGGTCAGAAATGGGGTTCAACCCCGGGAATAAGACTAGTGAGAGGGTATTAGCAAGTGCTTTCATGAATGGACTAAAGAAAGAGATTGCAGAGAAGGTAAAAGCAAGTAGACCGGACTGGAGATCAGTGAAGGCAGAAGATTTAGCTAGAATAGCTCAGGGGGCACAGCATGACATAGCGCAGGCAAAAAGAGCTGCCAGAATACATATAGTAGAGACGACCCCCAGAAACAACAGAGGCAGAGGACGGACTGAAGGAGGAGGACAGAAACTGTGTTACGGATGTAAAAAGCCAGGACATTTTAGAAAGAACTGTAGGACCAACCCGTATCCAAATGCTCAGAGTACGGGTCTTCAAGCCGACCAAACAACGCCCCCATAGGATGAGGGTAGCTTGCACATGAACCCCCTCATCTCCTTACCCACAACTCCCAGTTGTATAGTGCAGGTGAACCTACCAGGTGGACATGAAATCGATTTCCAAGTAGATACGGGGGCCGACAATTCAGTAATTACGCAAGGTGATTGGCCATATGTAGCGCCCCAAGGACTTGGTCACTACAGAGGTATTGCACCTCATCCAGAGGTGTGATATCCCACTCCCGGGTAAGGATGGAGTATGGATCAAGGCTCAGTAGGCTGCATACAGCACACACACCCCATTTCCGAGGGACAGCTCAACGGTGCTCCCACTAGACAGAAGTGCAGGCACGACAGCATCTGTCCCTGGCTGGAGTGGGGAGGGGGGTGGAATACCCAGTGCTATAGGGGCAGATAGGGGTTGGGTCCGGAGCATAGGAAGGAGCCCATTGGTTGCTAGTCACCTGGGCTCATGGTCAGAGGGAGGTATATAAGGTGGGCACCATCTTAGAACAGTGTTCAGTCTGAGAGAGGAAGTGACAGAGCAGGGCCTCTGTGGAGCTCTGCTCCGGAGGCGGGCCTAGCCTGTGAGGCCCAGCCAGCACTGAAAGAGAAAGAAGAAGAAGTTCAGTCTGTGAGGAGAAGTGGAGAAGGCAGGGAGCAGGGCTGCTGCATGGGCTCTGCTCCCTGGGCAAGCCTAGCACAGAGGCCGGGGCCAGAGAGAGAGAGAGGAGAAGGAACAGTGGAAAGGAAAAGGAAACAAGACCAGAACAGAAGTAACAAGTGAAACAGAAAGGCTCAGGAACGAGAAGGAAGAGAGAACCCTAAGGACCCAGGATATTGCGGGTGACGGGTTGGCAGAACAGGGTACCGGATCCCAAATTGGTGGAAGCGAATCAACTTCAGCCAAGAACCGGAGGTCGTGACCAGCCCTTGGTGCGACCCCTCGTTACACCTTGCTAGGAAGGCATACCATGTAGGGTCAGGGACATGGGCACGTAGCCCTCCCAAGAGAAGGCCCGCGGGAGCTGGACATAAGCTTGGTCACTGATGGGGCACGAGCCAGAGAAAGGACGGAAGGGAGCTTTGAGACATACTCCAGAAAGACCTGGGAGTTGACCGAGTCCCTTGCCTGGTGGACGCAGCACGGCTTGGGTGGTCACTGCTTCGCGAGAGTGACCTGGAGAATACAAACTGTGAGTAAAGGACATTGGATTGCAACACGTTGTCTGTGACTTCTTGCTCCTCCGGCACTATTGGTACTGGGACTATCTCCACCATCACTCCCATCATCCACGCTAACTGCCCTGAGGCTGTACTCCTCCTGTGGGGAGTCATCCCATTCTTAGCTGCACACATAACACCGGCCTCAGCGGTCTGCCTTGCAGCGGCGGTCTCCATTGACCGCAATCCACGGGTGGCGTAGTCGGACACTTGTTATTACACTAAGACTGCCACTGAATTGACCACCCTGGGCACGGACCGGGTCACCGCCACGGAGACTACAACCCCCAGCGATCCGGCTCCGGGTATTCCCTGCACAACACAGGCCCAGGGGGCGCGTCAACTTTGGCGTAGTCGGCAGGATTCAAACCAACCCGCCACCAACGGGTATTGCATGCCTGAAAAAGGCTTTTGCACTTACCGGAGAGAAGCTTCCCGCCATCAGACGCCATTTTCGGGACGCCGCTCGGGAAGAAGAGGGGCGTGGACGCCGAAAGCGCGTGAGATCCGAAGCTCCGCCCCACGCACTGACGCTGCGTAAGGTCCTGGAAGGGAGAGGGAGCGACGCTGACGTCACAGGAGCGCGACGCAAGGTCCTCAACCCCGACGATCGACTGCGGAGCCGCGGCCTACGGAGGAAGATCATCGCAAGGTAAGCCACGGTCCGCCGGGGGGGGGGGAAGACATCGGGAACGGAGAGCAAAATGGCGGACCGGCAGCAGACTAGGCTGCCCAGCATCGGCAGTGCCCCAGTCGTCACAGGCCCCGACCAGCACCAGGAGAAGACGGGTGACGCAGGAGCGGTCGCGGGAGCAGGTAAGAGGAGTCTCCCTGTCCCGGACGCTGCCAGCGTCAGCCTGCTCCCGGGCCCCCTGGTGGAGCCGCCGATCCCGGACGCTGCAGACACCGACCAGCTCCAGACCCCGCAACAAGCCCTGCAGCCGAGCCCTCCAGCCCTGGGCACCGCCACCACCAGCCCGCGCCCAGGCCCAAAGTCGCACCCTCTGACCCCGGGCGTCATCAACAGCGGCCTTCTCCAGACCCCGCCGCAAGGCCTACTGCACAAGGGTGCCAAGGGACAGTACGCCCTCCACGTTCACCGGCTCACGGAGGAGAAGCTGCAGTACCACCAGTACGAGGAAAGCCAAGGGGACCCGGACGGGTCTGAAGACTGCCCTCAGGAGGGAGCTCAAGGAGGACATAACTATTAAAAGAAAGTAGCGTGAGTAAGGAACTGTACAAAGTTACCCGTCAGGGTACAAGGACTGTTTTTCTTTTGAACTGTTAATAAGTGTGGTCCCCGTTGGGACAGCTAAAAGACTGTTACCCGTTTCCAAGATACCCCCTTTCTTACCTGGCTGAGGACTGAGAGCAGCCATCCCCTTTCCAACCGGCCGAGGACTGGGAACGGCCAACCCCTGGTAAATAGTTGCGCTTCTTAAAGCGCCCCCTACTGGTTTTTTAAAAGAACTGCAACGTCTACCTCAGGACGAATTAAATGGACTGTTGCACCTTTGAGAGAGAAAGTGAACACCTGGTCGCAGGTTGTCCAGCGGCCAGAAGTCAAGAATGCGTTTTTGAAGAATGTTTTACTTGCAAAAGTTTTATAGTGTGTTTTATGGTAAAAGAGTTCCGGAAGTAATAACCAAAAGTGTTTCATCAGAGTGTTTCCCATGAAGGGAATTGTACAAGTGTGTCTGTTTCCTGATGTAAGCAGTTAATGAAAAAGTTTTTGCATACCCTGTGAATTGTTTTTGCTCTGTTCCAGCCCGAGGACGTGCTGTGCTTTACCAGGGGGGAATGTAGCGCCCCGAGGACTTGGTCACTACAGAGGTATTGCACCTCATCCAGAGGTGTGATATCCCACTCCCGGGTAAGGATGGAGTATGGATCAAGGCTCAGTAGGCTGCATACAGCACACACACCCCATTTCCGAGGGACAGCTCAACGGTGCTCCCACTAGACAGAAGTGCAGGCACGACAGCATCTGTCCCTGGCTGGAGTGGGGAGGGGGGTGGAATACCCAGTGCTATAGGGGCAGATAGGGGTTGGGTCCGGAGCATAGGAAGGAGCCCATTGGTTGCTAGTCACCTGGGCTCATGGTCAGAGGGAGGTATATAAGGTGGGCACCATCTTAGAACAGTGTTCAGTCTGAGAGAGGAAGTGACAGAGCAGGGCCTCTGTGGAGCTCTGCTCCGGAGGCGGGCCTAGCCTGTGAGGCCCAGCCAGCACTGAAAGAGAAAGAAGAAGAAGTTCAGTCTGTGAGGAGAAGTGGAGAAGGCAGGGAGCAGGGCTGCTGCATGGGCTCTGCTCCCTGGGCAGGCCTAGCACAGAGGCCGGGGCCAGAGAGAGAGAGAGGAGAAGGAACAGTGGAAAAGAAAAGGGAATAAGACCAGAACAGAAGTAACAAGTGAAACAGAAAGGCTCAGGAACGAGAAGGAAGAGAGAACCCTAAGGACCCAGGATATTGCGGGTGACGGGTTGGCAGAACAGGGTACCGGATCCCAAATTGGTGGAAGCGAATCATCTTCAGCCAAGAACCGGAGGTCGTGACCAGCCCTTGGTGCGACCCCTCGTTACACCTTGCTAGGAAGGCATACCATATAGGGTCAGGGACATGGGCACGTAGCCCTCCCAAGAGAAGGCCCGCGGGAGCTGGACATAAGCTTGGTCACTGGTGGGGCACGAGCCAGAGAAAGGACGGAAGGGAGCTTTGAGACATACTACAAAAAGACCTGGGAGTTGACCGAGTCCCTTGCCTGGTGGACGCAGCACGGCTTGGGTGGTCCCTGCTTCGCGAGAGTGACCTGGAGAATACAAACTGTGAGTAAAGGACATTGGATTGCAACACGTTGTCTGTGACTTCTTGCTCCTCCGGCACTATTGGTACTGGGACTATCTCCACCATCACTCCCATCATCCACGCTAACTGCCCTGAGGCTGTACTCCTCCTGTGGGGAGTCATCCCATTCTTAGCTGCACACATAACACCGGCCTCAGCGGTCTGCCTTGCAGCGGTGGTCTCCATTGACCGCAATCCACGGGTGGCGTAGTCGGACACTTGTTATTACACTAAGACTGCCACTGAATTGACCACCCTGGGCACGGACCGGGTCACCTCCACGGAGACTACAACCCCCAGCGATCCGGCTCCGGGTATTCCCTGCACAACACAGGCCCAGGGGGCGCGTCACATACATTGACACTGATTTTTCACATCATGTCATTGCCACCCCCTTCAATTCCCCGTCTGTCCTGCTTCCTGTCACTAAAAGAATTCCCCTGCAAATTCAAGGAGCCACTGTACATAGCAAGCTCATGGTATCGCCCCGAGGCCAATGTAACCTTTTGGGAAATGATGTGTTGTCCCAATTACAAGCACATATTGAGTATCATCCCGATGGCACTGTCACCATGACCCCAGGTTTAAAACCAAGTACCCTTTGCAAAATTATGTCACTAGATATTGCCAGCATAGAAGAGACAAATGAGTTTCCCCCGATATTGGAGCAGGCTGTACCACATGATTTTTGGGCCTCAGACAAAACAGATGTTGGTAGGTTAAGAGTTCAACCAGTAATGGTGAAATTAAAACCAGGAGCCATCTTGCCTCAACAGAGGCAGTATCCCCTTAGCTCGGCTCAGGAGAATGCCATAGCCCAGCAGGTCCAAAAATTACTACAGAGAGGAGTCCTAGTCAAAACCCAGTCCCCTTGCAACACTCCCCTGTTCCCAGTAAAGAAAAAGAGTGTGCCAGGACAACCAGCCGCATATAGAATGGTCCATGACCTCCGGTTGGTTAACAAAGCCACAGAACTTCTAACACCAGTTGTGCCCAACCCGCATACTCTTCTGTCACAGATACCTTCTAACTCTCTTTGTTTTTCAGTGGTCGATTTGGCAAATGCATTTTTCAGTGTACCATTACATCCTGACTGCCAGTACCTGTTTGCTTTCACATTCCAGGGCAGTCAATATACATGGACAGTGTTGCCACAGGGTGCCCAGAATTCACCCACAATGTACACTGCAAGTCTGCAGGAAATACTGGAGGGATGGTCTGAACCACATATCGTTGTTTTGCAATATGTCGATGACCTGCTCATTTGTGCCCCCTCCAGGAAACAATGTCATAGTGCAACTATATCGCTTATGTTGTTTCTCTATCACGCTGGCTGCAAGGCATCGAAAGATAAGCTTCAGTTTTGTAAATCTTCAGTCACCTTTTTGGGACATTGCATTACACCAGGAGCTCGTCATTTAACAAATGCACGTAAACTAGCAGTACAGGCATTCACCGTCCCCATTAATGTTGCAGCCCTCAGAACTTTTCTTGGACTTGTTTCCTATTGCAGACAGTGGATTCATGCCGCCTCTGTTTTAATGCAGCCCCTCTATGACTGTCTTACCCCAACACCTTTTGTACTAACATCAGAGGCAATAGACTGTTTTTATTCTCTCAAGAACCGTATTTTGGCCGCTTCAGCTTTGGGTACACCTAATTATGAGCTCCCATTTACTCTGTACCTTCATGAACAAGCTGGACATGCAGCAGGAGTTTTAACTCAAACACACGGTGATAATCAGAGACCTGTTGCCTATTTTAGTGTCAGATTGGATGCGGTAGCCAGAGGTGCACCATCCTGCGTACGTGCTCTGCATGCTGTTGGACTATTACTCCATAAATCCGCAGACATTGTTCTTGACCACCCGCTCACCGTTCTAACACCTCATGATGTCTACACTATATTGAATCAAGTGCAACCCGCTCACCTCTCAGCAGCACGTCATCTCAGGTTACAATGTGCACTGTTAATGCCTCCCAATGTTTCTTTACAGAGGTGTACTACCCTGAATCCAGCAACTTTGTTACCTCTCTCGGATCTAAAGGAGGAGTCAGGTACTGTGCTTTTTAAGGAAGATCCAAGAGAGGAAGTTCCTCATGACTGTGTACAAATGATGGCACAAGAAACGGCAGGTTTACCTACTGTATTTGAACATGAATTACAAAATGCAGATTTTGAATTTTTTGTAGATGGATCCCGTCATCAGGACGATTCAGGTACCTTCCATACTGGATATGCAGTTGTCTCCCTCAATGCAGTAATCAAGGCAGAACCAATGCTCCCACACCAGTCGGCTCAAGAAGCTGAACTTAGGGCCCTAACCGAGGCCTGTAAACTAGCGGAAGGTAGTATTGTTAACATTTACACAGATTCTAGGTACGCATTCGGTATATCGCATGATTTTGGTCCAATATGGAAGTCAAGAGGTTTCCTGACGGCAGCAGGACACCCCATTAAGAATGCTGATGCGGTCCAGCAGTTAATTAATTGATGCGCTACAACTACCTAAACAAGTAGGTGTCATAAAGGTAAGAGCACATACCAGACGCACCGACCAGGTAAGCAGAGGAAACGCGATGGCAGATGCAGCAGCAAAAACAGCAGCCTGTAAGCCGCAACAAGGGTCAACAGTACGTCAGTTAAGTGCCCCTAAAAACCCCTTTGTGTCGGAGGACATCTTATCCCAAATGCAGGCGCAGGCTCAAAAGGAGGAGGTTGATAAGTGGTTAAAGGAAGGTGCATGCCTGAATGAAGCAAATGGGGTATGGGGGAAAGGGACACGACGATGCCTTCCAAGGGCACTGTACCCAGCAGCTGCCCAGGTACTACATGGGCCGACACACCAATCTAAAACGGGTGTGATGAGTGTGATGCAGAAACATTGGGTGGCACCAGGATTCTCCACCTGTATTGAAAACCTGGTACAAGGGTGCATGATATGTGCTACACATAATCAGGGTAGAGTAGTTAAAACACCACCCAAACACCCCCCCCGGCCCCTCTATCCATTCCAGAGACTGCAAATTGATTATATTCAGCTGCCAAAGTCAGGATCATGGGAATATGTGTTGGTCTGTATTGATTTGTTCTCAGGATGGCCAGAGGCTTTCCCGATTGCCAAAGCCACGGCTACGGCAACCGCAAAGAAACTGCTTGCGGAGGTGGTCTGCAGGTATGGGGTACCAGAGGTAATTGAGAGTGACAGAGGTACACACTTCACAGGTGAAATAATGAATGAAGTCATGTCAGCTCTAGGAATTCAACAAGCATTCCATACCCCATATCACCCACAAAGTAGTGGTACAGTGGAAAGACTGAATGGGACATTGAAATTAAAAATTCAGAAAGCCATGGCTGAGACAGGAAAACCATGGCCGGACTGTTTACCACTTGCTCTGTTTTCAGTAAGATACACGCCTAATAGAAAGACTGGACTCTCTCCATATGAGATATTGTTTGGCAACGTACCCGGCCTAGGGTGTTTCTATCCGCAAGCATTAGAAATGAACAACCATGTGCTAAGTTCCTATGTGAGGGCTTTACACAAAAAGATTAAGCAAGTACATGATAATGTCTTCAGTTCTCTTCCAGATCCAGATCAAGACTCTAGCAGCCATACGCTGCAACCTGGAGACTGGGTGGTTATAAAAAGACACGTGAGGAAAAGCCTAGATCCACGGTTTGACGGACCCTTTCAAGTTCTGCTGACCACAAGTACAGCCGTTAAGCTAGAGGGAAAAGAGACCTGGATCCACGCGTCCCATTGCAAAAAGATACTAGGAGAACCAGCGGACAAAGAATGATGACATTGTTTATACTTACCTGCATACTTGCGACCACAGGTGCATGGACTAGGTTAGGCACCATGGATGGAGACGACAATAGATTCATTAGACACCATCTTGCTCTAATCGATGGACTAAAGGAGCAAAACCAGACCATTGCTAATTGTTGGATATGTACACATGCCCCTGTGACGTCCACTAGCATACCCTTTCTCGCTGTCCCGGTCTCATGGGAAGAGATAAACTTTTGAGTGAACTGTTCAGATACTTTGGCCAATAATTCCACACAGAGATTTTCATTTCTAAATCCCGCAAATTGGTTTAAAGGTATTGGTGGGTGGTTGGCTGGTATAGTACAAGCTATTTTACAGGTTTTGCTAATGTGTCTTGCGGTTTATTTGGTTTTTAAGTTTTTTTTAATGTGTATTCAGCGTTGTACTAAAAGAAAACATAGAAATTCATATTGATAAATGAAGGAACAAAAGGATGGAATGTTATAGCAGAAGATGGAGTCCCTCAAGTTTAAAGGCCCCATCTATGCTATATAAGTCTGACAGTTATTTTAGGTGAAAACAACAGCTATGAATGTTCCTTCTTGTATCAATAGCGTGTCCTTTTCAGAAGATAAAGTGATTTTCCCTGACCAGATGTTTCTTCTAGTGTAGCAATAATGTGTTCTTGCAGAAAGATGACATGACCTTGCTAACTAGATAAGTCTAATTAAATATTTTAAAGCATACAGAAACTAGCTTTTTTCGCTTGTTCAGCTAAACTGTATAATCGAACCATATATGGCAAATCCGTTTCCTGCCTTTAGGGTGTATATTAGCCCTGTGTTTTGTAATAAAGTTTTTAGAGTATGTTTAGACACAAACATCCTGTCCTGTGTCTTCATTCTCTCCGAGCTCGTAATCCAAAGGATAGAAGACCCAAAATTCAGTGACGACACCTCCATACATTAAAAAAAAAAAATCAAATACTCACCCTCACCTCACTCCTCCTCACCTGCTGCCGCTGCTCAGGTCCGGACTCCATTGCTGGCATCTTCCCGCTCTGCGCTGCCTGTGATGGCTCCTGGGAGGGTGCGGTGGAAAGACGTCACCGCGCCCTCTAACCTGAGACATCACAGGGAGCGCAAAGCGGGAAGACAGCGGAGCTGCGGAGGCATGGGGAGAGGTAAGTATCCGGCTGCCGGGGCCCTGAGCAAGTGGGGGAGAAGGGCGGGCGCTGGTACCGCTCTCCTTCGCCCATAGCCCGGCGTGGTGCCCGACCGCAAGTGGGCCCTCTCGCCTGCTCAGGGCCCTGGCACTTGCCCGGGTGCTGACGCCGGCCCTGCCTATTGTTCTGTACAGACTCCTGTACTTCTAGTACCTGAGCACCTGACATGTCTGACATTTTTACCTCAGATCAAGCTGCGTTTTACAGTATCAGCAAAAGATATGAGATTTTAGAAATTTCACTCATATGCTTGATTTTTTTTCCTGACTGAATTTGACAAATGCAGCGTTTTTAAAATCCACAGCGTGTCAATTCTCTCAGTGTTTTTGTAGCTTTTTTTTTACAAAGAAATGAAAGGGGGAAAAAATGCTGTAAAAAATGCAAGTTTTTTACAGCGTTTTGACAGCGGTTGTGGTGAATGAAACTAACTTTATTAAAAATGTACTGTAGACAAAGCTCATATGTAATCCACACCCAAAAAAAGGCTACAAAAAAGTGACAAAAATGCAGGGAACATGAGGAAAACCAGGGGTTTTGAACACAGTGTTTTTACTGCCAAGACAAGTTTTTATTGTTGCAGTAAAAAACACAGAAAAACGCTATGTATGAGGGTCACTAACATGGGCCCTTCAAAGTTAAGCTTAAATAATATTCTAGATATGACTCTATTATACCAACTGAGCTAAACTGCAAGGGTCCCCGCAGGGCCTGACTGTCCATCTGGAAGTTCCAACAAATACCAGATGGGCCGGTGTGGACACTTGTTGACAGTATCCACTTTCTGAGGATGTGGATATCATTAACCATTAACAACTGAGGTGGAGCAGAGAGCCATGGACTCCCTGCTCTGCCACTTGCTCAGAAAAGCCGTAGACTGCTTATGTCTTATGAACTCAAAGAGGTCAGCACCACATGAGGGACATCAGGCGATGCAATGACCTCACTTCAACATCTGCTGCACCTAGACTGTAGTGAGGAGGAGAATATCACCCCTCAGCGTGGGAGAGAGGGGGTGATAAGTATTAGCATATGTTTCTGGTTTCCTAGGACACAATTATTACATAAGAAGGCCCGGGGGGCATTATAAGGATACACAGGGCACCACTGTCATGAGACATTATTATTATTATTAGTCAGTATAGGGGGCATTATTATTATAACGTAGCCCAGTGAATATAAGTATTATTATAAGGAAAAAGAGGACACCATTATTGATAGCAATAAATTTAGATTTTCTTCAAGTATTTGCAATTTGAGGAGATCTGAGTTGCTGCAAATCTATTTTTTTTAATTTGTCAAACTAGGTGAAAACATTGTCTGCTCTCTGTTACTGATAGAGGAGACTAGATTACTCCACGTGCTCTCCTCACACACTGAGCAGCACTTATGTCCATAAAATGGCCGCTGGGGGAGGATCATGTGACCAGATCAGCCTATCGTATCAGGCTCCTCCAACAGACAAGCAGCTCTCCTATGTGAGGAGTTTTAGTATTGGAGGCTGAGGACAGGTCTGGTCACTGCTCCTCCACCAGCGGCCATTGTATGGACAGAATGCTGCTCAGTGTGTGAGGAAAGCTGCACTAATAAGTGTAAATGGCCGCCCCCTTTAATATACGTGCTTAAATATTTAAGGGGTGCAGTGAAAAATTTATATGCGAGCAAGTAAGGTTCAAATTTCGGTGTTAATTTCACTTAATATCATTGCGGCAGTGTAAAAAAAATGTTAATGCTCATTGATTAGTTGACGCCGACCCATGCACCAAAGAAGATGCCACATCTGTCGCTCACTAGATTGTTTTATGTTTAGGCTGCCCTCTACTGACAACTAGAGGAATCATTTGCAGGTCAAGTATGTAAATCTGCATGGTATAGCATTAGTACATGAAATTGGCCCACTAAGGGTCTTCTCTATGCAATTATAGCCTATTGTGAACTCCCATGCCCAATATATTTGAGTGTCGCTTGTACTATTTATTTGAGAAGCCTTATGAGTATAGTATGCCCTTATCAGAATGACAATGTTTGCAATAGGCATATAGATTGTATGATATGTCATGGAACGCACTCAGCTGTAAAGTTCCAGGATTGACTGTGCATTGAAATCTAGGTGACAGCGGCGAGGCGGCTTCACTGTGTCCATGATCACATGATCCCGGTGCTGGTCACATGCTCTGACTGGGAGAATGGCGGCCAGGTGGTTCCGGCGTGTGGAACGCATACTGACTCTCCGGTCACGTGCTTCCTGTCACGTGTTTCCGGTGACCACGGATATCCGGTTGTGCTTGGAGCGCATGGGGCGTGCAAAAGAGACGGTTGCATCTAGTTTGGAATTGATTATTTGTGGTCCTCAAACAATCAACTCCATTCTAGCTGATTCACCATTGAGCCGTCTAGTTTGGAGTTGATTTTTTGAGGGCTCATTTTATCAGCTCCACTCTAGACGGCTCACTACTGAAGTGACTGGATCGGGGGGATATTTTGTGGATCTCATTCCAGCATCTCCACTCTAGCTGATTCACTGGTGAGGTGACTGGATCGGAGTGGATATTTTGAGGATCTCATTCCAGCATCTCCACTCTAGCTGATTCACTGGTGAAGTGACTGGATCGGGGGGATATTTTGTGGATCTCATTCCAGCATCTCCACTCTAGCTGATTCACTGGTGAGGTGACTGGATCGGGGGGATATTTTGTGGTCCTCATTCCAACATCTCCATTCTAGCTGATTCACTAGTGAGCCGTCTAGATCGGAGTGGGTATGTTGAGGATCTCCCTGTAGCCTCCAAACTGTACAGGTGCTGAGGTGACTGGAATCGAATTTTCTCAAAGAGTGAGCGGAGCCTCGTGGGGAGTAACGTAACAAAGCGCAGCAACACAGTCCTCATAATTTACAACATTGTATTGGTGTGGATTTTTTGAGGACCTCATTTGAGCAACTCCATTCTAGCTGATTCACTAGTGAGCCGTCTAGTTCGGAGTGGGTATGTTGAGGATCTCCCCGTAGCCTCCAAACTGTACAGGTGCTGAGGTGACTGGAATTGAGTTTTTCAAAGAGAAGGTGTAGCCTCGCGGGGAAAAACATAGCAGAGTGCAGCCGACAGTCCTCATAATTTACAACATTGTATTGGAGTGGATTTTTTGAGGACCTCATTTGAGCAACTCCATTCTAGCTGATTCACTAGTGAGCCGTCTAGATCGGAGTGGGTATGTTGAGGATCTCCCTGTAGCCTCCAAACTGTACAGGTGCTGAAGTGACTGTGACTCGCCCCCTGGGCCGTGGGGCACTCGGATCCGGGCAATAGGGAACGATGGGGGTAGTAGTGGCAACCCGGTTCCGTGGCTCAGGGTGGTCAGGCCAGTGGTAGTCAGTTATGTGCTATTGATTATGTCCGACTACGCCACCCGTGGATTTGCGGTCATTAGGAACCGCCGCTGCAGGGCAGACCGCTGGGGCTGATGATATATGCAGCTGGGATGGTGTGACTCCCCACGGGAAGAGTGCGGCCCCAGGGCAGTGTGGTGGATGGTGGGAGTGATGGTAGTGAGAGTCCCGGTGCCGATAGTGCTGGAGGAGCAAGGAGCACACAGACAACAAGTTGCAGTCCAGGGTCTTTACTAAAACAGGTAAACTGACCCATAAACAGTTCCGGCTAGGAGGGGACCTGGATGTCTGAGAGCAACGGGGAAATTGGCCCTGGTCAGGGTGAGGGTGTAGGCCTACCATGCTTTCTGCGCTCCTTCTGGCTATCTCCTCGTTATAGGGTAACAGCCCACGTTTCCGAGCTTTACGTGTATTCTCGCCTGTATGGCCTGCGACGTGGGTTCCTTTCTGCTCCCAGCCTTGTACGGCTTTACTGGTCCCTTCGGTTGTGGCAGGGCCTCCAGGCTTCTTAGGCCAAGGAATATACAGTCCCTTGCGAACTGGTTATCTGCTGGAGAATGTGGAATCCTCCCAGCCTCAGACACCAAAGTCTGGTAAACTAAGTCTTTTATCTGCCAAGACAGGCTCTCTTCGCCTCTTGTCTCTGGCTTGTGGCTCTCCTCCTGCCACACTTCCTCTTAGGTGCAGTGCAACTGTCTGTCCCTGCTCTGCTCTGGGACAAGTCTCAGTGCTGAGACAGGCCATCAAGTTCTCTCTAACCCTGCCCCCAGTACCAGCTTTTATAGGGGCAGCCTGCTCCCCCTACTGGCCTGAGACAGGAGGCATTGCATGCTAATGTTCCCCTGACCAGAGAACCTCCCCCTTGCTTTCAGACACAGCTTTAATTACACTTGTGGCATCCAGGCCAGGGTGACACATTCCCCCCTAGTAAAATTTAGTACTCCGGGACTAAACAGTAAACAAAGACAATATGCATAACTATAAAACATTATCAGGAAAGTGACGCACAGATTGAGTTCTTAAGGTCACAGTGTGGTCTTTGACCGGGTGTCCATATCACCAATACAACGGGGAGCCTTAACCAGGTGGGGGTCTGTCCTACCCCAAGTCCTTTACAGTCTTAGTTCATTCCTGGGTTAGGCTCCGAACGCAGTCCATACAAGGTCCTGGTTATAAAAAGTCCATAACCTGTGAGTCCTTACGGTAGCTGCAAGAAACTGAAACACAGAATTACCAGACATGCATGTAACTTGGCAAACAATTCAACATTTGGCAACAGGGTTATTTACAATCTTAGCGCGCTCTATATTTTCCAGCGAGCGGGTATCTGCCCCTTTGTGCTCCTGGTTGACCTCCTTAGCCCACTGTCTGGTGGTGGACCAACCTGGCTTTCCCCACTAGCGTTAGGGGTACAGCTACCAGCTGGGTGTACAGGTAGGGCAGGCAGCTGTCTGCGGGTCCTTTGGCTTACCGCAGGCATGGCAGGCTCACTGTCAGCAGAGGGTTGACTCTCCTGGGCTGCTGGTACAGGCTCTTCTGCCTCTGGAACCGCTTGCTCCTCTTCACCTTCCGGCTCTGGTGTTGGTTGTTGCTGTGCCGGTTGCAGGAAATGCAGGACAGGTACCACTATGGCATCATTTATGCGAGTCCTGGACTGAGGGAACTCTCCGAGAACGGTGCTGATCATTTCTTCCTTGACCTCTGCGGGTTCAAGGTCACTCTGATCCTCTTCTGCACTACGGAGTTGCTCGGGGCACCTTTTGAGGTGGTCTCTGGAGACGACACTAGTGGTTTCTCCTCCGTCCTTGGTGATTACGCACACCTTTGGGTTGTCGTGGTCAGACTGCAGTACGGTGTAGGGTTCCCTTTCCCACTGGTCGTCCAACTTATGTAGCCTTCTCTTCCGCTTCAGGACTTGCTCACCAGGTTCTAGGGGACCAGCAGGGGCGTGTTGGTTGAAGAGTTTTTCTTGCCTCTCTCTCACCTGGGCCAGGCTCTTCTCCACACTCTCCTGTACCTTCTTGTACTGCAGTTGCCTTTCCGTATCCCAGTCCGCATCCGGGGAGGTGTCCTCAGGTATTAGGACTCCCATCTCCAGGTCTACGGGCAGCTTACCTGGTCTAGCTCGCATCAGGTAAGCCGGGGTGCAGTTTGTAGCATTCACCGGGATATTGTTGTATAGGTCTATCAGGTCCGGCAGTTTTTCTGGCCACAGGCTGCGTTCCTCCAGGGGCAAGGTCTTCAGGAGATCAATGACTATATTGTTCATCTTCTCACACATCCCGTTGGTTTGGAGGTGGTAAGGCGTTGTACGAATCTTCTTACAGCCATAGAGGTTGCAGAACTCCTGGAAGATTTCAGCCTCGAACGCAGGACCCTGGTCTGTCAGGACCTGTTCCGGATACCCGTGTGGACGGCAGAAATATTGCTGGAAGGCTCTGGCCGCTGTTTGGGCTGTCAAGTCTTTTACCGGGACCACCACGAGAAAATGGGAATAGTGGTCCACGATTGTCAGGGCGTACATGTACCCTGACCGGCTTGGAGCCAACTTGACATGGTCTAGAGCTACCAGCTCAAGAGGCTGCGTGGTGACGATGGGCCTCAAGGGTGTCTTCTGGCTGGTGCGGTCCTTCCTCCTTAGGTGACAAGGGCCACAGTCTCTGCACCATTTTTCTACAGCACCTCTCATGCCGACCCAAAAGAATCTTCCTCTTAGCAGGAACTCCAGTTTCTTCCAACCGAAGAGCCCCGCTCTGTCATGGTAAGCCCCCAGGACCATAGCTGCATCTCGCCTTGGGACCACGACTTGCCAGGTCAGCTCGTGCGTCCGGTGGTTGACAATCCTTCTGCACAACTTGCCTTCGTAGAGGAACAGCTTGCTCTTCTCTTTCCATAGCTGCTTGGCTTCCTCTGGGGCATCTGGATCTAAGCGGGCGTCTTTCCGGGTCAGCAGATCTTTCACCAGGCGGATTGCAGGGTCACTATCTTGGGTCTCGGCCCAGCTGTGGTGAGGTAGGGGATTGATCATCACGGTTGTTAGATCCTCCTCCTTCACGCGGTGAGAGTATTGAGCGGCTCCATACCGGTGAAACGCGGGGAGTTCTACCTCCTCCAGCTCTTCTGGGTCTTCGTCACCTTCAGGTAAGTGAGGCATCCTTGATAGGGCGTCCGCGTTGGCATTGATTTTGCCTGCCCGGTACTTGATCACGAAGTCATAGTTGGAGAGACGGGCCATCCACCGCTGTTCTAGGGCACCCAGTCTTGCATTGTCCAGGTGTGTCAACGGGTTGTTGTCCGTGTACACGGTGAACTTTGCGGAGGCCAGGTAATGCTTGAAGCGTTCCGTCACGGCCCACACCACCACCAAGAATTCTATCTTGAAGGAGCTGTAATTCTCCGGGTTCCTCTCGGTGGGCCTCAGCTTCCGGCTGGCGTACGCGTTCACCCTTTCTCTGCCCTGTTGGTTTTGGGACAGTACGGCTCCCAGTCCCACATTACTGGCATCTGTGTGGAGAATGAAAGGCTGGCCGTAATCAGGGTAGGCCAGGATCTCATCCCCCGTGAGGGCCATCTTTAGCTGGCGGAAGGACTCCTCTTCCGCTTTATCCCGCTTGAAGGGTGGCTTTTGACTTCTGGACTTAGACTGTCCGATCAGGAGGTCCTGCATAGGAGCTGCCATCTTAGTGAACCCGGGGATGAACCTTCGGTAGTAGCCTACCAACCCGAGAAACTGTCTCACCTCTTTGATGTTCGAGGGGCTTGGCCAGCTCTTGATTGCCGTGACCTTGTCAGGGTCGGGGGCCACTCCTTCCGCGCTTACCACGTGCCCTAGATACTGGACCTTCGGTTTCAGCAGGTGACACTTCGATGGTTTCACCTTCAGGCCATAGCCTGCCAGGGCTTCGAACACCTCGGCCAGGTGTTTTAGGTGGTCCTCGTAGGTCTTCGAATAGACGATCACGTCGTCCAGGTAAAGGAGAACCGTCTCGAAGTTTCGGTGCCCTAGACAGCATTCCATCAGCCGCTGGAAGGTCCCTGGTGCATTGCAGAGCCCGAAAGGCATGCAGTTGAATTCGCTCAGTCCCATCGGGGTGGTGAAGGCGGTCTTCTCTTTGTCAGCCTCTGCCACAGGAACCTGCCAGTACCCGCTAGTAAGGTCCAAAGTAGAAAAGAAGTTAGCTGATTTTAGTGCGGCTAAAGACTCCTCTATTCTAGGCAGCGGATATGCGTCTTTGTGGGTGATACGGTTGATTTGTCTATAGTCCACGCACATTCTCATGGTGCCGTCTTTCTTTTTCACCAGAACCAAGGGGGCTGCCCAGGGGCTACAGCTTTCTCGAATGACCCCAGCTTCTTTCATTTCTCTTAGCATGCCCTTTGCGTTCTGATAATGTGCAGGGGGTACAGGTCTGTGTCTCTCTTTTATTGGTGGGTGGCTCCCTGTGGGGATGTGGTGTTCTATCCCTTTTACTCTGCCGAAGTCTAGCGGGTGCTTACTAAAGACTCTCTCGTACTCCTGTACCACCCGGTAGACTCCTTGTTCTTGGTGCAGGGGAGTGGAGTTAGCACCCACGTGGAGTTTCTGGCACCAGTCCTCCTTTTGTTTCTGGGAGCCATTACCCTCCGCCTGAGGAGATGGAGGCAAGGGTTCCACGGCCCTGATAGCTTTGTGTTCGACCACAAACAGCTTGGCGAGTGTAGCGTACCTGGGTAAGTGTACCTCCCTCTCCCCAATGTTGAGAATGCGGATGGGCACCCTCCCATGACAGACATCAACCACCCCCCGGGCTGTCAAAATGGTGGGCCTGCTGTCTGAGTACACGGGTTCTACCATGGCTTGGTAGTCTCTACCTCTCAACCCGATTGCAGTCCGACACCAGATCATCATTTCACTTTTGGGAGGCATGGAAATGGGGAATGGGTCACTCAGTCTTACGCTACCGATCTCACCACCAGACAGTTCTACCTGCTGCCGTCTCATCAGGGCTTTTATCTCCTTGTTGAGGACTCTCTGTTGGCTGGAACTAGCATTCACCGCCACCAGTTGTAAGATTACAATTACCTCTGAAAGACAATTTTCAATCACGTTAGTACCCACAGTTATTTTAGGGTGACTTTCACGACGGTCAATGTCCACAATAATCACTCCCTGTGTCGGTAGTTCAACTTTACCAATTTTAATGGTCATCTCCTTGAACCCCATCTGCGGCACGGGTAAGCCATTACTGGCGATGATGCTCAAGTTACTGTCTGGATACCGTGTGATATCAGCATCAGTCCAATGCTGCTTAAAAAGTACATAAGGGATAGTGGTTACTTGTGACCCAGTATCCAGCAAGGCACTCATGGGGATACCGTCCAGCACCACGGGTAAAACCGGGCGCCCCCCAACGTCCTTATTACGCCAATTGTAAGGGCCTGGTGATCTTATGCCTGGGGGTTGGCCCTCTGCCCCAGGTTGGACCCGTTTAAATTACAGTACCTGGAAATGTGTCCGGGCTGGTTGCATCGACGGCAAATGGGCTGTCCACCCTCTGCGTAGCGGTCTGTGGGCCTCCCTCGGAACGACGGGATCCTCCTCTGTCGACGCCACGGGACATCCTCCGGACTTGAAGCCAGCTCGATGGGTCTTGACGGGTCCACTTGCAACGCCTGGACGGTCCTGGTCAACGCCGCGACGCTCCTGGTCAGCTCCTGGACTTGGTGGTGCAGGTCTTTCGACGGGGCTTGGTTCAGGGCCTGTGCATCAGCCCCCACGGGATCCATAGAGGAGGGCGCCGCCTCCTGGTGGTTGGTGAGAGCAGGGAGCCGGGGGTTTATAGCGCCACTGGTTGCAGATTCACGGAGCACCCTTATGGCCCTGTCCTTAAATTGGGCAAAGGTCAGGTCGGGGTTCTGAAAGAACATGAGGCGCAGTTGGGCCCTGTGGGCGCTAGACAGCAGAACTTCTATGATTTGTTCTGTTAGCAGCTTATCCGTTTCCTGCACACTGCCAGGGTCAGTTTGTTGAATAGCCCTCAGGGCTTCCTGCAGATTTAGGGCATAGTCTCTGATGCTGTCCTGTGCCCGCTGCTTACACCCATAGAACCTCATTTTAATTTCAGCAGAGGTACGTGTGTCAAAGGTACCCCGCAGCCGGGCCAGAATACCCTTCACAGTTCTTTTCTCCTTAGTGGGCCATGATTTTACCTCCCTCTGGGCTTCGCCAGTTAACTGCCCTGTTAATATGCTGACCTTCTGTTCCTCTGTCAGGGGGTAAACTTGGAACAAACTGTATAGCCTTTCCTTGAAGTCAGTTAGGGCATGGGTCTCCCCTGAGTATTTGGGCAGCCAGGCCGCTCCAGGGATGTAGGGCAGGGAAAAGGGCATCACCGCTGCTGCAGCTGCGTTGGTGGTAGTGGGCGCCTCTGTATACGACATCTTTCTCCCCCCCTAGTTAAGCGTGGCCTACCTTCCGACGAACCTCTTCTGTAGGCCGCGGCTCCACTGCTGCTGCTATGGACGAGTACCTGGCGTCGCGCTCCGATGACGTCAGCGTCGCTCTCTCTCCCTTCCAGGACCTTGCGCAGCGTCGGTGCGTGGGGCGGAGCTACGGATCTCACGCGGTTTTGACGTCCACGCCCCTCTTCTTCCCGCGCGGCGTCCTGAAGATGGCGTCTGATGGCGGGAAGCAGCTGCGGATGGCGGGAAGACGGCAGAAAATGGCGAGAAACGGTCCAAGATGGCGTCTGATGGCGGGAATCGGCTCCGGATGGCGGGAAACTTCGCCACAGGTAAGTTACAAAAGTCTTTTTCAGGCACACAGTACCCGGTGGTTGCGGGCACGAAATCCTGCCGACTACGCCAAAGCTGACTCGCCCCCTGTAGCCTCGCAGGGAAAAACATAGCAGAGTGCAGCCGACAGTCCTCATAATTTACAACATTGTATTGGAGTGGATTTTTTGAGGACCTCATTTGAGCAACTCCATTCTAGCTGATTCACTAGTGAGCCGTCTAGATCGGAGTGGGTATGTTGAGGATCTCCCTGTAGCCTCCAAACTGTACAGGTGCTGAAGTGACTGTGACTCGCCCCCTGGGCCGTGGGGCACTCAGATCCGGGCAATAGGGAACGATGGGGGTAGTAGTGGCAACCCGGTTCCGTGGCTCAGGGTGGTCAGGCCAGTGGTAGTCCGTTATGTGCTATTGATTATGTCCGACTACGCCACCCGTGGATTTGCGGTCATTAGGAACCGCCGCTGCAGGGCAGACCGCTGGGGCTGATGATATATGCAGCTGGGATGGTGTGACTCCCCACGGGAAGAGTGCGGCCCCAGGGCAGTGTGGTGGATGGTGGGAGTGATGGTAGTGAGAGTCCCGGTGCCGATAGTGCTGGAGGAGCAAGGAGCACACAGACAACAAGTTGCAGTCCAGGGTCTTTACTAAAACAGGTAAACTGACCCATAAACAGTCCCGGCTAGGAGGGGACCTGGATGTCTGAGAGCAACGGGGAAATTAGCCCTGGTCAGGGTGAGGGTGTAGGCCTACCGTGCTTCTGCGCTCCTTCTGGCTATCTCCTCGTTATAGGGTAACAGCCCACGTTTCCGAGCTTTCCGTGTATTCTCGCCTGTATGGCCTGCGACGTGGGTTCCTTTCTGCTCCCAGCCTTGTACGGCTTTACTGGTCCCTTCGGTTGTGGCAGGGCCTCCAGGCTTCTTAGGCCAAGGAATATACAGTCCCTTGCGAACTGGTTATCTGCTGGAGAATGTGGAATCCTCCCAGCCTCAGACACCAAAGTCTGGTAAAGTAAGTCTTTTATCTGCCAAGACAGGCTCTCTTCGCCTCTTGTCTCTGGCTTGTGGCTCTCCTCCTGCCACACTTCCTCTTAGGTGCAGTGCAACTGTCTGTCCCTGCTCTGCTCTGGGACAAGTCTCAGTGCTGAGACAGGCCATCAAGTTCTCTCAAACCCTGCCCCCAGTACCAGCTTTTATAGGGGCAGCCTGCTCCCCCTACTGGCCTGCTAATGTTCCCCTGACCAGAGAACCTCCCCCTTGCTCTCAGACACAGCTTTAATTACACTTGTGGCATCCAGGCCAGGGTGACACAACTGGAATTGAGTTTTTCAAAGAGTGAGCGGAGCTTCGCAGGGAGAAACATAACAGAGCGCAGCAACACAGTCCTCATAATTTACAACATTGTATTGGAGTGGATTTTTTGAGGACCTCATTTGAGCAACTCCATTCTAGCTGTTTCACTAGTGAGCCGTGTAGATCGGAGTGGATTTTTTGTGGACCTCATTTTAGTAACTCCATTCTAGCTGATTCACTAGTGAGCCGTCTAGATCGGAGTGGATTTTTTGAGGACCTCATTTTAGTAACTCCATTCTAGCTGATTCACTAGTGAACCATCTAGATCGGAGTGGGTATTTTGAGGATCTCCCTGTAGCCTCCAAACTGTACTGTTTGGTGCTGAGGTGACTGGAATCGAGTTTTTCAAAGAGTGAGCGGAGCTTCGCAGGGAGAAACATAACAGAGCGCAGCAACAGAGTCCTCATAATTTAGAACATTGTATTGGAGTGGATTTTTTGAGGACCTCATTTTAGCAACTCCATTCTAGCTGATTCACTAGTGAGCCGTATAGATCGGAGTGGATTTCTTGAGGATCTCACTGTAGCCTCCAAACTGTACTGTTTGGTGCTGAGGTGACTGGAATCGAGTTTTTCAAAGAGTGAGCGGAGCTTCGCAGGGAGAAACATAACAGAGCGCAGCAACAGAGTCCTCATAATTTACAACATTGTATTGGAGTGGATTTGTTGAGGACCTCATTTGAGCAACTCCATTCTAGCTGATTCACTAGTGAGCCGTATAGATCGGAGTGGATTTTTTGAGGACCTCATTTGAGCAACTCCATTGTAGCTGATTCACTAGTGAGCCGTATAGATTGGAGTGGATTTTTTGAGGACCTCATTTGAGCAACTCCATTCTATCTGATTCACTAGTGAGCCGTCTAGATCGGTGTGGATTTTTAGATGATCTCCCTGTAGCCTCTATTCTGTACAGTTCATTGGTGACCTGAGTAGAATGGAGTTGCTGGAGCGATGTCCTCATAGGATCAAATCCAATCTAGACGGCTCATGACTGAAACCTCCAGAATGGAGTTAATTCCAGGAGCTCCTCATAGATTCCAATCTCATGGCATAGGAATTATAAATGTATGTATGTATTGTCACTTTTTGTGACATACATAATTACAAACAGCACTGATTGTTCAGTTTTGCCCAAATTTGACTTTTACTGTATTTCCACCAGTCCCAGCCACAGCAGCGACATTTCTGAAGAGTGGGCGGAGCTAGACAACATTTATGTGATCATTTCTGCCACATTTGTGATATAAATTATGATAATGTCCAGCCGCTCTTCATAATGCTGGTGCTGACCAGGACTGGTGGACAAACAAGAAAAGTAAAATTTTATCAAACATGAACAATCAGAGCTTTGTGTAAGTTTTTAAACTATGAAAAGTGATAATATAAAAAACAAACAAATTTTTTAATTTAACAAAAAAAAAGCTTTCTACCTCTCACATTTTATTAAATACTGGCATGCAAAATTTTTTTCTTCATGAATTGTGGTTGTAATCTTGTATAATTGACGCGCCCCCTGGGCCAGTGCTGTTTGTGGATACCCGGAGCCGGATCAGATGGGGGTTGTAGTCTCCGAGTGGCGGTGACCCGGTCCGTGCCCAGGGTGTCAAACTCAGTGTGTGGCAGTCCTTGCAGATGTTGTTGGATGTTCTTTGTGTCGACTACGCCACCCGTTGATTTGCGGTCACTACGGCCGCCGCTGCAGAAGGGTCTGCTGAGGCTGGTGGTATGTGTGCAGCTGTGGTAGTATAACCCCCAACGGGAGGGGTATAGCCTCAGGGGGTCAGATGTAGAGGATGGTGGTTGTGGAGGTGCAGTGTGGATGGTAAGAAGACTCAGAGTCGGGCTGTGCAGTTCAGGGTTTTTACTTACTGCTGTTCTTTTGGTCACTCTGGCCATGAGTGACCACCCGAGCCGTGCTGCGTCCACCAGGTCCTGGACTCGGCCAACTCCCAAGCAATTCTGGAGCGTGATCCTGAGCTCCCTTTCTGACTTTCCTTTCTACGGCCGTTCCCACCAGGGATCCACTTATGTCCGGCTCCCTCGGGTCTCTTGTTGGTTAAACCTTTTCTCTGGGTTCCCTGACCCTATACTCGGTGTGCCTTCTCAGTGGATTTAGTGAGGGTCGTGGCAGATCCTGCCCACGACCTCCGGTTCCTGGCTAAGGTGTGCTTTGCCTCTGCCAGCTTGGGATCCGGTACCCGAGTTGCCAACCCTTCACCCTTCTGGTCTGATTTTAGGTTCTTGGGGTTCCTTCTTCTTTCCCCTCTGGGTCCTTCTTTTCTCCTCTCTCTCTCTCTTGGCCTTGGAGCTGGCTGAGCTTCTCTGCTCTTCTCCTCTGCTCTACACAAGACTGACTGTCTCACTGTCTGACCCTGTTCTAAGATGGTTCCCACCTTATATACTCCCTCTATGTGTGAGCTCAGGTGACCAGCACCCAATGAGCTCCTATCTTTACCCAGACTGCTCCCCCTATCTGCCCCTACACTACTGGGATGTTCCACCCCCCTCCCACTCCAGCCAGGGACAGACACTGTCGTACCTGCACATATATATAGTGGGAGTACCATCGATCTGTCCCCCGGAAATGGGATGTATGTAGTGCATGCAGCCTACTGAGCTCAGTTCCACACTCCATCCTTACCCGGGAGTGGAATACCACACCTCTGGCTTGAGGTGTAATACCCCTGTAGCAGCCGAGTCCTCAGGGTGCTACATTCCCCCCTGGTAAATCACAGCACGTCCTCGGGCTGTAAGAGAATAAAACATCCAAAAACATACAATTTTTTTTTTTTTTTTCATAACACATCAACATATAAAACATCATATATCATAAAACTTTTTTCTTGTTCCTCCGGCCACGGTGCGACTTGTGACCGGATAAAGTGCACAGTCTCTTCTTGAAAAACTCAGCTTTCCTATAAAACCAGTAGGGGGCGCCTTAGAAAGCGCAACTATATACAATGGAGGTGTGGCCGCTCTCAGTCCTCGGTCAGTAGGAATAGGGACACACGGGTTAAAGTTCACACTTGTCCCAACGGGGAACATATTTAAAGCAGCAACAGTTCTGGTACCCCGACGGGTAACTATATACAGTCTCTCTTTACCGTACTTTAATGACGGCTTCCTCCTGCTCCTTCTTGCTGGTAAGCTTCAGACCCGTCCGGGTCCTCTTGCTCCTCCTCACACCGCAGCTCCTCCTCCGTCAGCCGGTGTACATGGAGAGCGTAGGGTCCTTTGGCACACTTGTGCCGGGTAAAGGTGACCTCATCCCCTACATATAGGTCACGACCTCTGTGTCCCTCCGGCAGATGGCTTTCTATGTCTCTGCGGGTGACAAAGACGTCGCCGGGGGTATGATGGTCTCTTATGAAGCCCCAACCGTGCTGCAATTGAAATTTAATCACAGTCCCGGTGGTACGGGGACCATGAGCTGCACGGGGGTCTCTCCTGTTCCGGCTCTTCTGCTCCGCGCTCCGTATCTGCATCTGCTGCTCACGGACCCGCCTCTCTCTCCATTCTCGCTCGAAGACTGCCAACTGCTGGCGGCAGCACTCCACACGCTCCGCTGCGGCTGCCCGTGTTTCTTGGGTGAACCCCATGAGGTCTTCTCCGGTGGGGTCCCACTCGAACTGTGCTTCTTCCAGCGGGAGCAGGGTTCTCCTGACGGGCTTCAGAGCCGGAATCAGGGGCTCGCACAGGGGCCTTGCTTTTTGGAATTCCAGTTGGTAGTACTCCTGTGGCCATATAAAAGGCTGCCCATCCGGGCACGTGTGCTGGGCAAATAGATCTTCACCCAGGTGCGGCACTCGAGATGTTGAGGGCGCGGTGATGGTAGCGGCGCCCGGGTTGACCAGGCCTTGCGACCAGGCTTGGGGCACCCTAAAGGTAAAGGGCACCGTTAGGACGGCGGCGCCCGGGGTTACTTGGCCCTGCGACCAGGCCGGTGGCACGGTGGAGGTAGAGGGCGCTGTTGGCACTGCAGCGCCCGGGGGCGCTCGGCCCTGCGACCAGGCCGGTGGTGTTTCCTGCTTGGCCGCGCTCAGAGTTGAGGCGCGTGACGTCACAGGGGTCGCGGCCGCGGCTTCTGCTTGGGGCCTAGTCTGGAGCGGTGACGGTGCAGCGACGGGCACGGCAGGGGGAATTTCGGGCTCTGCGACGGGGAGCTGGGGCAGGCTCACGGTTTCTCCGCTTGGGGTAGTGACGTCCCCTTTACCTGCCTCCGTCTGTTCAGCTCCCTCCTCGGCGCCGTCTCCGGCCTTCACTCCTCCTGCTCCATCCTCAGAGGCGGTCTGTCTCCTCGTCTCGGGTGGCGTGCTCCGCTGACGGGTTCCGGTCTGCTGGGCCATCTCTTTGCTCCACTCCGCCAGCGTGTCTCGCTGCACCTGGGCCATCCTCCGTGCGAGGCCCTCCAGCGCGGTCTGTGCACACTCCCGGTATCGGGGGAGCTGTGCCAGGATCTCCACCAGGCCTAGTGGGGTTGTCGCTTGCAGCAGGCTCCTGACCACTGGGTCGGTGCTGCCTGTCTCTCCCTCCATCTCCGGGTGTGCTTTCTCCATACTCCTCTCCAGACTTCTTGTCTCCGGGTGCGCTCTCTCCAGACTCCTCCAGGCTGCACCCATCTTCTCTCTTTTGTTCTGTCTCCGCCCACATTGAGGATGGTCCCGGGGCAACTTGGTGATTGTCAGTTCCAGGGGCAGTTCCCTCACGCTGATGGACACCTCTAGCATCACAGTCTCTGTTGGTGGGGGCGGTTTCCGCTTTTGGCGCCATTCTTCGACCTGGCCCACGATGGGAGGTGGCCTCTTGCCACCCTCTGGCACGCCCATAATGGCGTCCGCTCTTCCAAGGCGGGAAATCTTCTGAAATGGCGGGAATCGTCTCTCAGTGGCGGGAAACTCCGTGGATGGCGGGAAAAATCTGCAAATGGCGGGCAACCGGCGGGAAACGACCTGTGATGGGGTCCGATGGCGGGGACCCTCCGGAACCGGCGGGAGACTTCTTTTTGAGGTAAATGTGAACTTTTCTTCAGGCACGCAGTACCCGGTTGTTGCGGGCACGAGATCCTGCTGACTACGCCAAAGTTGACGCGCCCCCTGGGCCAGTGCTGTTTGGGGATACCCGGAGCCGGATCAGATGGGGTTGTAGTCTCCGAGTGGCGGTGACCCGGTCCGTGCCCAGGGTGTCAAACTCAGTGTGTGGCAGTCCTTGCAGATGTTGTTGGATGTTCTTTGTGTCGACTACGCCACCCGTTGATTTGCGGTCACTACGGCCGCCGCTGCAGAAGGGTCCGCTGAGGCTGGTGGTATGTGTGCAGCTGTGGTAGTATAACCCCCAACGGGAGGGGTATAGCCTCAGGGGGTCAGATGTAGAGGATGGTGGTTGTGGAGGTGCAGTGTGGATGGTAAGAAGACTCAGAGTCGGGCTGTGCAGTTCAGGGTTTTTACTTACTGCTGTTCTTTTGGTCACTCTGGCCATGAGTGACCACCCGAGCCGTGCTGCGTCCACCAGGTCCTGGACTCGGCCAACTCCCAAGCAATTCTGGAGCGTGATCCTGAGCTCCCTTTCTGACTTTCCTTTCTACGGCCGTTCCCACCAGGGATCCACTTATGTCCGGCTCCCTCGGGTCTCTTGTTGGTTAAACCTTTTCTCTGGGTTCCCTGACCCTATACTCGGTGTGCCTTCTCAGTGGATTTAGTGAGGGTCGTGGCAGATCCTGCCCACGACCTCCGGTTCCTGGCTAAGGTGTGCTTTGCCTCTGCCAGCTTGGGATCCGGTACCCGAGTTGCCAACCCTTCACCCTTCTGGTCTGATTTTAGGTTCTTGGGGTTCCTTCTTCTTTCCCCTCTGGGTCCTTCTTTTCTCCTCTCTCTCTCTTGGCCTTGGAGCTGGCTGAGCTTCTCTGCTCTTCTCCTCTGCTCTACACAAGACTGACTGTCTCACTGTCTGACCCTGTTCTAAGATGGTTCCCACCTTATATACTCCCTCTATGTGTGAGCTCAGGTGACCAGCACCCAATGAGCTCCTATCTTTACCCAGACTGCTCCCCCTATCTGCCCCTACACTACTGGGATGTTCCACCCCCCTCCCACTCCAGCCAGGGACAGACACTGTCGTACCTGCACATATATCTAGTGGGAGTACCATCGATCTGTCCCCCGGAAATGGGATGTATGTAGTGCATGCAGCCTACTGAGCTCAGTTCCACACTCCATCCTTACCCGGGAGTGGAATACCACACCTCTGGCTTGAGGTGTAATACCCCTGTAGCAGCCGAGTCCTCAGGGTGCTACATTCCCCCCTGGTAAATCACAGCACGTCCTCGGGCTGTAAGAGAATAAAACATCCAAAAACATACAATTTTTTATTTTTTTTTTCATAACACATCAACATATAAAACATCATATATCATAAAACTTTTTTCTTGTTCCTCCGGCCACGGTGCGACTTGTGACCGGGTAAAGTGCACAGTCTCTTCTTGAAAAACTCAGCTTTCCTATAAAACCAGTAGGGGGCGCCTTAGAAAGCGCAACTATATACAATGGAGGTGTGGCCGCTCTCAGTCCTCGGTCAGTGGGAATAGGGACACACGGGTTAAAGTTCACACTTGTCCCAACGGGGAACATATTTAAAGCAGCAACAGTTCTGGTACCCCGACGGGTAACTATATACAGTCTCTCTTTACCGTACTTTAATGACGGCTTCCTCCTGCTCCTTCTTGCTGGTAAGCTTCAGACCCGTCCGGGTCCTCTTGCTCCTCCTCACACCGCAGCTCCTCCTCCGTCAGCCGGTGTACATGGAGAGCGTAGGGTCCTTTGGCACACTTGTGCCGGGTAAAGGTGACCTCATCCCCTACATATAGGTCACGACCTCTGTGTCCCTCCGGCAGATGGCTTTCTACGTCTCTGCGGGTGACAAAGACGTCGCCGGGGGTATGATGGTCTCTTATGAAGCCCCAACCGTGCTGCAATTGAAATTTAATCACAGTCCCGGTGGTACGGGGACCATGAGCTGCACGGGGGTCTCTCCTGTTCCGGCTCTTCTGCTCCGCGCTCCGTATCTGCATCTGCTGCTCACGGACCCGCCTCTCTCTCCGTTCTCGCTCGAAGACTGCCAACTGCTGGCGGCAGCACTCCACACGCTCCGCTGCGGCTGCCCGTGTTTCTTGGGTGAACCCCATGAGGTCTTCTCCGGTGGGGTCCCACTCGAACTGTGCTTCTGACGCGCCCCCTGAGCCATATTCTTTAGGGGAATACCCGGAGCCGGATCAGATGGGGGTTGTAGTCTCCGAGCGGCTGTGACCCGGTCCGTGCCCAGGGTGTCAAGCTCAGTGTGTGGCAGTCCTATGATGTTACTGGATGTTCTTTATGTCGACTACGCCACCCGTTGAATTGCGGTCACTACGGCCGCCGCTGCAGCAGGGTCCGCTGAGGCTGATGGTGTTTGTGCAGCTTCGGTAGTATAACCCCCAACGGGAGGGGTATGGCCTCAGGGGGTCAGGTGCAGAGGATGGTGGTTGTGGAGGTGCAGTGAGGATGGTAATGAGAGTCAGAGTCGGGTTCTGCAGTTCAGGGTTTTTACTTACTGCTGTTCTTGTACTGGTCACTCCGGCCTTGAGTGACCACCCGAGCCGTGCTGCGTCCACCAGGTCCTGGACTCGGCCAACCCCCAAGTAGTTCTGGAGCGTGGTTCTGAGCTCCCTTTCTGTCCTGTCCTCGTCTCTGGCCTTCCCCACCAGGGATCCACCTAAGTCCGGCTCCCTCGGGCCTCTTGTTGGTAAACCCTTGTCTCTGGGTTCCCTGACCCTATGCGTGGTCTGCCTTCCGGGTGGATATAGTGGGTGGCCGTGGCAGATTCTGCCCACGGCCTCCGGTCTCTGGCTGAGGATAAGTGCCCTCCACCAGTTTGGGATCCGGTACCCTTGTGCCAACTCTTCACCCTTTGATTTAATTTGGGCTCTTAGAGTTCCTTCTTTCTTCCCCTCTGGGTCTTTCTTTCTCCTCTCTCTCTCTGGGCCTGGGGCTGCTCTGCTCCTCTGCTTTCCTCCACTGCTCTGCAAAGTCTTCACTAAAACAGACTGACTGGCTGACTGACTGACTGACGTCTGACCCTGTTCTAAGATGGTTCCCACCTTATATACTCCCTCTATGTGTGAGCTCAGGTGACCAGCACCCAATGAGCTCCTAGCACTACCCAGACTGCTCCCCCTATCTGCCCCTACACTACTGGGATGTTCCACCCCCCTCCCACTCCAGCCAGGGACAGACACGGTTGTACCTGCACATTTTCCTAGTGGGAGTACCATAGGTCTGTCCCTCGGAAATGGGATGTATGTAGTGCATGCAGCTATCTGAGCTCAGTTCCACACTCCATCCTTACCCGGGAGTGGAATATCACACCTCTGGCTGAGGTGCAATACTCCTGTAGCAGCCGAATCCTCAGGGTGCTACACTTCTTCCAGCGGGAGCGGGGTTCTCCTGACGGGCTTCGGAGCCGGAATCAGGGGCTCGCACAGGGGCCTTGCTTTTTGGAGTTCCAGTTGGTAGTACTCCTGTGGCCATATAAAAGGCTGCCCATCCGGGCACGTGTGCTGGGCAAATAGATCTTCACCCAGGTGCGGCACTCGAGATGTTGAGGGCGCGGTGATGGTAGCGGCGCCCGGGTTGACCAGGCCTTGCGACCAGGCTTGGGGCACCCTAAAGGTAAAGGGCACCGTTAGGACGGCGGCGCCCGGGGTTACTTGGCCCTGCGACCAGGCCGGTGGCACGGTGGAGGTAGAGGGCGCTGTTGGCACTGCAGCGCCCGGGGGCGCTCGGCCCTGCGACCAGGCCGGTGGTGTTTCCTGCTTGGCCGCGCTCAGAGTTGAGGCGCGTGAAGTCACAGGGGTCGCGGCCGCGGCTTCTGCTTGGGGCCTAGTCTGGAGCGGTGACGGTGCAGCGACGGGCACGGCAGGGGGAATTTCGGGCTCTGCGACGGGGAGCTGGGGCAGGCTCACGGTTTCTCCGCTTGGGGTAGTGACGTCCCCTTTACCTGCCTCCGTCTGTTCAGCTCCCTCCTCGGCGCCGTCTCCGGCCTTCACTCCTCCTGCTCCATCCTCAGAGGCGGTCTGTCTCCTCGTCTCGGGTGGCGTGCTCCGCTGACGGGTTCCGGTCTGCTGGGCCATCTCTTTGCTCCACTCCGCCAGCGTGTCTCGCTGCACCTGGGCCATCCTCCGTGCGAGGCCCTCCAGCGCGGTCTGTGCACACTCCCGGTCTCGGGGGAGCTGTGCCAGGATCTCCACCAGGCCTAGTGGGGTTGTCCCCATCATGGTTCCTATCTTGTGCTTATGTCCCCCGTCATGGTACTCATCTTGTTTTATTGTCTCCCATCATGGCCATCTTGTAGAAATATCCTCTTACCTGGTCCCCTTTTTGTAGCAATCTCACCATTCGGCTCCCTATCTCACAGTAACGTGTCCCTTCCTGGTCCCCTTTTTGTAGTAATGTCTCTTTGCAGTAATGTCAAGATCCTGATCCTCATCTTCTAGTACTGTTCCCATCCTGGTCCCCTGCAGACATTAGCTGCTGGCCTGTGATTGACCCACAGTTGGCATTGGTATAGCTGAGCAAAGAGCTTGTCTGTGCACGGCGCCTGCAATATGTTCCACTGAAAAAGTGCTGACGTGCCACAATCCTCAAGGTGTATGGTGCCTGCGGCCTGCATGAAGCAGCCTCTGTGGCCAAATGTTTGAGACCCCCACTCGAGTCTATAAAGCTACAGCTGCCAATCAAGATACAGGGTGCCATGATATACTGAGGGGCTGCGATTGGTTTGATTAGTTATTCTGTGATGACAGATTCTCTTTACACCCCGAGTGATTTCAGACCAATCACCTATTCTGTGTAGAAGTGATACAGATTTACAAGACAGTGACTTGAAGGGTCAACGTGATATTTGAAATTTTTTCTCAACATTTTATTTCAGTTATATTTTCAAGCAGATCAGGGGGTGTTCATATCCTGAGCCGACCATAAGCTGCCCCCAAAAAACTCACTGTCTTCACCGAGGGGTGCGCAGTTCAGGCAAAAGAAACGTATACACAGTCCATAATATGGATATCCATGGAAAATGGAGGGCTTGTACTGATCGATGGGTTATTGCATTGTGGGGTGGCTAGGTTCTGCTTGAAAGTATAAGGAAATTCACAAATGAAAAAGATATCATACAAGGTTTACTTAAGTCTTGCAAATGAGAAAACAGGTGTACTGGTGTGATAATTCTAAAAATACAGGTGCATCTCACTAAATTAGAATATCATCAAAAAGTTAATTTATTTCAGTTCTTCAATACAAAAAGTGAAACTCATATAGAGTCATTACAGACAGAGTCATCTATTTCAAGTGTTTATTTCTGTTAATGTTGATGATTATGGCTTACAGCCAATGAAAACACAAAAGTCATTATCTCAGTAAATTAGAATAATTAACAAAAAACACCTGCAAAGGCTTCCTAAGCATTTAACAAGGTCCCTTAGTCTGTTTCAGTAGGCTCCACAATCATGGGGAAAACTGCTGGCTTGACAGATGTCCAGAAGGCAGTCACTGACACACTCCACAAGGTATCAGAGTCTGGAGGAAGAGTGGAGAGGCCACAATCCAAGCTGCTGGAGGTCTAGTGTGAAGTTTCCACAATCAGTGATGGTTTGAGGAGCCATGACATCTGCTGGTGTAGGTCCACTCTGTTTTATCAAGACCAAAGTCAGCGCAGCCGTCTACCAGGACATTTTACAGCACTTCATGCTTCCCTCTGCCGACAAGCTTTTTGGAGATGGAAATGTCATTCTCAAGCAGGACTTGGCCCCTGTCCACACGGCCAAAAGTACCAGTACCTGGTTTACACACAACAGTATCACTGTGCTTGATTGGCAGAAAACTCACCTGACCATAACCCCATAGAGAATCTATTATAGAGAATCTATGGGGTATTGTCGAGAGGAAGACGAGAGACACCAGACCCAACAATGCAGACGAGCTGAAGGCTGCTATCAAAGCCATCTGGGCTTCCATAACACCTCAGCAGTGCCACAGGCTGATCGCCTCCATGCCACATTGCCGCATTGATGCAGTAATTGATGCAAAAGGATCCCAGACCAATTATTGAGGGCATTTACTGACCATACATTTCAGTAGGATAACATTTCAGATTTTAAAATAATTTTTCAAGCTGTTATAAAGTATTCTAATTTACTGAGATAATGACTTTTGTGTTTTCATTGGCTGTAAGCCATAATCATCAACATTAACAGAAATAAACACTTGAAATAGATCACTCTGTGTGTAATGACTCTATTAGACAACCAACAGAAGATTAGACCCCTAAAATATAACTTTTATTCGAATATGCTAAAAAGGACTCAGTAGTCACCATAACAACAAACACAAAAACAAGACAAAATGCCAGGGAACAGGGATAAGTCACACATCAGTCAGGAAGGATTACGGGCTCTATCTGTCCCTATTTTGTCCCTAAATTCTCTCCCTTCCTGACAGCGGAGGTTGGCACCCTAATTTTTGCTCCGTGGCGCCCCCGCTCAACGTTGGTGTCCCTAATATCCCTGGTAAATATCTATCTTTATATTTAAAAAACCACAATCGTGAATAAAAGATAGAGAAAAGTGAACGTACAGATTAAGAAGCCGACAATTCATCATAGATATGCATTTAAGGAGACCCAAGGGAGAGAATTTAGGGACAAAATAGGGACAGATAGAGCCCGTAATCCTTCCTGACTGATGTGTGACTTATCCCTGTTCCCTGGCATTTTGTCTTGTTTTTGTGTTTGTTGTTATGGTGACTACTGAGTCCTTTTTAGCATATTCGAATAAAAGTTATATTTTAGGGGTCTAATCTTCTGTTGCTTGTCTAGTCTTGCAATTGGGCCCCGCTTATACATCCCTTGTTCAGGTGTGTAATGACTCTATATAATATGACTTTCACTTTTTGTATTGAAGAACTGAAATAAATTAACTTTTTGATGATATTCTAATTTAGTGAGATGCACCTGTAGATAAAAGGGTTTAACTTGAATTGACGTCATAGCACAGACCTGCATCAACTCAGCTTAAACAGAACAAAACCCATAGGACCCTATTCATCATAGTTTTTACTCCAGAATTCTGTTATAAAATGCTCAATCGTATAATTTGGATGCAACTGAAGACTATGTAAAAATGTTGCAACTTTTTCCTTTCTAATGGCATTTTTATCGGTAAGTGGGCAGGGTTGTGATGACTGCTGTTTGGCAACTTCATCATGAGCAGCGGTGGTCGCTACAAATCCTCCTCCAGTAAGTGGCATAGCGCATGGAGGCGCTGTCCAGCCATCAGACGCTTCTGATGAATATGTCTCTTAATGAATCAGGAGCTGCGTCCTTCACCTCCGCCCTCTCATCAAGACATTAATCAGGTGCATAGTTCTTTAAGGTGACAATGCAGCAATTTAGCTCGAGTAGTTCATATTTTGTATGCATTTATGTACATAAATGACATAGCCGAGTGCTGGGATGGCCTATTTTTATTAGTCCTATACAGAATCCATAAATGGACGGACCGACCTGTGCTAAGCATACGTGAAAATTATTTTATCAAACATGGACATAGTCTTTCCTAAGTAACATTGGGGTCCCTGGTGGTCCTAACCTCAGCAACTTATATTTTATCCAATATGACAGTAACAGTGTGTCCCTCCCCAGCCTGTGTTCATGTACTCTATGTAATGTAACCTGCTTTAGTGTAAGGGGTGTAAGGCTATGTGCCCACGATGCAGAAATGCTCAGTTTCCGCATCTCCCTGGCAGAAAAAACGCATGCGGATTGCACATGCGGATTGCACATGCGGATGTGAAGCGTTCTTCACTTGCATTTCCGCATGCGGGTTGACAAGCGCTTTCCAAGCGATTTTAACATCACTTGGAAAGTGCTTGACAACTTGGTCACACTATATAAATCCATGCAACCGGCATGGATTTTTATAGTGTGACCGAAAGAATGGTAAAAAATAAATCTATACTTACCTTCTGATGGCCCCCGCTGTCTTGCTTCGCTCCGTCCTGGCTGCCGACAGCGCGCGGTACACTGAAGGACCTGCCGTCATATGACTGACGTCAGCGCAGGTCCTTCAGTCCACAGCACGCTGCCGGCAAGTGAAGAAAGGGACACCGCGAGCCATCAGAAGGCAAGAATAATATTTATTTTTTATTTTATTCTTTTTTTCACAGGTTCTATGGTACCCAGGTCCGGAAGAGAGTCTCCTGTCCTCCACACCCGGGTGCCATCCGCACATAGAAACGCATATTATCCATGTGTGCAAATGTGCGGACACAGATGATATGCGTTTCAATGCAAGTCAATGGCGGCAATTACGCTGCGTGTCCGCAAAATTAATGGACATGCTGCGGATTATCATTCCGGAAAAACACGCAGCATGTGCACAGCACGGATTATCATTGGGGAACATGGCAGGCCTTCTACCATGC
The DNA here is from genome assembly GCF_046119375.1 of Phyllobates terribilis. Lineage (NCBI taxonomy): Eukaryota > Metazoa > Chordata > Amphibia > Anura > Dendrobatidae > Phyllobates > Phyllobates terribilis. The sequence continues at coordinate 81,008,551 of NW_027362772.1, forward strand.
ATTTAAGCGTTTCTGCAGCGTTTTTGCCGGTGCTTAAACGCATCGTGGGCACACAGCCTAACAGCGTGTCCCTCCCCTGTGTTCATGGACTGTAATGTTATCAGGCCTAGGTCAACATCTCTTGTTGCATCTAGAGGGTGTGAACTGACGCGCCCCCTGGGCCATATTCTTAGGGAGAATACCCGGAGCCGGATCAGATGGGGGGTTGTAGTCTCCGAGCGGCTGTGACCCGGTCCGTGCCCAGGGCGTCAAGCTCAGTGTGTGTGGCAGTCCTACAGATGTTATAAAGTTCTTTATGTCGACTACGCCACCCGTTGTATTGCGGTCACTACGGCCGCCGCTGCAGCAGGGTCCGCTGAGGCTGATGGTGTTGGTGCAGCTTTGATAGTATAACCCCCAACGGGAGGGGAATAGCCTCAGGGGTCAGGTGCAGAGGATGGGGGTTGTGGTGGTGCAGTGTAGATGATAATCAGAGACAGAGTCGGGTTGTGCAGTTCAGGGTGTTTACTTACTGCAGATGTTCCGGTCACTCCGGCCTCAAGTGACCACCCGAGCCGTGCTGCGTCCACCAGGTCCTGGATTCGGCCAACCCCCAAGCAAGTCCGGAGCGTGGCCCTGAGCCCTCCTTTCTGTCCTGTCCTCTGGCCGTCCCCACCAGGGATCCACCTAGGTCCAGCTCCCTCGGGCCTTCTGTTGGGAGACCCTTGGCCCTGGGTTCCCTGACCCTACTCGTGGTCTGCCTTCGGGGTGGATGTGGTGGGTGGCCGTGGCAGATGCTGCCCACGGCCTCCGGTCTCTGGCTGAGGTGTGCTGTAGCCCCCACCAGTTTGGGATCCGGTACCCTGTTGCCAACTCTTCACCCGATGTTTGGATTTGGGATCTCAGAGTCCTTTCTTTTTCCCCCTCTGGGTCTTTCTTTCTTTTCTCCTCTCTCTCTCTGCAGGCTCATCTGGACCTCTCCTTCTGACTCTCTGACTCTGACAGACTGACCCTGATCTAAGATGGTTCCCACCTTATATAACCCTCTATGTGTGAGCTCAGGTGACCAGCACCCAATGAGCTCCTATCTCTACCCAGACTGCTCCCCCTATCTGCCCCTACACTACAGGGATGTTCCACCCCCCTCCCACTCCAGCCAGGGACAGACACGGTCGTACCTGCACATTTCTAAGTGGGAGTACCGTCGGCCTGCCCCTCGGAAATGGGATGTGTGTAGTGCATGCAGCGCTCCGAGCTCAGTTCCACACTCCATCCTTACCCGGGAGTGGAATATCACACCTCTGGCTGAGGTGCAATACTCCTGTAGCAGCCGAATCCTCAGGGTGCTACAGAACCCTTCCCCCATCCAGGGGCTGATCCCAGTAGACAGAACAATAGACTCATGTTTGGCCCAGTCAGTTGTGTGGGGCCTCCCGATGCTGGAGGGTCTCAGGCTGCGGCCAGATCCTCCTGGCGTGTGTGGATTGATAGAAGCCGCCACGTGGGACTGTGTTGTGTCCCTCATCTGCTGGATCCATTGAACTTATCCAAGGACTATTTCTATATTTTCCCTGGCCGGAGGCGCCCCTGGACTTGTTTCTGCTGTTATATAGCAAAAAGGAACCAAATACAGAGTATATGGCAAAGAATCAAAAAACTTTATTGTAAACAATATACAGAAAAGACATACATGATTAAAAAGGACGACACACAGACAACCAAACTGGGTGACACATATACAACATAATAATAGATGTTAAATATCTATTGGGATAAAGTACAAGAAGTGCTAGTATTCAAGTCATTTATGCACTGGTACAAAATTATGGCATATTTCATCACTATGGATATGTACCACGTGCCATATGGCCTATAGTGCCCTATGAAAAAAAGCTAAAGAAATATATTGCACTCTTACCCATATTAGATCAGTACCCAGAATAAACAAGGACCTCAATGCGTGTTTCGCGTGGTATATCCTATGGATTCCTCGGGGGGGATTGTTTAATAGGACATTCCATGTCTTTTTAAATATACTTTTGGTCCGTTCCAGTCACGTGACCGCAGGCCCTAATCATCTCCTGGACCATCAGCGCATGCACGCTGAACCGCCCGAGCCAGATACGTCACGCACGGCCATCAAGGTGAACCACGCATGACAGGGAACCAGGACTCGTTGCCATGGCCACCCTCACACCGGCCACGCAGCCCCCCTGGATGCCCCTCTACCCAGCCCATGCCCCCCTCACACCAGCCACGCAGCACCCCTGGATGCCCCTCTACCTAGCCCATGCCCCCCTCACACCAGCCACGCTGCCCCCTGGAGGCCTCTACAACATTTATTCACATGGTCAGCTCTCCCCACCTCAGTCCACTCCGGATCAGCATCAGTCCTCACAGCAGAACGCTGAACACGAGCTCCTCAGCAGAGCCATAGCCAGGGCACAGGTTGTTACACAGCTCAGTACAGGAACCTCAGCCGAGTCCTGGAACTCTTTTTATTAGAAAAGTATAAAACAAACCATAAAACACACTGCACAAAGAACAAATTGCAAAACACAAACAAGTCCAAATTATAATGTCCAGTATGAATTAAAAGGCAAAAATGTCCTGCAATGTTCATGGAACATAAAACGTCATTTCCAAAAGTCCCCCCCAGCAAGGGAAGACCTTAACCCTTTTTTTCCAAAAATATCCCCTTCCAACATTCACTCCACATTCATACCTAAACCCCCAAAACAAAACAACAAACTGGCCCAGTTTTTTTTTTTTGTTCCCACTCCCAACACCCAAGGTCCCACGATAGTCTGTGGCCTCATCACACCAGGGTCCCACTAAAGTTTGTGGCCCACAAAGATACCAGGTCCTTTTGCCTTTTTTCCCATCCATTTTAGGGTGTCCAAACCACCAACCCATCCACCAAAACCCCTCCCCCCCTCCCCCCTGAAACCCCCCACCCAACCTACACTAAACCCCCCCCAAACACACATCATAATGCACAGACATATAAAAAATAATATACGCAACTTTATAACACTACAATAAACCTAAAAAACTTAATCACATTACCATATACAACAACCATGAACCAAAATCAGACCCAAGTTCGGTGCTTGCAAGCCCTATATACGGGTTCCAATACCATAAAACAAAAAACTACACGTGAGGGTAACAGCCCACCACCGGGAACTGGAGACTACAGAGGCTCTCACCCTAATCTATCACACAGAATCCTATCCCTCTCTAATAAAGAAAAAGAAAAATCTGTCCCTACCACCCTACCAATCTTTCCCTACCTGTCCCTACCTGTCCCTCACTACCAACCTAATACTAACTACCTGTCCCTAAAGACTGTCCCTACGTGTCCCTCCCTGACCCTACACATCTATCTGACCCTACAAATAAATATAAAATATAGAAAGGGACTAAACTAACCCTATCACAGACACACATTCCCTAACTCTCCCTAGGGCACATTAAATGAGAACCCCCTCCATAGAAGGGAAGCCCTCCCTGCACCCAGCCTCTCATACTCCAGCGAGCGCACTTTTGCCAGGTCACCCAGGATGTTCCTAATCACCTCTTCCCATGGGAGGACTTTCTGCTGGGTGGACACTAAACACCGTGCGTTCCACGTGTAAAACCTAGTCACTAAGCTAAGTAAGAAAACAGTGCCCCGATCTCGGCCACCAAGGGATCTGAATGCCCCATAGGCCCACTCCGCATAGGAAAGGCCTGCCAGCCTGGGCCAGCCAATGGAAGCACCCACCCTCTTGTAGACCTCTGTATTAAAAGGACACCGAAGCAGGAAGTGCTCCATGCTTTCAAGCATGCCGCCACACTCCTCGCGGGGACAATCCCGGTCATCAGAGTTCCTGTACTTCAGGTTGTCCCTCACATACAGTCTCCCATGGAAGCAGCGCCAAGCCAAGTCCCAAAACTTCAAGGGGATCCGCTTAGAGTTTAATAACCAGAGCCCCACCTCCAGATCCCGGCTTGGGCAATCCTTGAGGGCCAGGGGCTTCTGGAAGTGGGTCAACAGAACCCTATTGTCAAGTAACCTCTTTGAAAAGGTCCTGATCTCCCACACTCCCAGACCCCACCGGCGGATCACCTTCACAACCAGGGTAGCATAAGCCGGAAGATGCCCATGAGGCGTGCGAAGGTCCTTCACCCGCCCTCCTGTCTCCCATTGCTGGAAGAAAGGCCGAAACCACCCCCTACAGGAGAATACCCACGGAGGAGCCCTCTCTAACCAGAGGTTGGCGATGTTTGCCTTAAGAAAGGTGTTTACTAGAAACACCACTGGGTTGACCATACCCAACCTTCCTAGTCTCCTCGTGCGGTACGTGACCTCCCTCTTTATTAGGTTCAGCCTATTCCCCCATAATAGTTGGAAGAACAGGCTGTAGACCCGTGTCCAAAGAGGTTCTGGCAAGATGCAGACGCTGCCCAGGTATATTAATAAAGGGAGCAAATACCCCTTGGCCAGGTTAACCCTTTCCCTCAGGGTCAAAGACCAACCCTTCCACTGATCCACCTTCTGGGCGGCAATCTTAAGTCTGCCCTCCCAGTTTTGCTGGGGATAGTCCCCCGGGCCGAAACTGATGCCTAAAATTTTTGCTGTGGCCTGAGGCCCTGGAAGGGTGTCCGGGAGATCAAAACTAGGAGCTCCCCCTCCCAGCCAGAGACTCTCACACTTATCCCGGTTGATCATGGACCCAGATGCCACAGAGTAGCGCTCAACCTCAGACATGACCCAGTCTGCCTCCTCTCTCGAGGATACAAAAAGGGAAACGTCGTCGGCGTACGCCACTACCCTCAAGGTGGTCTCTGGCTCCGCCCGGTCCATCCCGACTCCCACCAACGGTCCGCGTTCCACTCTCCTTAAAAAGGGGTCGATCGCGAACACGTATAACAGTGGGCTCAGAGGACAGCCCTGGAGGACACCAGACTTCACCTCAAAAGGGGGTCCGAACCAACCGTTCACAAGCGGAAAAGTCTCTGCCCCATTGTATAATACTCTCAACCAATCAACAAACCTCCCGGGCAGACCGTACCTCAAAAGGACGGACCAGAGGTACTCATGGTTAACCCGGTCAAAGGCCTTCGCCTGGTCTAAGGACAGCAAGTACCCCTTCCAGTGACCTGCCCTGCTCTGCTCCACTGCCTCCCGGACACCGAGCACAGCACTAAAAGTACTGCGGCCTCGAACAGAGCAGTGCTGGGCCCCTGAAAGGAGCCGGGGTGCAAACTTCACCAACTGATTGAAAAGCACCTTTGCCAGAACCTTTCGGTCCGTATTGAGAAGTGCTATGGGACGCCAATTCTCAATACGGGACGAGTCTTTACCCGTTGACAGAATAATCAGGGCGGACTTCCTCATTGAACCGGGCAGAAAGTCCGAGGAGTCCCTAAAAGTCCTGTAAAACTCGGATGTTAAGCCATCCGGACCGGGCGATTTTTTGGGCCGGAGCCCATCAATGGCCCGTCTCACTTCCTCTTCCCTGATTGCTTCTGCCAAAACATGAAGAGAGGGGGTCATCCCTTGGCTCAGGGATGGTTTCAACCAGGAAAGCCGACATCTCATCCCGATCTGGATCCCTCCTTCCCAAGAGGTGCGAGTAGAAGGATCTGACCCCCTCCAGGATCCCTGATTTGGATCTGTTCAGGGAACCCGTACTGTCGATCAGTCCTGTTACCATCTTGCAACTCACTGACATCCTGCAGTTCCTGTAGGGGTCGGGCGAGCGGTACTTCCCGAAATCCCTCTCAAAAACTAAGGATGTGTGCCTATCATACTGGCACCCCTTCAGCAAGGCCTTCACCCTGGAGCTCTTTTATTATAAAAATATAAAACAAACCATAAAAACATACTATACAAAGAACCAAGACACAAACCCCAACGAAACACAAACAAATCCAAAATTATAATGTCCAGTATAAATTATAAAGCAAAGCAAAAATGTCCTACAATGTTCATAACAAAGTCCATTTCCCAAAATCCCCCCAGCAAGGGAAGACCTTAAACCTTTTTTTCCAAAAATATCCCCTTCCAACATTCACTCCACATTCATACCTAAACCCCCAAAACAAAACAACAAACTGGCCCACTGCCAAAAACAAAGAAATAGGCCACCTGGCCGAAACAAACTTACACAGCAAACCTTTTTTTTGTAGTTTTTTATATTATTTTTTTTTTTTTTTTTTTTCCCCACCACCATTTTTTAACACCCAAGGTCCCACGAAAGTCTGTGGCCTTATCACAGCATCTCTTTTTAGGTCCCACGAAAGTTTGTGGCCCACAAATAACGGGTCCTTTTTCCCGCATCCCGTAGGACGTCCATTCTCCCAAAAACCCCTCCTCCTCCCCCCCTGAAACCCCCCACCCAACCTACACTAACCCCCCCGTGCGCAAATTACACATACATACAATACACAAAACTATACATGTATATACAGTACTCAACATAACCAAAGCAAACACAACATAACAATAGCACAATATAAACAAATGACCATAACCATGAACAAAAGTCAGACCCAAGTTCAGTACTTGCAAGCCCTATATTCGGGTTTCCAATACCGTAAAGCAAAAAACTATAGTGTGAGGGGAGCAGCCCACCACCAGGAAACTGGAGACTACCGAGGTTCTCACCCTAATCTAGCACACAAACACCCTGTCCCTCCCTATTAAAGAAAAAGAAAAACCTGTCCCTACCGCCCTACCAATCTATCCCTACCTGTCCCTACCTGTCCCTCTCTGACCCTCTCTGACCCTCACTACCAACCTAATGCTAACTACCTATCCCTAAAGACTGTCCCTACCTGTCCCTCCCTGACCCTACACATCCATCTGACCCTACAAATAAATATAAAATATAGAAAGGACTAAACTAACCCTATCACAGACACACATACCCTAACTCTCCCTAGGGCACATTAAATGAGAACCCCCTCCATAGAAGGGAAGCCCTCCCTGCACCCAGCCTCTCATACTCCAGCGAGCGCACTTTTGCCAGGTCACCCAGGATGTTCCTAATCACCTCTTCCCATGGGAGGACTTTATGCTGGGTGGACACTAAACACCGTGCATTCCACGTGTAAAACCTAGTCACTAAACTAACTAAGAAGACAGTGCCCCGATCTCGGCCACCAAGGGACCTGAATGCCCCATAGGCCCACTCCGCATAGGAAAGGCCTGCCAGCCTAGGCCAGCCAATGGAAGCACCCACCCTACTGTAGACCTCTGTATTAAAGGGACATTGAAGCAGGAAGTGCTCCATGCTTTCAAGCATGCCGCCACACTCCTCGCAGGGACAATCCCGGTCATCAGAGTTCCTGTACTTCAGGTTGCCCCTCACATACAGTCTCCCATGGAAGCAGCGCCAAGTCAAGTCCCAAAACTTCAAGGGGATCCGCTTAGAGTTTAATAACCCGAGCCCCACCTCCAGATCCCGGCTTGGGCAATCCTTGAGGGCCAGGGGCTTCTGGAAGTGGGTCAACAGAACCCTATTGTCAAGTAACCTCCTTGACAAGGTCCTGATCTCCCACACTCCCAGACCCCACCGGCGGATCGCCTTCACAACCAGGGTAGCATAAGCCGGAAGATGCCCATGAGGCGTGCGAAGGTCCTTCACCCGCCCTCCTGTCTCCCATTCCTGGAAGAAAGGCCGAAACCACCCCCTACAGGAGAATACCCACGGAGGAGCCCTCTCTAACCAGAGGTTGGCGATGTTTGCCTTAAGAAAGGTGTTTACTAGAAACACCACCGGGTTGACCATACCCAACCCTCCTAGTCTCCTCGTGCGGTACGTGACCTCCCTCTTGATCAGGTTCAGCCTATTCCTCCATAATAGTTGGAAGAACAGGCTGTAGACCCGTGTCCAAAGAGGTTCTGGCAAGATGCAGACGCTGCCCAGGTATATTAATAAAGGGAGCAAATACCCCTTGGCCAGGTTAACCCTTTCCCTCAGGGTCAAGGACCAACCCTTCCACTGATCCACCTTCTGGGCGGCAATCTTAAGTCTGCCCTCCCAGTTTTGCTGGGGATAGTCCCCCGGGCCGAAACTGATGCCTAAAATTTTTGCTGTGGCCTGAGGCCCTGGAAGGGTGTCCGGGAGATCGAAACTTGGATCTCCCCCTCCCAGCCAGAGACTCTCACACTTATCCCGGTTGATCATGGACCCAGAAGCCACCGAGTAGCGCTCAACTTCAGACATGACCCAGTCCGCCTCCTCTCTCGAGGATACAAAGAGGGAAACGTCGTCGGCGTACGCCACTACCCTCAAGGTGGCCTCTGGCTCCGCCCGGTCCATCCCGACTCCCACCAACGGTCCGCGTTCCACTCTCCTTAAAAAGGGGTCGATCGCGAACACGTATAACAGTGGGCTCAGAGGACAGCCCTGGCGGACACCAGACCTCACCTCAAAAGGGGGTCCGACCCAACCGTTCACAAGCGGAAAAGTCTCTGCCCCATTGTATAATACTCTCAACCAATCAACAAACCTCCCGGGCAGACCGTACCTCAGAAGGACGGACCAGAGGTACTCATGGTTAACCCGGTCAAAGGCCTTCGCCTGGTCTAAGGACAGCAAGTACCCCTTCCAGAGACCTGCCCTGCCCTGCTCCACTGCCTCTCGGACACCGAGCACAGCACTAAAAGTACTGCGGCCTGGAACAGAGCAGTGCTGGGCCCCCGAAAGGAGCCGGGGTGCAAACTTCACCAATCGATTGAAAAGCACCTTTGCCAGAACCTTTCGGTCCGTATTGAGAAGCGCTATGGGACGCCAATTCTCAATACGGGACGAGTCTTTACCCTTTGACAGGATAATCAGGGCGGACTTCCTCATTGAACCGGGAAGAATGTCCGAGGAGAGACATTCATTAAAAACCTCAGTCATGAGGGGGACCAAAGAGTCCCTAAAAGTCCTGTAAAACTCGGATGTTAAGCCATCCGGACCGGGCGATTTTTTGGGCCGGAGCCCATCAATGGCCCGTCTCACTTCCTCTTCCCTGATTGCTTCTGCCAAACCATGAAGAGAGGGGTCATCCCCTGGTTCAGGGATGGTTTCAGCCAGGAAAGCCGACATCTCATCCCGATCTGGATCCCTCCTTCCCAAGAGATGCGAGTAGAAGGATCTGACCACCTCCAGGATCCCTGATTTGGATCTGTTCAGGGAACCCGTACTGTCGATCAGTCCTGCTACCATCTTGCAACTCACTGACATCCTGCAGTTCCTGTAGGGGTCGGGCGAGCGGTACCTCCCGAAATCCCTCTCAAAAACTAAGGATGTGTGCCTATCATACTGGCACCCCTTGAGCAAGGCCTTCACCCTGGAGATTTCCTCACGGTCCCCTCCAGTCGAGACGAGCTGCTCGAGTTTCCTCCCCAGCTCCCGATACAGGCGGTACCTGTTCAGGCCTCTGAGGCTTGAAAGCTGACGGAAGAACCCCGCAACCTTTGTTTTGAAGATCTCCCACCACTCAGACTTACTGCTACAGAGACCCAAGAGAGGTACCTGGCTCTGAAGAAATTCCTCAAAGGATTGTCTCACATCCGCTTCTTCCAACAGGGACGAATTCAGCTTCCATAGGCCTCTCCCTATCCGGGGAGTCTTTGCAACATTCAAGGAAAAGGAAATGAAACAGTGATCGGAGAATTCCACCTCAACAGCGGACACTGCAGAAGAGACGGCTTCCTCCTTTAAAAAAAACCTATCTATCCTAGACCTACAACTACCCCTATGAAAGGTGAAACCCCCGTGACCTGGGGTGTGCCGGATGTGGACATCCACCAGGCGAGCTTCGCTTGCTATGCTGTTAAGGGTATTACTATCAAAAGCCAGCCTTCGGTCTCCGGGGCCTCCCCTATCACGGGATCTAGTTATAGTATTAAAGTCCCCACCGAAGACCACCTGCCGGCTGGTAAAAAGATAGGGCTTGATCTTCAGGAAGAGACATTTACGGTCCCACTTTGACTGTGGACCATAGATGTTGATGAGCCGGAGCTCCTGTCCCCCCATGAAGACGTCAAGGACCAAGCACCTCCCCATTTCTACCTCGATCACCCGTCTGCATTCCACCGAAGCGGCCTTAAAAAGGACCGCTACCCCGCTATACGGCTCGGCCGCAAGAGACCAGTATGAGGGCCCGCACCTCCACTCCCTCCTTGCTTTGTAAATGGCCCCCATGTCCGTTAGTCTGGTCTCCTGCAAAAATAAAATGTCAGCCTCAACTCGGTTGAAAAAATCAAAGGCCATAAATCTGGCCGTATCTGACTTTATACTGGCGACATTAATCGACGCCAGAGTCAACGGGGTAGGTTCCGCCATCATGGGTGATTGAGTTAGACGGCCTTCTTTTTGACCGTACCCCCCGATTTTTTCCGCTCACCTTCAGAGGAGGAGCCAGACTCTCCCCTCCTCTTCAGTGACACCGAGGTGTCCATGGTACCCGCCACCTCCTTCCCAGTACTGGGTTCCTCACCCCTGGACCCCAGGGCAGTCCCCCCCCCAGAGGAAAGTGAGCCCCCGGAGGATGGACCCCGCCGCTCCCTGAAGGCACCTCAGATGTTACCGCCGGTCCCCCGCCCCTGACCTCCGACACAGCAGAGTCATTGAGGGCATGGAACCGGTTGGAGAGGGGGATCAGAGGGGAGCCGGTGAGCCCTTCCGTAGGCACCTTAGCGGCCAGGGGGGGGGCTTTAGATGTTTTTGCCCCTTTTTTGTTCCTCCTCCTCCGACTCTTAATGGTCTTACCGTCACCTGATTTTTTAGGCTGCTCCACCACCTCCTCATCCAGACTTTCATACTGGGAGGAATCTTCAGAAGCAGCCACCTCCTCCCTCTCCATCCTCCTGATCTCCTCGTTCACCGCCTCCTCCCCCAGGGCCTCAGGGGCTCCGGCTGCCGCTTCTGGGCTGGGGACAGACATCACCCCAGTCGCCTGAGGCTTATCCTGCCCCCTACCCCTACGGTGCCTCACCTGTTGCCACTGGTGGGCAGATGAACTGGCCTCGCCTTCCCTCACTGGCCCCTCAGCTCCTCTCCCGCCCCCACCTCCAGCTCCAGCAGAGGATGCACCGCTGGGGACCCCCCCACGGCTCTCCCCCGCCTGACCAGAGATGGTGTTAGAAACAGAGCGGGGGCAGCGGCTATACGGGTGACCTAGGTCACCACACAGATGACACCTAATGTCACCACAGGCCGCGGCAAGATGACCTACCCCACCACACAAGGCACATTTCTGCACCTTGCAGCCCGCGCTGAAGTGACGGGGATCACCGCACCTGTGGCAGACCTTCGGTTGCCCCTGGTAGAAGATCAGGATCCTGTCTCTCCCCAGAAATGCTGAGGAAGGGATGTGGGTGACAGTACCGCCTGAGACCTTCAACCTCATCATGAAGGTCCAGCCCCCTGACCAAATGCCAAACTCGTCCCTGTTCTTTTTTGGGACGTCCGTGACCTCCCCATAGCGAGAAAGCTACGTCAAGATATCGACCCCAGAGAGTGACTCGTTATTGGTTAGAACGGTCACCCTCTTTACGCCATTTTGGCGGGACACCGCCTGCACGGCAAAGTCTCGCCAGCCGGGCTCCCCCTTCACAAGTTCAAAATTCGACCAGAAAAGCTCTAGGCCCTCCGGTCGAACAAAACTGATGTCGAAGACAGGGGTACCAAAAGGATGGATCAGGGCAAAGATGTCAGTCGCCCTGAAGTCCATCTTCAGGAGGAGCTCCACGACCCTCGCTCTTGGCGGGCACGCTTCACTGCCCCTCCACCGAAGACGGACTACATTCCTCCTGGCCACCCCCTGCCCGGCTGTCGGGAGGGACCACACTGTCTCCCCCTCCCTTTTATCTTGGAAGGCGGCCAGGCCGTGTCTATCCAGCCAAAAGGCCAGGTCCACCTCTCTTCCCTCTACCTGGATCGTCCGTTCTCCCTTCTTGAGGGCCTCCAGGAAACGGCGTCGCAAGTCACCATCCCTGAGGTCCAGAGGTGAGGAAGCCCCCCGAGAAGACCCCGAGGCCCCGGCTACTACCCCCGCAAAACTCCGAGGACCAGCAGCCGGGGGGGCAGATGGACCAGCCCTGTCCCCACTCCCCCCACTACCAACAGACATACCATTCTTACCCCCGGCCACAGACACGCCAACATTCGTATCCTCAACCACAGCCACATTCATACCCACGCCATCCCCATCCATGTCAACAGTCACCCCACTTGGGCCACTCTCACTCACATGCACACTGGGGTCACAGTTTTTCATTTTTTGCAAGCATTTTTTGCCAGCAGTTTTTCCACTGCTGCCACCTGCTGGCAGCACCTTCCCTGCCGGGGGGATTTGGGAGCCAGGTGCTGAGACTTTTGCCGGTGCCCCTGCCCCAGATAAGCCCACGAGCACAGGGGACACCGACAGGCAGGCACCACCTCTGCTGTCTGTTACAGCTGTGGCACCACTGCTCCCAGCAGCTGCCAACGCTAAGCCCCGCCCCTTTCCGGGCGGAGCCACGCCCACTTGGGCGGGTTTTGTCTGCGAGGCCACGCCCCCGCACCAGGCAGCACGGTGGGGGCCCCGGAGGCCACTCCCACTGGTGCCGTGGGTGACAGGGAGGCCACGCCCCCCGCACCAGGCAGCACAGTGGGGGCCCCAGAGGCCACTCCCACCGGTGCCGTGGATGACAGGGAAGCCACGCCCCCCACACCAGGCAGCACGGTGGGGGCCCCAGAGGCCACTGCCACCGGTGCCTTTGGTGACAGGGAGGCCACGCCCCCCGCACCAGGCAGCACGGTGGGAGCCCCAGAGGCCACTCCCACTGGCGCCGTGGACGGCTGGGAGGCTACGCCCCCCAAAGCCGGCCGCGCCGGGACCCCCGAAGTCGACCGAGAACCGGGTCTACTCACAGGGGCCCCTGGACCAGCGGCACCAGCTCTCAGGGGCATAGCACCCCCTACCGTCACACCCTTTGCCACAAAAAGCCTGGCCACCCCAGCTCCGGCGGCCGGCCCCAGGCTAGGCCACTCCCCCTCGGCACCCAGCGGCGGTGGAGCCCCCCGCGCTGACCCATTACCGGGCCCCTGCGCAGGGGGCCCTGACCTCACCACGGATTTTGCCAGGGGAGCAAGCCCCACCTTACGCTTATGAGCCGGCTCTGCCGGAGCCGCAGGCCCCGCACCCTTTACCTTACCAGGTTTCTGGGTCCCTAAAAGTGATCCAGATTTTTTAGTGGATCCGTGTGTGAGGGACCCAGACACCCCAGCACACGCCGCCGGAGACGCGGCCCCGGCTGTCGGTGCGCCGCCGACAGCGCAGGAGGCAGCGGCAGATGTACACGCCGCCTCCTGCACGCCAGCAGGAGCACCAGGTGCCAGGCCAGACCCCCTTTTTACAGGGGCTCCAGCACGAGCACCACCACCAATGACACCCACCGTCGGGCCGCCCTCCGCGCCATGCTCCTTATCAAACACCTCGGACCCACTGCCTCCATTACCACAAACAGAGGCAGCGCTCTGCGTGCCATGGCCTATGTTCTCCCCGCTCCCTCGCTGTGGACCCACAACAGAGTCCAAGCCGGGGTGGGTGGCGGGTGCCGCACAACGGGACAAGGGGGCCCCAGAGAGGGGGACATACACAAATTTATGTGCAATAGATGTTTTCTTTTTTTATTTGCTTTTCTCTTCGTCCCCCTCCCGGGTGCCTCATCCTCGCAGATCTCATCCCCGAACGTAAGCTGACCAAAACGTACCGGGGACTCGATCTGCTGGATCTGCTGCATGATAAGGCAGCCCCCCTCACTGCTGCTACTCCCATCCTCCTCATCCTCCCCCTCGCTCCCGCTGCCTTCTGAAGGGCTAGAATCAGACGGGAGAGCCATCTGCTCAGGGGCTATCCCGCTATGTGATGCCTGGAGATCACTTACCAGGCCACCAGGCGGTGGGTAGGGTGCGACCTCCTCCACGCATACCTCTTCCTCCTCCTCCACCGCCTGGCCGGGGCCCTGCGACCCCTCCAGAGCCACACCGGTCATGGCTCTGAACTGGTCATCATTCCGCAGCTTCTCCATGAAGGGTCCACTGCCTGCCAATATGGTGCTCCTGCGGTCCTGCAGCTCTTGGATGGCTTGCTTGATTTTCCGGACCGCGGCGGATAGCTCAGGCTTCTTGGTGCCAGAGGCCCTCTCGGACCTCTCCTGAGCTACCCTCAACTCCCCCCAGAGGGAACTTAGCTTTTTTGCGGTGTCCTCATACTCACAGAGGTGCGCATGGACACGGGAGGCATAGGTGACGGTTGCCTCCCTCGCCACCTTGGTACCCCAATCAGGGGGCACCGCTGCAGCACCTCTGCTGGCACTCGACCTACCTCCAGAGGGAGGAGCTGCCGCGGTCGTAGCCTCGGGGGTCCTCCGGGTCTTCATGCTGGAACCCCTGCTGCCTCGGCCTGATGTTGCAGCCATAGCCTGGTTGGTGTTCCTCCCACCCCCCGCCGGCTTAGACCGGAGGCCAGTCCCACTCTGAGCCTTCTTTCCTGGGAAGGGGGCAGACAAAAAGTCCCAGATGGAAAAACAAACCTCCCTTCCCAGGAGCTCTCTCCGCACACAGCTCAGTACAGGAACCTCAGCCGAGTCCTGGAGTCCTCTCCACAGTACAACTCAGGAGTAACTACAGGAGCTCCTCATCACCAGTCCTCCCGTCCAGCACAACGTACACACTGCTGCGGCTGCATGGCTAATATCCACTGGACTGAGAAGGCCCCGCCCCCTCCGGTGACGTCATGATTCCATGAAATCACTCCTCCCCCTCAAGAAATCTACTCCAATCTAGACGCTCCCCTGTTGCTGAGGCGTGGTGACGCTGTAGCTGGGTGATTGCAGTCAGAGTAGTGGTGTTTGGCGTCTGTACTACAGGTAAGAAGATGGGACTGTACCAAGGTGATTACTACATTCAGGACAATAAGTAGCTAGATGTAGGTGTGCAGAATCCCACTCCCAATATTGTCAGGGTCTCTCACCCCCTCGTGTTGCCGGCTGTCAGGCTCCCGCACCCCCTCGTGTCGTCAGCTGTCAGGCTCCCGCACCCCCTCGTGTCGTCGGCTGTCAGGCTCCCGCACCCCCTCGTGTCGTCGGCTGTCAGGCTCCCGCACCCCCTCGTGTCGTCGGCTGTCAGGGTCCCGCACCCCCTCGTGTCGTGGGCTGTCAGGCTCCCGCACCCCCTCGTGTCATGGGCTGTCAGGCTCCCGCACCCCCTCGTGTCATGGGCTGTCGGGCTCCCGCACCCCCTCGTGTCGTCGGCTGTTAGGGTCCCACACCCCCTCGTGTCGTGGGCTGTCGGGCTCCCGCACCCCCTCGTGCAATGGGCTGTCAGGGTCCCGCACCCCCTCGTGTCGTCGGCTGTCAGGCTTCCGCACCCCGTCGTGTCGTGGGCTGTCAGGCTCCCGCACCCCCTCGTGTCATGGGCTGTCGGGCTCCCGCACCCCTTCGTGTCGTCGGCTGTTAGGGTCCCACACCCCCTCGTGTCGTGGGCTGTCGGGCTCCCGCACCCCCTCGTGCAATGGGCTGTCAGGGTCCCGCACCCCCTCGTGTCGTGGGCTGTCAGGCTTCCGCACCCCGTCGTGTCATGGGCTGTCGGGCTCCCGCACCCCCTCGTGCCATGGGCTGTCAGGCTCCCGCACCCCCTCGTGTCGTGGGCTGTCAGGCTCCCGCACTCTCCCCTTGTCGTTGTCTGTGGAGAAGATTAATACATATTTTAATTTTTCAGATTTTCTCTTATAAAACAAGATCCCTGAGCTTCTGCCTTTGACCGAAAAAATGGCGTCTGACAAGTCGCTGCTGTCTGCAGAAATGAACACAAGCATGGAGGAAGCGCTGTATGAACAGATGCTGATGAAGGTACGAAAGATGAATTGGAGAGGCCAGCAATCACCGGGTGAATGTCTCCTCCGTCAGCCGCCGGGGGCGCTGCAGTCTCCAACATTTACCTAATGTGTATTGTTGGCTTTAGACCCCTCATAGTTGTACTATTTTGGGGCA
Organism: Phyllobates terribilis; assembly: GCF_046119375.1. Taxonomy (NCBI): domain Eukaryota; kingdom Metazoa; phylum Chordata; class Amphibia; order Anura; family Dendrobatidae; genus Phyllobates; species Phyllobates terribilis. The sequence goes on from NW_027362772.1 coordinate 81,024,557, forward strand.
GGAAAAATCAGTTTGCAGAACCATCCTGTTCATGTTACTCACTGATTCTCACTTGTTGCCTCATTTCAGGCCAAACAGGAGATACAGAGCAGAATACCGAACTTACCAGAAAGCAGACAGATCAGACCCCAGCCGGGTGAGATGGGCGTCCTCTGATTATTATCCAGATTACTTTGTGCATATTATGTGACAGATACCACAGTGGGGCAGTGGGGTCTTATTGACTACAACGGTCACATGATGCAACCAATGTGGGGGTCACATTGTTTTTTCTTTTGCAGTTGATTACATGTAAATGCTGCTTGGCTTTTGCCGATTTTATTGTGTTTTTGTTCACTTTTTGGTTTTATTTTTGTGTTAGGTTTCTGCATTAAAACTCGCACATCCAAAAATACCGAAATCTTTATTAACATCTGCAAGTCGAACCAGATCCCAGCGCCCCCGGACCTGATGGAGCAGGAGTTAGTCAGCATCCTGGAATCTGATGATCCCTCCGGCTATCGAGTCCCCATGAGCCTTGGAGAGCCCCACGTTGAAGTTGATAATAGTACGTTTTTTTGTTTTTTTTTATTTAATACAGCGCGTCTCTTTTTAAAGGGGTAGTCCAGAGATATCCTTAAAGGGGTTAAAATAGCAAGTATTACAACTTACTAATCCTCAATGGTCAAAGGTGCCATCTCCACAGGTTCTGGTAGGTCCACTTCAGTTTGACATCTTGTTGTTGACTTTTGAACTTTTTTGGTTTAGATTTGGGACTTAAAGGGATTGTCCACTACTTGGAGTCCCCTTTAAGAACTTATACCACTTATTCATAGCAGCCCTACTAAGGTCAGTGGGTGAGTCGGCACCGCAAAGTATCTAAGTCCTGGTGCACTTTGTCCTACAGGTGGAGGCGGCTGCACGGCATACGACATAGTGATTAATGGCACCTTCTTTGAGAAAATTAAGGTAACTGCAATTGCTTATTCTGACATACGAGCTGTCTGCTCTCCTTTGTGTCAGCTCCTTACTTTGTATTTTTTTTTATTAGAATAATGAGCTTTTCAGGGAATTTTTTATCACCGTGGCCATGGATGGACAAGAGAACAAGTACGAAATGGAGCTGTCAAGAGGTAACGACCACATCACTGATATTTTCCTTGATTTTTCCATCGACCACACAAGGACTTGTTCCTTCATGGAGCAAGTTTACCATATAATATATTGAAAATGTTTATGTACCAACCTGTTGTATGGCACCGTATCAAATGCCTTTGAAAAGTCCAGATAGACAACACCAACTAAGTTTCCCTGGTCCAACCTAGAACTTACCTCCCATAGAATCTTTTCAGATTAGTTTGCAGGACAGATCCCTCATAATCATATGTATAGGTTATTCTTATTGAGGTGCTCCAGGTTAGTATCTCTTAGAAAACCCACAAAGATGTTGCCCACAGTACAAGTTAAACTTACCGGCCTATAAATTCCAGGCTCACATGTTATCCCCTTCTTGAATATTGGTACCACATTTGCTATGTGGGTGTAACGCTGGTGGATATAGACCCACTGCCCCACAGGAGGGTTGTGACTAGGTGTCTACTGGGTCTCCACTAGAACCTCTGGTGGTGAGGATAGACTGGGCTGCCGGTAGACACCAGGTACCACTTCAGGGCAGTCCCCGGGACTGCAGCAGCATTCCGGAGGTACCAGGGTACCAAATACAGGAGAGCTAAGATAAAGACTAGGTCAGACAGTCTGAGATCGGGGCAGGCAGCACAGGTTCAGGATAGAGAAAAATGGCAAGGGGGACAGGGGTTTTTGATACCAGAAAACTCTTTTAACGCTTGCAACCTCTGTTTCTTGACTGCAACTCAAACAGTCGAATCAGTCAGTAAGAATTTAGGGCACTTCCATTGTGATATTTTGCATCAGCATTTGTTAGCAGACGCCAGGAATGGATCCAAAACAGAAGAGGTGAAAGTGTTTCAGTTACTATTTTTCACTGTGTTTGTTCCCCTCTGGTTTTCAGCTTACAAATACTGATGTAAATTAGTGCCAAAAATACTCACTGTGTGAATGAGGCGAGGAAGCTGCTTGTAATACTGTAATAGAAGTCCTTATTCTGAGGATGAGTGCTGTAATTCTTGTCTTCTCTGCTCCATCAAACTCCCCAGAGCAGGGGCAACCCCTGGGGCAAAACTGCTGGCGGCAGATGTCCAGACGTATGACTCAGTGATGTTTGATGGACCCCAAATCCCAAACAAAATGAATCAGACACATACAAAATAAATACACAAAGCATTGCAATTAGGTGTCAAACGTTCTCAACTTTATTTAAATTTACATGACACCGAAAATGGCACAACCCTCGACTCACGAAGAGTCACCCTCCAGCGCTCAGGAGAGGAAAACCCCCTGTGGAGGAAACCTCTAGAGAACCATGGCTGGAGGGCTGCGCTTCCCTTGCGCTTAGAGAGTTAGTGCCGATATATGACGGAGTTTTAGAATTTGTACATATTTACAGAGAACGACATAACAAATATAGACTATAATTGTGATAAACTGGATGTGGGAGAGATCTGGCTGCGATATCTGTCACCACATTTATTGCTGGAACGAATTTAGTTGATCTGATTTCCCAGGTGGATCTACCACTTCTCCCTTACAGATCCAGCTCCGTCTCTCAAGAAGTTGGGTACTTGGTTAAAGGGGTTGCTCATTATGGATAACCCCTAATAGGATGAGTATCCCCTTCCCCTCCCAATTTATCACCCATTAAAGTCAAGGATCCATCCATGAACTCCCAAAGAAGAGCAGCTCTTTGTACATAGTAACAGAAGGGGATCCTGTTTTGGGGACCCCCCCTCTGTTACCTTCCCATGCCCCCGGGGTGTCTAAGAAGACAACCCCTTTCCCTGCTAGAACCTCCAAATTACACCAACGTTGGCACATTACGTGGGGTGGTCAAGCTCAAGGTCCTCAGGCGCATCATCAGTAATGGCGCTGATCGTGGCAGCGCGGCATTCTTTTATGGAATCTTCTTTATGACACTTGTTTATGCCCTCACAATAGTTGTCATGGTTACTACAAAGGCTATTACTGATGCAGGATCCAAGTATTAACCCTTTCATCATTGGTAATTCACTTTCATTATGGAGGCAACTAACTGCACTTGTTACCAAGCAGAAGTCTTATCATTACGGCTTCCCTTAGGCACCATAAGAAATACAGATTATAGAACATGCGTACAAGTGTTTCAGGAGTGTTTTGCACTTTTTAGATCCATAGATTGGGCTTATAACTAGCACTGTACAAAGCCAAAAATTAAGAGGAAATTACTTGTAAAATAATATTATAGGGAATTGCATTTCAAGCATTTTCCTAATGTGCATTCTACATACTTGCATAGTTGCATAGGTTGAAAAAGTTTGAACTTTAATGTCCTAGGTCTACCTCCAAAGTTATACATTTTCTATTACTAGATTATTTATAACCCACAATGTCATGTTTTGTTAAAAAAGTATCCAGCCCTTCTATAAATGCTGTTATACTATCTGCCATTACTATATCTTGTGGTTGGCATTCCACAGTCTGACTGCTCTATCTGTAAAGAATCCTTTCCTATTAAGTTGCCAGATTCGCCTCACCTCCGCTTGTTATGAATGTTCCTGGTGCTTTGTAAGGTCCTGGAAAGTGATAAGTCATGTGCCAGTACTATGCATTGACCACATATGTATTTATACATATAAATGTCTATTTATGAAGGAGATGATAATTACCCTTCATAGAGGTGTTATGATCATTCATAAATTGCTTTCATAGGTTTGATCTCCAGGATTAGGAGAGATTTGGGGTGTAAACTTAATAAACAATGAGTAAAACATCAAAGCAAACGAAAAAGGGTTTGTGACCCAAACTGGTAGGTGAGACCGGCTAGCCCCATATTATACGAGGTCACAACCAGGTTTCGCCTGAGGAGGGCAGCACTAATGAGTCCTCAGGAGCGCATAACCCTGAAATATGCAGCGATTCTACACTACCCATTATAAAAGGGTAATATGCTACTTACTACCATGTTTTAGCTAAGATACAAGGCATACTTGTAAGGAGAGATGAAAAAGGTGATGGGGAACAACATATAAATATACTGAGGAACGCTATACACTAGTGGCCAAAATTGAGTCAACACCCCCAAGATTTACGAATTTTTAGCATTTTGCCAATACAAATACAAATTTCATGAATGTTTTTGATTTCACAGTAAAGTTTTTAAGTAGAAATAAAATCTCATATAGAAACACAATATTAGCAGGAAATTTGTTCATTTGTCAACAAATTGGACACTATTGTCACTCAGATGACTGTGGGAGAAAAGCCATTTATTTGTCCTATTTTCATATCTAACACTAAATGTTATTACTCAGTTGGACAGCCCTTGGCCTTGATGACTGCCTGGCATCTACTTGGCATGCTATCTACCAGTTTGTGTAAATCAGATGGTGTGATGATATGAAGCCATGATTTGATGATGGCTGCAATGAGTTCCTGCTTGTGTGAAGCCCGCTGTTTTGACACCTCTCTTTTGAGGCAAGCCCAGAGATTCTCAATAGGATTGAGATCTGGGCTGTTTCCTGGCCAATTCAATAGCTGGATATTTTTGTCCTTGAACCAAGAGAGACATTTTTTAGCTGTATGGCATGGGGCTCCATCTTGCTGAAAAATAAACGGTGTCCCTTCACTAAATACATCATGTGCCGAAGGAATGAGTTTAGGCTGAAGGACTTCCTTGATGTCCTTTTCAGCATTAACTGTTCCTTCAATTACCTGCAGCCTACCACCTGCATCTCTGGACACGCAGCCCCCTACCATAACACTCAGATGCTTCATGGTGGGTACTGTACCCTCTGACAACCAGTCCTCTCCAGGTCGTCGTCGAACGTAGCAGACACCGTCGCTGCCAAACATGGGTAGGCGTGTCTCATCGCTCCATATAACATTTCTCCATTGTTCAGTGGTCCATTTACAATGTTCTTTGGCCCACTGCAGACGTTTCTGACGCTGTGAGGCATTCAAAAATGGCTTTTACCTGGTATTCTGGCTCTTAACTCCGCTTTTACCAATCGTCGTCGAATCGTCCGATCGGACACTGTCAAGGGAAGAACATTTCTGCACAAAAAACGTGTCGCTCGGCAGGAAAATCCCCTTGATATTGCGTTTTTTGAGATTTTTTTTTTCCGTTCTTTAGAAACGCTGCAAAAATACTGAAACAATAAACATGAAACTGCTTCAAATCTGCAAGGATTCACTATTCCTGCTTTTCCTGGTACTATCAAACATAGCATTTTTGGGAACTTGGAGCTCTATATTACAAATATGTCCGTCCCTCCAGTTGAAAGAAATTAACATTTTCCTGGAGGGAAGTTTATATTTTACATTATGTCAGTTTTTGTCTATCGATGATAAAGTGCAGTTTGCAGCAATTTTTATTGTGACATATACCCAAATCATTCACGAAAATATTTCACATTCAACGCGCGTCGGACGGGCCTGCGTGCTCTCACATGCCAGGGCTGAGTTTCAGTTCCAGTCCGACCCTGTTAATCATCTATAGTTTCCCTTCAGAGTGGAAAATGCTGAAAAATCGGAAGTTCCTGGGATCCATTTTTGAACAGAATATCAGAACCAAATCAAAACCGATGATTCAGGGAATGGACACAATGTCCCAACTCTAAGGTACAAGTCTATGGCATACAGTCTGTAAAAGACGACAGAGTAGGCTGCTGTTGAGCATCGGCGGCTTCTCTGATGTTCCTCGCTCATCTATGCAGTACATGGTCGGCCATTCAATTGATTGGATGTCTTATAATACCACATTTCCCCTAGGGACACAAAGTATGAAGAGCTCCACTCCTCCTGGTGATAGGTTATACCCAACAGATGGGGCAGCGCCACTCCTCGTGGTGATGGGTTACACCCAACAGATGGGGGAGCGCCACTCCTTGTGGTGATAGGTTATACCCAACAGATGGGGGAGCGCCACTCCTCATGGTGATGGGTTATACCCAACAGATGGGGGAGCGCCACTCCTCGTGCTGATGGGTTACACCCAACAGATGGGGGAGCGCCACTCCTCATGCTGATGGGTTACACCCAACAGATGGGGGAGCGCCACTCCTCGTGCTGATGGGTTACACCCAACAGATGGGGGAGCGCCACTCCTTGAGGTGATAGGTTATACCCAACAGATGGGGGAGCACCACTCCTCGTGGTGATGGGTTATACCCAACAGATGGGGGAAGTTACAGAATGGCTTGTTATGGTGCAAGAACATTGTGGACATTGTTTTTTTGGGTTTTTTTTAACTATTTTGCCTTTATGTTCTTTATTTTTTTCCTACAGACCCTCCCAGCTAATGTGGCACCCCAGGGGTCTGGTTTCCACAGTAATGTAATGTTATGTCTGAGAGCAGGTGGGAGGTCCTTTGGTCAGGGATCCTGTGCATGCCACACCTCCTGCCCAGTCTTGGGAGGGGAAGGACTTCCCCTATATAAACCCGGGGCTGAGGCAGGGTTAGAGAGTTCTGAGAGAAGAAGACAGGGAGCAGAGCTGCTCTATGGGCTCTGCTCCACAGGCAGGCCCTGGCTGGGGCCTGAGCCTGGAGAAAGAAGACAGAACAAGAGTAGAGAAGAGAAGCAGCATAGCAAGAAACATCAGGAGCTCTGTGGGGAGCAGTGTTACAACGAGTCAGGGGCTGGCAGCTGCAGAGCTCGCCCTGACTGAGAAGATTTCTTACCGGACCCGGAGTCCGAGGCTGTGGGGACTAACTCCTACCCAGCAGCAGAAACCGTCCGGCAGAGGATTTCAGGTCCTCTGGCCCAGAAGCCCGAAGGCACGGTCACACGCGTGGGACCAGCACCGCCATCGTGGAGCGGAAGCCATTAGAAGGCCCTGAGTCACCGGCCATACGGGTGAGCACCACACGGTACACTCAGGGACGTGGGCTACTTATACCCGCCTCTAGCAAGGTAGCCAGAAGAGTACAGTTAGTCTGGGAGGCCTACAGCTCCGCCTGGCCAGGGGAGATCCCATCTGCTCAAGGACTGACCAGGCCCCAATCGCTAGCCAGTACTCCGGGAGGGTCTATCTTTGTCACCAGTAAAGACCCTGAACTACACAGTACCGTCTCCGAGTGGTTCCTGCTACCCCCATCATCCACGTCGGCTGCCCTGAGGCCATACCCCTCCCGTTGGGGGTTATACCATCCACGCTGCACAATCCTACCACCGGCCTCAGCGGTCTGCCCTGCAGCAGCAGCTCCCTGGCTGCACTCAACGGGTGGCGTAGTCATCTAATATCTACTGCTATAACATCGCCACTTAGTCTGACTCCCTGGGCATGGACCGGGTCACCGCCACGAGACTACAACCCTCAACAGATCCGGCTCCGGGTAAGCCCCCGTGTGCGAGATGCTACGCGACACAGCAGGCCCAGGGGCGCGTCAATTTTGGCGTAGTCGGCAGGATACGTGCCCGCAACCACCGGGTACTGCGTGCCTGAAAAAGAGACTTTTAAAACTTACCTGTGGTGAAGATTCCCGCCATCCGGCGCCATCTTCAGCCTTCTTCCCGCCATCGGTGAAGATTCCCGCCATCAAGCGCCATCTTCAGCCTTCTTCCCGCCATCCGTGGAGTTTTCCCGCCATTGGACGCCATCTTGAGGACGCCGCGCGGGAAGAAGAGGGGCGTGGACTCCGAAAGCGCGCGAGAACTGAAGCCCCGCCTCACGTCCGGACGTTGCGTAAGGTCCTGGAAGGAGCCCAGCAGACGCCGACGTCACAGGAGCGCGACGGAAGGTCCTCAACCCTGACGATCCACTGCGGAGCCGCGGCCTACGGAAGAGGATCATCGCAAGGTAGGCCACGGTCCACTAGGGGGGAGGAAGATGTCGGATACGGAGGAGAGCTTCACTGCCTCAACCCCCGCCAGCGTCACCGCTGCTGCAGTTATGCCCTTCACCATGCCCTATATCCCGGGAGCAGCTTGACTACCCCAGTACTCAGGGGAGTCACATACCCTGCATGACTTTAGAGAAAAGCTGGATAGCCTCTTCCAGGTGTACCCCCTCACAGAAGAGCAAAAAGTGAGCATCCTGGTGGCCCAACTAACCGGGGCAGCCAAAAGGGAAGTAAAATCCTGGCCACCTGGGAGGAGGACTGTCGCAGGAATACCAACCCGGCTGAGGGACACCTTTGATGCCCGCACCTCAGCCGAGATCAAGCTTAGATTCTACGGGTGCAAACAGCGGGCACATGAGAGTATAAGGGACTATGCCCTGAACCTACAAGAGGACCCGGACGGGTCTGAAGACTATCCTCAGGAGGAGACAAGGAGAGGACACCGCTGCTGAAGGGAAGTAGCATAAACTGGAACTGTAAATAGTTACTCGTTAGGGTACAAGAACTGCTGCTAACTAAAATATGGTCCCCGTTGGGACAAGTGTGAACTGTTTCCCGTGTGTCCCTATCCCTTACCAGGCTGAGGACTGTGAGCAGCCATTCCTTATTCCCACAGGCTGAGGACTGTGAGCAGCCATCCCTTATCCCCACTGGCCAAGGACTGAGAGCGGCCACCCTGTACATAGTTGGAGCGTAACCCGGGATGGACTAAAGACTGTTAAGGACTCGGGGCAGGACAAACCCCTACCTGGTTACGTCTCCCTGTTTTGGTGAAATGGACACCTTGCTTTTCTTCAGAGACTGCACCCGGTTGCGGACACGCCGTGACCATCTTTATGTGATTTTCTTGTTGTATTATTAATGTTTATATCTTGTTATGTTTTTCTAAAATTTGTTTAGTCCCGGAGTACTAAATTTTACTAGGGGGGAATGTGGCACCCCAGGGGTCTGGTTTCCACAGTAATGTAATGTTATGTCTGAGAGCAGGTGGGAGGTCCTTTGGTCAGGGATCCTGTGCATGCCACACCTCCTGCCCAGTCTTGGGAGGGGAAGGACTTCCCCTATATAAACCCGGGGCTGAGGCAGGGTTAGAGAGTTCTGAGAGAAGAAGACAGGGAGCAGAGCTGCTCTATGGGCTCTGCTCCACAGGCAGGCCCTGGCTGGGGCCTGAGCCTGGAGAAAGAAGACAGAACAAGAGTAGAGAAGAGAAGCAGCATAGCAAGAAACATCAGGAGCTCTGTGGGGAGCAGTGTTACAACGAGTCAGGGGCTGGCAGCTGCAGAGCTCGCCCTGACTGAGAAGATTTCTTACCGGACCCGGAGTCCGAGGCTGTGGGGACTAACTCCTACCCAGCAGCAGAAACCGTCCGGCAGAGGATTTCAGGTCCTCTGGCCCAGAAGCCCGAAGGCACGGTCACACGCGTGGGACCAGCACCGCCATCGTGGAGCGGAAGCCATTATAAGGCCCCGAGTCACCGGCCATACGGGTGAGCACCACACGGTACACTCAGGGACGTGGGCTACTTATACCCGCCTCTAGCAAGGTAGCCAGAAGAGTACAGTTAGTCTGGGAGGCCTACAACTCCGCCTGGCCAGGGGAGATCCCATCTGCTCAAGGACTGACCAGGCCCCAATCGCTAGCCAGTACTCCGGGAGGGTCTATCTTTGTCACCAGTAAAGACCCTGAACTACACAGTACCGTCTCCGAGTGGTTCCTGCTACCCCCATCATCCACGTCGGCTGCCCTGAGGCCATACCCCTCCCGTTGGGGGTTATACCATCCACGCTGCACAATCCTACCACCGGCCTCAGCGGTCTGCCCTGCAGCAGCAGCTCCCTGGCTGCACTCAACGGGTGGCGTAGTCATCTAACATCTACTGCTATAACATCGCCACTTAGTCTGACTCCCTGGGCACGGACCGGGTCACCGCCACGAGACTACAACCCTCAACAGATCCGGCTCCGGGTAAGCCCCCGTGTGCGAGACGCTACGCGACACAGCAGGCCCAGGGGCGCGTCACTAACTCCAAGCAAGTCCCTCATCTCAGAAGTTGAAAGGTTTGGGTTACTTTGAGGTTTAATGCATGCATTTACTTTTTTTAGAATCCCATCTTACAAAAGATATAGGATATCCAACTTCTTGGACTCCAAGAATAAGGGGGCTGCAGCCTGGAAGTAACCCCGCTGCCCTTTTTAAAGAATATGCTGGAGTGGGGCAGCTACCCGGATATTCACTGTGCAGGAAAACTGCAGCTAAGCCCATTCACTTTTCTGGATCTATGCTGTCGTTCCGCTGCACAGTGGAGGCCATGATGCCAATGTGCAGGGAATGACTGTGAAAGGGGCTGTTCCTCATTACAAGCATCAGTGCCACTTTATTATATTAGAGATTGACCCCAACAGATCATAAATTGATGGTGTACTCTTTAATATACTGCTTCCTTCCTTTTTTTATCAGTTCACCCGTGAAACCAGATTACATGATTGTGGCGGAACCTCCTGTAGGACACCCAAGTTTTCTGGTGGCTGAAATCTCTTTACCTAAAGTGGTGAGACCCTCAGATGTGGTTTAGGATTGTGATCTTTTTGCATTTCATGTGATTTCCAATAGTCTTCCCTTATTAAAAGTCTGTGCCAACCTCGTGCTACCAGTCCTCCTCTGCCAACTTTTATCATCACAGCTTTGATGTGTCCACAGTAGCCAATTGCTGGCAGTTGTGACACATTTGCTGGATGATGATGATATAATTTTTTTTTCATACCATGGTGGGTTGTTTGCAAGCTATTGGAATGGGAAAGAATGACTCTGTCACCAGAGAACGACTGTTCAAACCAAGCACAGACGCCCGGTGCTTCACAGCGGGACCAGTCATTTATATAAACCTTCCCCCCTGCTTGTTTCCCCTCCATCTCCACCATCACCTCTTCTTTGACAGTTCTGGCTTCATAGATCCAGAGAGGAGATAGAGGGAAAACAAGCTGGTGGGAAGATGTATATATTATACTAGATGGTGGCCCGATTCTAATGCATCGGGTATTCTAGAATAGGTATGCGGCCGACTGGGCGCAATGAGCAGAGCTGTGTTTAAATTTTGCGCCAAAATCGCTGATTGGTCACGGTTGCCGGCCTCGACCAATCAGCAAAGCGGTGTTAAAATTTGGCGCCTAAATCGCAGATTGGTCACGGCCGGCGGTCACGACTAATCAGCAGAGCGGGGTTTAAATTTGGCGCCAATAATGCTGATTGGTCGCGGCCAGCGAACGTGACCAATCAGCAGAGCGGTATTTAAATTTGGCACCAATAATGGTGATTGGTCGCTGCCGTGACCAATCAGTAGAGCTGTGTTTAAATTTGGCACTAATAATGCTGATTATTCACGACCGGTAACCGCGACCAATCAGCAGAGCGGTGTTTAAATTTGGCGCCAATTTCTCTGCTTGGTCGCGGCTGGCCACTGCAACCAATCAGCGAAACGGTGTTTAAATTTGGCGCCAATATGGCTGATTGGTCACGGCCGGTGGTTGCGACTAATTAGCAGAGCGAGATTTAAATTTGGCGCCAATACTGCTGATTGGTCGCGGCCGGCGACCGCGACTAATCAGCAGAGCGGTGTTTAAATTTGGCGCCAATATTGCTGATTGGTCGCGGCCGTCGACCGCTACCAATCAGCAGAGCGGGGTTTACATTTGGCGCCAAAATTGCTGATTGGCGCGTCCACCAGGTGCGAACAATTAGCAGAGCGGGGTTTAAATGTGGAACCAAGATCGGTGATTGGTCGCGGCCGATATTTAAAATTGGCGCCCAAATTGGTGATTGGTCGCGGGCAGCGCCCGCGACCAATCAGCGATTTTTAACACAAATGGACCTTTGTAACACCATGCGGATACTGTGGGGACATCAGCGGCTAGGGTGTGAAGGGAGACCGGGGAGCGGCGCTGCGGGTCAGGATACTTCTGCTCCGAGCGCCCGCTCATGTCCCGGGTTCTCCGAGCGGAAGTACCCGCACAGGCAGCGCCGCTGACATCCATGCGGCTAGGGTGTGAAGGGAGGACCGTGGAGCGGCGCTGACATCCAATTGGTCGCGGCCGCTATTTAAATCTGCCGCACAAATCGGTGATTGGTCGCTGTCTTGGCCCGCGACCAATCACTGATCTTGGCGCCAAAGTTAAACACTATTGTGCTGATTGGTCGTGGACGCTGCCCGCGACCAATCACCGATTTGGGCGCCAAATTTAAATATCGGCCGCGACCAATCACCGATCTTGGCTCCAGATTTAAACACCGCTGTGCTGATTGATCGTGGCCGATATTTAAATTTGGCGCCCAAATCGGTGATTGGTCGCGGTCAGCGCCCGCGTCCAATCAGCACAGCGGTGCTTAAGTTTTGCGCTAAGATCAGTGATTGGTCGGGTCCGAAGACCGCGACCAATCAACGAATCGTCTTGGTGAGGACCGGGGAGCTGCGCTGCCTGTGCGGCTACTTACGTTGCGAGACCCCGGGACATAGCGGGCGCTCGCAGCAGAAGTATCCCGACCCCCAGCGCCGCTCCCCGGTCCTCCCTTCCGCATGGAGGTCAGCGGCGCCGGCGGTCCTTCCGCTGCTACCGGCCGGGAGATAAGCGCCTCGCGCCGCTCATCTCCCTGCTGCATCTCCGTCCCGCAGATGGGTCCAGCGGTAGGGTTCTTTCTGCTGTTGCCGGCCGGGAGATGAGCGCCTCGCGGCGCTCATCTCCCGGCTGCATCGCCGCTCCGCTCCGTCCCGCAGATGAGCCGCTAACGGCCGCCATCTTTTTTCAGAAATCCCGCGGCGCTGATTGGCCGCTGCCGGACCAATGAGCGACGCGGGATTTCCTGGACAGACAGACAGACAGACGGGATAAGACGATTATATAGTAGATTATTTAATTATATAGTGCCATTGATTCCATGGCGCTGGTGCATATAAATGATGTTATAATGATGATATAAATGATGAAAGAGGCTTGTTGCGATAGTGTAGAACACGCCGCTCTTTATTTTTTCTATATTAATGCGACATTTGGAGGAATCGCACAGAAAATGCTTTAAATGTATTTATTTTTTAATTTGATTTTTCTCATGTCCATGATTCACATTGCGTTAAATGAGGCATAATGAAGATTAAGAATGTTTCAGCTGTATCCTTCATCAGACAGGATAATGTAGCTTAAGGGGACCCACTTGGTTAAATATAGGGGTCAGTTCTGGTCTTCCCAAAAAGCAGATTAAGTAGTCACCACACGGGAATCTGGTGATTACTGGGTTTGCTTTTGGGGACCCCAGATTTCTTCATATAACCGACTGGGCCTTCTGCCTAATGAAGGCTACATTATCTGAAATTCTGGTACCATTCATTATGCCTCACTTAAAGGGGTTGTCTGGCACTTTAATATTGATGATCTATCCTAAGGATATTCCATTAGTATTAAAGTGGTGGACAACCCCTTTTAATGCCGTGTGAATCATAAAAAATATTTGAAGCATTTTCTGTGAGCAGTTACTCCAAGTGTCAGATTTAATGTATGAGACGTCTGGAGCTACACAGTAACTTCTAGTTGGCCACATATCAAGATAAAAGTTTAGATTTTTGTGCACTTGTTGGTTACAACTTTCTTTCCCGTACAGAAGCATTCAGCGACATAAGCGTTGTTACCACGCTGGTCTTCTCTTTACAGTCTTCTGCTAGATCTCGTGTTGGACTTGGGTGAAGACAGAATAGTCTTAGTCGGACGTCCCGATTTGTATCATCTAGACGTCTTCATTCCTTACAATATCATCCAAGAACAAAGTGGAGCTCAGTTCAACAAGGACAGTAAGGTGAGACTATAAAGCAAAGTTGGACATGTCTTATAGCCCATTCTGAAATCTCCTTCTTAAAGAGGTTCTCTGAGAAAATGTATAAAATAAAATTTTAAAAAATGTATACATTTATTTAGCAAAAATAAATTGTTTTAATTAGGGGATAATTCTATGTGAATACTTTTATGTCCAAGAATGGCAAAAGTATTCTCGGAGTGATACCTTTACTGGCTAACAAGAAAAAAAATATATATATGCAAGCTTTCAGAGCACAGAGGCTCCTTCTTCAGGCAATATTACAAATGAATTCATAACATTTGTAATCCTGCCTGAAGAAGGAGCCTGTGTGCTCTGTAAGGAGATTTTTGTGTACTCATCGTCAAATCTCTTTCTCTTAGCCTCTAATTGGGGGACACAGGACCTTGGGTGTTATGCTGCTGTCCACTAGGAGGCGACACTAGGCTTAATCTGAAAAAGATTAACGGTGGCTCCTCCTCTGCAGTATACACCCCCTGACGGCATCAGCCATGTTCAGTTTTGTGCAAAAGCAGTAGGAGGAACGTAACATGAATAACATAATTATGCCTATAAGAAGGCTACCGCCCAGTGGAGAATGTGTGTCACTTCTCGCATCGCCTGGGCACTGCGGGTCCCCCCTTGGTGATTTACGTATGCCACAGCCGTGGCATTGTCTGACTGTACTCTGATGTGAGTGGCTGCCAGTAAATGATGGAAGGCTCTCAACGCCAGGAGAATGGCACGAATATCCAAGATGTTGATGGGCATGGTCGCTTCTGTTGGGGACCACTTGCCCTGTGCTCTGTGGTGCAGGTGTACCGCATCCCAACCCATCAGGCTCGCATTGGTGGTCAGAACCTTCCATTGACTCGTGAGAAAGGATTTCCCCTTTGTTAGTGAGGTTGGTTTGAGCCACCAGTGCAGGGATCTCTTGGTTGATGACGTCAACTGAAACTCCCTGTCGAGGGAAAAAGGATTCCTGTCCCATGACTTGAGGATGGCTAGTTGGAGAGGCCTGAGGTGAAGCTGGGCAAATGGGACCGCTTCTATTGCCGCCACCATCCTACCAAGGACTCTCATGGCAAACCGGAGAGACTGAGGGGGTTTGCGAAGTAGGATGCGGACCCCTATTCGGAGAGGCAGTGCTTTGTCCTTGGGGAGGAGTACTAGACCCTTGAGGGTGTTGGATAACATTCCCAAAAAGGTCAGAGATTGACTCGGGGTTGGTGATGACTTTTTCAAGTTGAGCCGGTGCAATTGGTATATGGAGGCATGCGTCTTGAAAGTCTATGGAGGCGAGAAATTCTCCCGTCTCCATGGACGCAATGATGGACCGAAGGGACTCCATGCGAAAGTGACGTACCCGTACTTATTTGTTGAGCTGTTTTAGATCCAATATGGGCCGTACGCTGCCTCCTTTTTTGGGGACTACGAATAGATTTGAGCAGAACCCTTGGAAGCGCTTGGCCGTAGGGACCGTTACTAAGACACCTGCTTGGAGAAGTAATGAAACCGCGTGGTGGAAGGCACGAGCCTTGGCTGGCGGTTTTGGGGGAACAGACAGGAAGAATCTGTTTGGCGGGTTGGAAGTGAACTCTATCTTGTATCCTGAAGACACTAGTTCCCTGATCCACCTGTCTTCTGTAATAGGCAGCCAGAGCTGGTGAAAGAGCAAAAGACGGCCGCCTACAGGTGGGGTGTCTTCCAGAGTTCGTGAGTCATGATGAGGAGGAAGTGCAAGACTTTCCTCCCTTAAATTTTGACTGGCCTGCCTTTGTTTGCCAGGTTTTGTCCGACTTTTGCGTCGACCTCGAGTTGTCCCAGCGTGGAGCGCGGCTGTTATTCTTTGCTGGTCGTGAGACGGATCAGCCGGAAGAGTTCCGAAAGGATCGGTAACGTGCCTGATTGCGCTTTTTGTAAGTGTGTTTGGGCTTCAGTTGGGGGAGAGAGATACTTTTACCCCCGGTGGCGTTGGATATCATTGTGTCCAACTGTTCACCGAAAAGCCGACCACTGAGGTACGGGAGGTGAGTGAGGGACTTCTTTGAAGCTGCATCTGCTTTCCATTCCTGCAGCCAGAGGATACACCGAATTGTGATGAAGCTATCCCGGCTGCACCCATTGCAGAATCCAGAGCTGCATGGAGCTTGTAATCTACCACGACTGCTATTTGGGCCGCTTGGTCCGACAGTTCAGGGGTAGGTATTTTGTAGGCCAGTTTGTAAATTTTGGGCCCAGGCCAGGATTGCCTTGGCAGCCCAAAAAAACTGAGGCGAACGTGAGAGCCAGGGAGGCCCCTGCGGCCTCGAAAATTGAACGGGCCATGCGTTCCACCTGCCGGTCTGCTGTGTCCCTGAGGGTTGAGCTATCTGGCAGAGAAAGTGCTGCTAGTCTGGAGACTGGAGGATCCACTTCAGGTGGATCTGTCCACTTTTTGGTGACCTCCTGTGGAAAGGGGTACCGCGCCTCCAGATATTTGCGATTAGTAAACTTTTTCTCAGGTTGTGAGAACTGCTTTTTAAGGATCGCCTTAAACTCTGGGTGGTCAAAGAACACCTTAGGCGGTTTCAGGACTCCTTCAAAGGAAATTTTATGTCCTGGTGTCTCCAGGGGTGGATCGGAGATGTCCAGCACCCAATGGATAGATGAGATTAAATCATCAACTAGCACTGTATTGCCCGGGCGAATAGGGATCAGGGACCCTTCGGTTTCCTTGTCTGAGTCTGAATCACAGATGTCTTCCGAATCCTGTATCTTGCTAAGGCGACTCCTGCTGGGAGAACCGGAGCGGAGACCTTCTCTGGTCGGGGATGGCTGTGGGGATCTGCGTTGTCTGTCCCTGTCAGGGGACGGTCTAGATGAGCTGTGAGTACGGTGTCTCACACTGGAAGGGGATGACCGTGTGGTATGGGATGATGCAGATGGGGCCAGCGATGCAGAGTGGCTTTGCAGAGGGGGCCAGCAATGCAGAGAAAGTTATAGACTTCACAGCCGAGTCGAGACTGTAGCTGTAATTTTATCCCACCTTAGTGTGCTGTAGTACAGCGCCGGTAAAATCCAAGATCCTGTGCTCCCCAGAGACCAGCTGGCGACCGGTATGTGAAGCGTTAACTTCCTTCCGTTCTCCCTCTGCTGGTTAATGGCCGCCGGAGTGTGGAGAAGAAAGGGGGCGGAGCGCTGGAAAGGCGGCCGTATTGCTAGAAAGCGCGCCCTTTCAGTTCGTCTCCGCCCCCTGTATGACACTGTGTAGTGTCATATTGGTCATCCGGGGGGCGGGGCGCGGAGAGTGGGCGGCGGCTTCAGCTAGGCGGTGTAAATTTAGAATGTATGCCCAAAAGGGCTGCAGGCCGGCGCGGTAGTCCGAGGGGGTACCGGATCTGAATCGGACCCCCCCCCCGGTTTTTAATGGCAGGAAAGGCGGTGGGATACTATATTAAAAGGGAGCCCTTAAAGGGTTCCTCTGAGGCACTGTAGCGCTGGTGCCGGCAGAGAGACAGAGCTGAAGCCAGCCTGTGTCTCTGTGTGCCCTTCTGCCAGTACTGTCCCCCGGTCCATCAGGAGTCTGCAGCGGAGCTGCGATTCCTGAACATTGGTGCAGAGCGACAGCTACTGGGAGCTATATATTGCTGTCTGCACAAATCCTACCTGCGGTGTCTAAACCTAATGCCCCCATGAGGGGGATTGGGGAGTGTCAGGCAAAATGTATTTTTGTCCTAGTTTTAAAAATGAGAGATGTCTTAAATCTCCATCCCCTGCTCATTTAGAATGGTCCTACATAGAATTCACTCTTGCTTTCCCCAAACAAGGAATTTTTATTACCGCCATAAAACCTCAGCCAGAGCAAGCATACTGGTGTAAACTGGAAATTCCCTCCAAAATCCTATTGTCTAACTGTACAAACTTTTAATGTCGAGTTTAATAATGCACATGACTGTCACAAACACAGGGACCACATTTTTGGGATGTTCACCTTTTTCCAATTATGCCGGTATATCTTACATAACTGGGAAACCACCAGAAACCCAGGAAATGGGTTCTGATATTTGATATCCATCTTCATGAATATTGGTGACGGCAAACATGATGTATCCATCTTGGATGTGAGACCCCCCATACCAAGATATGAAATCTGAAGGCTTTTTATGTCTTAGGCAGCTGGGTGGGTTCACAAAACCGTGTGAGGTAAACAACATGGGTGTCTCCTAGTGTTTTGGCCCCTTACTAAAAACCAGAACGGACATTTTACTTCATTCTTAACCAGGGACGTCAGACGCAAGCACTCTTCGCTGCATGGAGGAATCACACCTAGTTTCCGGGGAGCCGTGCACCCCACACAATCTGAGACCATCACCTCGTGGCGCAGGTTTTGCTATTATTTACCCCTTGTATTTTAATAACTGTTTTATGCATATATGTAAATTGTCTCTTTTATAAAATCTTGTATATCTTTTGTAAACACTGCCCACTTTCGGGAGTATTTCATTATTATTTACCAGCTTCGTTCTTCTTGTCCTATGTCGAGCAAACACGTTCCTCACCCGCTAATTCACGTTACCTAACAGGTACCCGATCAACCTGTTAAGCGATCGGTGGTGGCAGTATACCGGTATTTGTGATATTGTGGTTTGAGGGTGGCTGGACGGAGGTATATATACGTTCCTGGAAGGAACTGGTGGTATATATACGTCCTGTCACATCACGTGCCACAATAGTCGACATAAATTAGAGCAGCTGCGCCCGTGCTTATCCTCGGTCAATACCGTGGTTGACCAGCAGGATAAGGGGGCGCCAGAGGGCTGCAAGGTCTGACCAAGTGTTTTTCGTGACAGGGAGGGTGCTGCCTTCACAGTCAGGAGGCTGTAATCCTCCCTCGACCTCAACCCAAGACCAAAAGGAATTGGGGAAGGAGGGGGGGTCTCAACTTCGAACCAACACCCGAGGGGCTGGGGAAGGAGCGACATGGTAAGGAGACGTCTCGACTTCAACTGTGCACCCCTAGAAGGGGGCAGAGGAGGAGCCATGCCGGGGGTCTCTCCAGAGACCCACTTATCTTCATTTGTAACTCCATGGAAAAAGAAAAAATCAGAAATAAATGGAGTAAAAATCTTTAGGTGTGCCTTCTTGCGACACTAAGCAAAAAACTGAACATGGCTGACGCCGTCAGGGGGTGTTTACTGCCGAGGAGGAGCCACCGTTAATCTTTTTCAGATTAAGCCTAGTGTCGCCTCCTAGTGGACAGCAGCATAACACCCAAGGTCCTGTGTCCCCCAATGAGGCGACAGAGTAATATATTTTTTTCTGGTTAGCCAATAAAGGTATCACTCCGAGAATACTTTTGCCATTTTTGGGCATAAATGTATTTACATCAAATTTTCTGGCTAGCACGGTACCACAATATAAATTTGTACTGTACATCGCAATTACAGGATAATAATTGCTTATGGACATAATGGCCAACGATGTCAGCAGCCATCCATCCTAGATGGGTGAAGGTAAACTGTTTGAGACGGACATCTCTGACCTACCTGTCGGAATCAAGAATTTGCATCTATGTCATCGATTGACTGACTGATCACGTCCATGAGTCAACATGCTGTAAACCTGTCATGATGAGTGAGCAGATAGATAAGTTCCTGTCAGGGTGAGGGGCAGCATCCTATCACAACATATAGTTGCCCAGAGACATCTGAATGCATCGGCTTTCCTTTATGCCATTCATCAAACATGTCGTATATTTTGTGTATAGCGAGTCACAAGCCTCGCACTGCTCTGCGTCTTATCATTGGTTCTATGAGCTGCAGTAAAACGTGACGTATATTCCAGGTGCTGACGATCACAATGCCGGTCCAGCCAGCATAGCGGTGGGCTCAGAAGATCAGCTTTGGAAAACGTTCCTCTTATATAGATCCTGTGGATCCTACTTACATTCGCTGCTGTTTACATTGTATGCTTACAATTCTATTTAGACTTCAATATGACTCCAGAATAAATTTTTGTCTTTCTTATACTTGCCGTATATTTTTCCCAAGGAGGGAGTTTAGGTATTGTGCTTTTTTCTTTTTTTTTTTTTATTTCTACTGTAATATTTCATAATATCTGTGAATAAGTCTTGAAAATAATTTGCATTGAAAAGGTTGAGATCCTCTGAATCTACATGGATTTTTAGGAATTAAAAATCTACAGCAGTAAATCTGCAGCAGAATTTAAATTTTGCACCATGTCTGGATTTAGTAGCAGCTGCCCCTTTAAATGGAATATGTCAGCAGGTTTTTGCTACCCCATTTGAGAGCAGCATAATCCGAGGCCCTGATTCCAACGATGTATCACTTACTGGGCTGCTTGGTGTTATTTTGATAAAATTACAGTTTTTTTTTCTCATGCAGATCTCTGAATGCTGAGCTCTGTATAATAACCCCACCCACACCACTGATTGGCAGTTTATATACAGTGTACACAGAAAGCTGCCAATCAGTGGTGGGGGGCGTGGTTGGACTACGTGGCAGCAGGTTTACTAGTCCTCTAGTGATAATCTTCTGCTGATAAAAGTGTGATTTTTATCAAAACTACAACAAGCAGCCCTGTAAGTGAGACGTCCCTAGAATCAGGGTCTTTGTCTCTACATCATGCTGCTCTCAACAACAACCAATATATAGTACATCCGACAAGGGGTCAATGTGTTAAAAAAGAACTTTATTATAACAATTTGGGTACATGGCGGCAAAAGAAAAGAGCACACACACATATATATAGTAATACCATATAATAGTGAGGAGGTATAATGTAAATATTTGAATTGCAGAGACATCAGGGCTGGATAGTAGTAGCTCCAATTGTGCTAATGCATACTGATAGTATATCCTAGGTCACATAGTAAAAGGATATAATCCTAAATAATAAAAGCCAATATAGGCATTCCCAAGATAATGACCTTTTGGTATATACATATATCAAGGGTTGTATTATATCCAAGTAGGTTAATTCCCAAGTAACAATAATGTTGCATTGGATTCATTCATACCTGGTATATATTGTCTGCACGTCTTGCAATAGCTCTGGGCTCAATGGTCCTACTCCTAGTGTGGCGCTCACCCCATCATGCTGCTCTCAGAATAGCCAAGAAAAACCTGCTGACAGATTCCCTTTACAAATAGCTGAAATGGCTCCTAGATACCAGAGAAGGAAAACTTTATTAAAACGGTTTTGTTTCCTAAATAGAAAAGCAAATTAAACACCACTGGATAATGTGGTGTGTGAAACCGTCCATTGGATTGCTGTTTCGGGTGGGCTCAGGAGCAGAGCCCCCATCCTACACAGCCGACATCTTGCTGTAACAGCAGCGGCCAGAGCGGAGCGTGAATCACTGCTGTTTAACCATTTATATGCCGTCAATCACTGATGACAAGTTAAATAGCGCAATCGCCGGTACGCTATGCAATGTTACTAGAATTTTTTTTTTTACTTTTCCATCTCCTTGAATTACTTGTTGTGGTTTGCGGATCCATTGACTGGCCAAGTGGAAGGGCTGCAGCCGATCATTCATGTACGTAGCAGATACACATTTCCATGTGTAAATAGGCCCTTATAGAAATCAATCAATAGAACGTATACCTGGATATCTAGGTTTATTCTTTGCATACATTTAAAGAGGTATAAGTCATGGCATATTACTAGGATGTCATTCTTGGGGGTCTGACAGCCTAATTTAGAAAGAAGTGGATGCATTATTTTCCCCTCACCCATTACAACACACCTTGAGAGAGGGATCCGCCCCACCAAGGACAGGAAACCGTCTGAAATAAAAGGGCGGTACCTCTCCCTTGCTTCAGTTGGTTTCCTGTCCTTGATGGGAACCTGTCTGAAGAAGGGTGTCTTCTTACCTGGGCCCGTTCCGGTGTGGAAGTGCGGGCACCTGCCTGTGCACCGGGTTCCGGGTCCCAGAAGCGCCGTCCGCGGTTCCCTGGAGCCGTGTTCGAGCAGGCGCATGCGGTTATGAGGGCTCCGGCTCCCCGCAGACCGCTGCGCTGTCCTCTCCCTGCCGCAGGCTCCTGGGTGGTCGCACGCTGGGAGCAGTGTCTTCCGGATATGACGCGCCTGACGTCACGGCGCGGTGCACGCTTGGAGAGGCGTGCCCGATGACGTCGGGGGCTGCACCCGGAACCAAGATGGCGGCGCCCTGTAAACGCTTGCCGGCCATTTTTTTTCAAAGATCGGCCGGTGGGTGTCAGGAGGGGGGAGGACACATGGACCGGAGGAGGTCCGGATGTGCCCTATTTAAGGTGGGGGCCTCCTGACAAGCGCTGCTTATACTCAAGCTCGGGTGTAGCAGCTATGGCAGACCAGGACAGCTAGGTGCAGCAGCAGCTGACCCCTCCACCGCATCAACGCCAGCGGAAGAAGCAGTCGGACACCTCGCACACGGACGGCCGCTCCAGCAACCGCAGCGGCAGCAGGAGGAGTAAGGTGTCGGACGCTTCAGGGCCATCCAGAAGGGATTCATCTTATGTCCCGCCACAGCCTCAAAATCCGGTACCCTTTTGTGACTTCAGGGGTGAGTGATCTTCGTGAATGTCACTTAATAGTAATGGAAAGTTATTATGTCCTTCATTCCTTAGGAAGAAGAGTAGCGGCAAAAAGAACCCACTGGGTTTGTTCCTTATGCCAGGCCCCCCTTTCCATAGATTGGCAGAAACAGCTTTGTGCAAGCTGTATTAACCAAACGATAGCGGAGAGCACCCCGGATTTCGCTTCTAATTTGAGGTCCGTAATCCGTTCAGAGGTGCAGGATTCCCTGTAAGGCTTACTAAAGTGGAAAAAGAGATCCCATAAAGATATCTCCTCTGACTATGATTTATCCTCCCAGTCAGAGGATCTTTGCCTCGGCATCCTCCTCTTCATCAGACAGTGGTAGGCCCTGTTTCCCTATTGAGGATACTGACAAGTTGGTCAGAGCGGTCAGATCTACCATGGGGTTGAGGGAGGAGAAGGCAGCCAGGTCCCTGGAAGATATGTTCGCAGGCCTGGAGGAAAAAAAGACGCTCCTTTCCAGTGAATCCCCAAATTCAGACCCTTATAGACCTGGAATGGAGGAAGCCGGAGAAATCAGGAGTATTGTCCTCATCCTCTAAAAGGAGGTACCCCTTCGAGGATAATGTCTCTGAGTCCTGGGACAAAATTCCTAAAGTTGGCGGGTCTGTCGCCCGATTATCCTAAAGATCGTCCCTACCCCTGGAAGATTCGGGCAGTCTAAAGGATGCTCTGGATAAGAAGGCAGATTCCTTCCTGCGTCACACCTGTGAAGCAGCAGCAGGGGGCCTGAAGCCAGCGGTAGCAGGCACTTGTGTCGCTAGGTCACTTATGGTGTGGCTTCAGCAATTAGGAGACCAGCTAAAGGATAAAAAGATGTCCAGAGATAAAATCCTCTCCAATCTGCCTTTGCTACAAGCAGCATCTGCTTTTTTGGCCGACTCCTCAGTGGATTCAGTTAAACTCGCTGCCAGGTCTGCAAATTTGTCTAATGCTGCCAGACGAGCCCTGTGGCTCAAGGGTTGCCCGGGAGATCTACAATCTAAGCATAAGCTTTGTTCTCTTCCTTGTGATGGTAAACTTTTGTTTGGCCAAAAACTGGACGAGTTTTTGGAGAAGGCTGGCGACAGAAAGAGAGGTTTCCCAGGGTTCACGGGGGAAACAAAAAGGTCCTATTTTCGGAAGAAGAGATTTAACCAGGGTCGCCCTCCGGGATAAAGGAAAAGATGGGAGCCCAGATCTAAAAAGGACTCTGGTTACATGCTTGGAGGACCATCCTCCAGTTCCAAAAAATCTCCCCAATGACGCGAGGCTAGAGGTCGGGGGAAGGCTTTCCCATTTTATCCCAGCTTGGGAAGCCATCACTTCAAATCCCTGGGTGTTGGATATCATAAAGAACGGCCTAAAGATACGCTTCTGTCAGGTCCCTCACCGAACCTTCATGATCACCTCCAGGAGGAAGTCCAGGGAGGAGCAGATGGCTCTAGAATCAGAGGTATTAGACTTAGTCAACAAGCAGGTCCTTCACGAAGTTCCAGTTTCACAATGGGGAGGGGATTTTATTCCCCCCTGTTTGTGATAAAAAAAACAAATGGGTCCTTAAGGACCATTGTCAACCTCAAAAGTCTAAATCAGCTGATAATCAACCAGACTTTCAATATGGAATCAGTGAACTCTGCAGTGAAACTCTTACACCACAATTGTTTCATGGCAGTCATCTACCTAAAAGATGCCTACTATCACGTCCCAATCCATCCAGACTACCGGAAGTACCTAAGGGTAGCCCTGTTCATCCAAGGTCAATTGAGACATTTCCAATTCACTGCCCTACCTTTTGGACTCTCGATAGCACCGAGAGTATTTACAAAGGTTATAGCGGAGGTGACAGCTTTTCTCCGAATCAAGAACGTGGTGATTGTTCCCTATCTGGACGACTTTCTGATAATAGGGAAATCGGAGGACCACTGTTCCTCTCAACTTTTAGAGGTCCAGACAGCTTTATATCACCTGGGGTGGTTAATAAATATTCAAAAATCAAAGCTATCCCCCTCAAGGACTCAGATCTTTCTGGATTTGACCCTAGATTCCCAACGCCAATCCTGTTTCCTCCCGGAAGACAAGGTTTGCAAAATAATCAGCCTGGTCTCAAGGGCAATAAGGTCTCCCGTGATGTCCTTGAGAGAAGCAATGTCCCTACTAGGCTCCATGACTTCCTGTCTCCCGGCAGTCAAATGGGCCCAGAGTCATATGAGGCTTCTTCAGTGGGAGGTCCTGTCGGCTCAGAAATCCTTCAACGGACATATAGGAAAAAAAACTCTCCGTCTTTGGAGACAGTAAACTCCCTCTCCTGGTGGACAAACAGGGAGAATCTGACCGCAGGCTTACAATGGTCCAAACCAGTCGACCACACAATTACAACAGATGCAAGTGGCTCCTGCTGGGGGTGTCATCTGGCAGAGTTCTCAGTTCAGGGGCTCTTACTACGTCACAAAAAAGAAGCGTCATCAAACCTAAAAGAGCTTTTGGCCGTGGAGAAATCCTTGATAAGCTTCCTTCCCCACATACAGGGTCGCCATGTCCAGATCAGGTCCGACAATCGGACGACAGTGGCATATATAAATCACCAGGGAGGAACAAGATTTCACTCCCTTATGGTAGTGGCAAACAGGATCCTGCATCTAGCAGAACAACATCTCCCATCCCTCAGTGCTCTTTTCATCCGGGGGTATAAAATTCAAGAGCAGATTTCCTCAGTCGCCACACTTTAAGACAAGGAGAGTGGCCTCTAAACCCGATAGTCTTCCAAAAGATTATCCAGATATGGGGGTCACCGGACATATATTTGTTCGCCACCAGGGCGAACAGGAAGGTGGAGAGATTCTGTTCACTAAATCCAACAGAGAATCCCTATGCTGTAGACGCTCTCCACATTCCCTGGAAGTTCAGGAAGGCCTACGCCTTTCCACCGATAGTGATGATCCCGGCAGTTGTGAGGAAAATTCGGGAGGAGGGGGCGAGGATAATCAGATCCCTGGGTCCTGCCTGACAGGCCGGACCTTCTCATCCAGGGGCCAATATTCCATGCACAAGCCAAAGGTTTCCATCTGGCGGCTTGGAATTTGAGAGGTTGTTACTGAGCAATAGGGGGTTTTCACCAGGCCTAGTTTCTACCCTGTTGGGTAGTTGAAAGCCCATAACAACTAAAATTTATTCCAGAATCTGTTGAAAATTCCTGGATTTTATAGACTCCCCATTGTCGGATAAACCTCCAGTTAGAGAAGTCCTAGAGTTTTTACAAAAGGGACGTGACCTAGGGTTGGCTACGGGAACACTTAAAGTTCAGGTGTCCGCCCTAGGGGCGATCTATAATTGTAACCTGGCAGGGAACAGATGGGTCTCTAGATTCATTAAATCCTGTTCCAGAGCTAAGCCAGTTCGGGCTCTTCCTCCCTGGGACCTGAATTTGGTTTTAAATGCACTCTCTGGCGACCCATTTGAACCCCTGCAGGTTATCTCTCCAAAGATCCTCACCCTCAAAACCATCCTCTTTGTGGCCCTAACGTCGGCCCGTAGGGTGAGTGACCTGCAGGCCCTTTCTGTTGATCCCCCATACACCCAAATTCATGATGACCGGGTCGTCCTGCGTACAGATCCATCGTACCTTCCAAAAGTTGTATCCAGATTCCACTGTAATTGTACTTCCCTCTTTCTGCAGTAACCCTAAAAACCCTGGGGAGGTTAGGTTCCAAAATCTAGATGTTAGAAGGGCATTACTACAGTACATAGACATGACTAGTCAGTGGAGGAAGGACAAGTCCTTGTTTCTGGCCTTTCAGGGGAGTAGGAAAGGTCACGGGGTATCAAAGGGAACTATTGCTAGGTGGCTTAGGGAGGCCATTTGTCTAGCTTATACATCTACAGGTGTTCCGGCACCGGACGGTATTAAAGCTCATTCCACCGGAGCTGTTGCAACCTCCTGGGCAGAGAGAGCAGATGTCTCGATTGACCAGATATGTAAAGCTGCTACTTGGTCTGCACCATCCACCTTCTATAAGCACTATCGGTTGGATCTATCCTCCTCTGACCTTACCTTTGGGAGAAGGGTACTTCAGGCGGTGGTCCCTCCCTAGGGTGCTCATATTTTCCAAAATTCTCTCAAGGTGTACTGGCATGGGTGAGGGGAAAACACCAAGGTTACTTACCGGTAGCCAATTTTTCCTGAACCCATGACAGCACCCGTAGTCACCCCCCCCCCCCCTGTCTTTCTCACGCCCTGGTGAAGCACTTTACATTTTGGGTGATATATATATATAGTAGGTGTTGGTTATGTGTCTAACCTTTTCTGGAGGTCCTCTCAATGCTCTGTAATCCAACTGAAGCGAGGGAAAGGTACCGCCTTTTTATTTCAGACGGTTTCCTGTCCTTGGTGGGGCGGATCCCTCTCTCAAGGTGTGTTGTCATGGGTTCAGGAAAAACCGGCTACCGGTAAGTAACCTTGGTGTTTTTTTTCACGCTCCCAATTTAACAATTTGAGTACAGTTAGATCTATTGGGTTTTTTTGCACTATGGGTGGGTGGTTGGGAGCACAGCTGTGCAGGAAAAAAAAAAGCTTATAGGTTCTCAATTCGTTCATTCTTGGGATCGGTGGCAGAACCAGAGGTCGGACCATCACCAATCAAGATATTATATCCCTTCACACTCATCATTGCTCCCAATTAACAATTTGAGTACGTGCATATTTTTTTAGGGTATTTTTGTGCAATGGGTGGGAGCACAACTGTGCAGGAAAAAAAAGCTGATAGGTTCCCCATTCCTTCATTCTCAGAATCAGTGGATGGAACATCGCCAATCACAATATTATATCCTTCTCACTAATCGTTGCTCCCAATTATCAATTTGATTACGGTTATACCTATTGTTTTTTTAGGGTTTTTTTTTTGCACTGTGGGTGGGTGGTTGGAAGCACAGCTGTGCAGGAAAAAAAAAAGCTGATAGGTTCCCCATTCCTTCATTCTAAGGATCGGTGGTCAGACCATCGCCAATCACAATATTATATCCTGGCAATATGCCATAATATTATATACGGAGTTGTCCTCCTGGCAGTTGCCGTGATCCTCTATTCCTTACCTGCTACCTCTATACTGTATATGAAATGACAATATGTGAGAAATATTAATAATGTTGCTCTCATTTTCTAAAAAAAACAGGTTGGAACACAAACTCTCAATTAGTTGTTTTTTTATTTGTTTACCAATCTAAAATGTCCACTTTGAGGCACCAGAGATAAATGCTGGCATATAATGTACAATGCTCCCGTCCCTAGCAGTTGGCGTGTATCAGGCGACATCGCAGGATCTTCAAGTAGCTGTCAATCTTGTGGGAATCTCTGCGGAAACACTGAAGCAAGTGGTAGACGGGGAACACGTAGGAATCGCCCTGTGGTGCCGTTACATCGATTGGTCCAAACCACTGGGGGTAAACGTGTTCTAGATCAGTCAGCATCTGCAATAAACAATGGGTGAATGTGGGTGTAGAATTTGGTTGGAGTAAAGGTACAATCTAACACTACAATTATCCAAACGTTGTGCCTATTACAGCATTACCACCAGTCACAAGCAAACTCAATATCTTCCTAAAAGGAAAAATATTGTGGATGGACATGCTTTCTAAAAGGGAATCTGTCAGCAATATGATGTAGGTGCTGAGACCCTGATTCCAGCGATGTGTCACTTACTAGTCTGTTTTTAGCTGTTTCGATACAATAAGTGTTTTATCAGAAGGAGATTATCACTACAGGACTAGGGGTCTTGTGCTTCCTAGTCAACCTGCTCTAATACAATCAACAGTGATCGTATCAAAATGACAGCATGCAGACCAACAAGTGACATATCGCTGGAATCAGAATTTCTGCCCCTACGTCATGCTGCTCTCGGATTACATAAAAACCTGTTGACAGATTCCATTTAAAGAGAATTTATTGTTACACTTATTGCCGCTTCTCAGCAACTCTACTTTTTACTTAGTCAGTTCCGCTTTGGTTTATACTCGTACCATATAGCCTAAATTCATGACCTACGTGAAGGAAGAGAGGATGTGTGTGATAATAATGCTGCTTACTCTCCAGAGATCCAGTCTATTCCTCCTTGAAGAATCCTGGTGTGCTCCTCAGCTTCTGTCACTTTTTTCTCCATGTTATTTGGCGCCCCCATGGACAAGTACTGCAGGGGTTGGGTCCAAGAGCGCAATCATTTCTTTCTAAGGCTCAGCAAGTCTTCGTGCTGTGGAAGCAGTAGACATCAGTTAGGAGGGATATCAGGCTGAGAACATATAGAAAATCATATGCCGAAAAGGGAATGTACCAGAAGTTGTGGATGCAAGAAAATGCCCATGATTCCACTCCTCCGGGTCACACGAAGTGATGCAATACCCAGTGGTTGGTTAAGAATCCATTTATTTAGAAGCTAAAATAAGAGGCGTTTCCTGGACGTCCTGTCCACTTCATCAGTGCATAGCTTGTGTCCGGTATAGCAAGGAGTGGACATATATATACAAAAAATGTGAAAACAACTGGCACCAAAACAATGTGGCCGTTAAGGCAGAAAAATACAATCAATAAAAAGGCAGAAATTTGAGTATCCATCAATGTATATATGCATCGGGAATAAAATATTGCTAGCATGATTAAAAATTAATTAAAAACCGATATAGTTCAATGCAAAAAAAATATAATAAATAATTAAAATATATATACAATTCCTGAAGCAGGAATTGAACCTGGTGTATTGCAATCAAATGGATCATGTTTAGATCTTAATCATGGTACAACCCTCTAAGCCACGGGTGCTCATGTATATTGTGATTGATCTTGTTCTCATAGGAGGTAATAAACGGATATTAGACGATATATCTAACTTATACCTACATACTAAACAAAATAATTTTAATTCTTCTTATAATAGAATATGTGATCGTATCGGCAACATGAATAATTTCTTTAGGAGTATGTCCGTATTATCGGTGTAGTACTAGAGAATAGTCGTGCGCATTAATGTCCACTAGGTGGTATGATGAGCACTGAAAGTGTCCTAGGGAATGGTGCAGACTACTGGGAACAGAACGCAATGATCATAAGAAGAAAGGAAACTGAACTCAGTGAAACCCTGGATCGGGACAGTGGATCAAGAACAAGCCAAGACACATGTTCCTGACCATGTAGAGGTCAATTATATTTGTCAGTGCTTTCAAATAAAAACCTCTGATATTTCATTGAGACCCCAAGGTTTCCAAGTATTTAGTTGATCTATCCAGTATATCTCTTTCCTATTGAGACCCTGAATTCTATTGGGAGTGGTGCATGGAATATGCTCTATGGGCAGGATTTTAAGACACCCAAAGTCTTTATTGTGATGGATTGCCATATGTCGTGATAAACCATGTTTTAAAAAACCTGTAGCGACATTATGCCTATGAGAATTTAGTCTTTTATGAAAGGGTTGCATAGTTCTACCGCCATATTGCTTGGGACATGTGCATTCAATCAGATATATGACAGAATCAGTGTCACAGGACATATTACTATTTATTGTGAAGCGTTCATTGCTTGATGTGGATGCAGAAGTGTCGGCTCCATGAGTAATATTCATGCCGCACATGCCGTTCTTTTTGCCACATCTGGTGATGGTTTTATTCTTATTATTGATCTTGCTACAATCTAGAGTAGAAAGGGTGTGTATCCTACGGGGGGCTCAAATGTTCCTTAGAGTGGGGGCTCTCCTATACACAATGGAGGGTTTTTCTGGGATAATCTTCTTGAGTATCGGATCATTTAACAGAATATGCCAATTCTTCTGCAGAATATCTCTAAATGATTTATGCTGAAAATTCTATGTAGTGATGAATTTTACACAGCGCTCATAGGACATTTTATCTGAATTAGATTTTAATAGAAGTGAATTCTGGCTACAGGTGTCCCTTACCCTTTCACATGATTCGCCAACAAGATTTTTGGGATAGCCCTGTTGTAGAACTTTCTGTTTCAGCATACCTGATTGCTCTGAAAAATCATTTTCAGAAGTGCAATTCCTTCTGATCCTCTGAAATTGATTAAAAGGAATATTACGCAGCCATTTCTGGTAGTGGCCACTGCTGTAGTGGATGGAACTATTCGCATCCACTTGTTTAAAATAAGTCTTGGAGCAAATCCTATTGTTCTCTATAAATAAGGTCAGATCCAGAAAATGAATACTGGTGTTATTTGTATCGGAATTGAAGGAAATACCCCAGCAGTTGTTATTTAGAAAACTGGCAAGGGCTGAGGGTTCTGCGATGTCCTTATTAAGAATGAAAATTAAGTCGTCAATGTATCTTTTGTAAAATATAATGCCTTCCCAAAATGGACCCCCATAGATGAACACCAGTTCAAATATGCCCATGAAAATATTAGCGAACGTAGCTGCGACCTTTGACCCCATCGCGGTCCCTTTGATCTGATGGTAAGTGTGTTGGAGGAAAGTGAAATAATTGTTATTAAGGATGAAAGATAACCCAGATAGAATAAATGATTTGTGGGAGGACGACAGGCCGGTGTCTTTGGAGATCATATGTTCAACACATAATAAACCAATTTCCCAATCAATATTGGTGTAAAGGGATGTAACATCAAGGCTTAAAAATACAAATGATTCTTCCCATTGGATGTCCTTAGTAAGGTTGATGAGGTGGCTGGAGTCACGAAGGTAACTCCTCAACCTTTTAACATGGGGCTGAAGGAGAACATCAATGTACTCTGCATGTGTTGTAGATTGGCCATGCAATACACCAATAATATCACATGATCACGTTCTGTACGTGGACCGGAAATACATGTCCCACTGAGCACAATTCCCAGTATGTTGTATAGGGGGCGCTGTGCCAGGCCAGGATTTCCCCTCCTCGATGCAGTGTCCTACATCTTCTCCAGTACAGCTGCTCACAGATTAACCTTGGAATAAACCCGCAGCGTCCCTAATCCCTCCCCACTCACAATGTCGCTGATTACTGGACACACGGTCCCGGGATGGACGTCGTGACTTACCAGGGTCAAGAATCAATGGAGAAAAGACGACTTCATGGGAATGGGACCTGTTGTTAATTAAGTGCCAGGTTTTTATGTTTTGTTTGTTTGTTTTTTTTATGTATTATTATCTATATTAAAGTCTTGCAAATTTTCACACTGGCAATCATTGTACAGGAGGAGGAGGAGAAGGTGAGCTGTGACATCACCTATTGTGAATGGTGGATCCTGTGTTATCTACTGTATATAGAGGTGTTATCAGTCATTGTACAGGAGGAGGTGAGCTGTGACATCCTCTACTGTGAATGGTGGATCCTGTGTTACCTATGTGTGAGTGTGACGCTGACCGGCCGTGACGCTACTTCTGGTTTGCCGGCGGGAATGCCGCCGCATTCAAACCGCTGCCACGACTGAACTTGCACAACTATAAAAAGACCACATCTCCCCCTGCCACTATATTTAACCCCCTGGAATAAGCTAAATTGCAAAACGCGCGTCAGGGCCTGTACCACATCTTCAGGTAGTATCTCTTACTCTCTGCACTATGCAGCTATGTATTAATCTGTTTTAATTTCTACCCTGCCCAGTACCTTTCTGCACTATATTCAGCACGTTTTTCTTAAAGCTATTGGTCTCGCGACCTATTCTTATGAATTTACAGTATATATTGCTCAGACCTTATTTGTGTCTAGCAGGATTGTTTTCCGCTTAAGTACATTGCTATGTCCTCAATATATGTGCAGTCTGGGTACTCCACTGTGTAATTATCACACGATGTTAAGCACTTTTCTATCCTTCTACTTGTAGTTCTAAAAATGTAATTATTGTAATTTATGCTCATTATTGAATCATTGGTTGCATACCATTTCTTTGCAGGAATTTTTCCCCACTCTTACTGGACTTGTTCTCCGTGAAATACGTCTTAGGGCAGCTTATACATGCAAACTTTAATAGGAGTTGTTAATAGAAAATGAATTAATCTGTGCTGCTATAACTATACACAAATAGTGCTTTGGCTCCTCCATGTGGATCAGTTTGGTACTGCCAGTGGATGTGATTAATCCTGCTTGGTTTCCCCTTGTTTTAAGTATGTTTTATACATCTTGGTTTTGATTAATAAAATACTGTGTATGTTGATTCTGGGTGGCATTTGTTTCCATTCCTTTATAGGTTTTTGCAATTATTTGGAGGTGCCATGACAATATGGGCCGTTTCTAGGTTAAATCTATTTGGAAGAGAAGCCATTGAGGTGACCATATCAGTTGTCACCCAGCTTTCCCAGGACCTGATAAATCCAATGTCCACTGAAAGATTACATGTGCTGAAGATTATAGATGTATAATGGCAGCATCTAGTGGTCAAAGGCGGTATTGCCATTATCATATACTTAAGCCTCATTTACACTTTGCAGTTCAGGACGATCAGGTTACGTGTAGATTTGATTACATTATTCCGAAAGTGACCACTCACCCGTTGCTGGATTCTTAGTAGCGTACGTCTGCCTTCCATTCGGTTTTATCCATTTGCCACCGATAAAATGACCAAAGCTTCGTTCGTGACTGTCAAGCCAGGCCTAGAGAGGGAAAAAAACAAATAAAACCATAAGTATAAAAAGATAAAAATAAAATCATAAAATCAGGGAAAAAAAAAAAAGACTGATAATGAGAAATCAGGCCTCGCTCGAGAGGCGGCGCACACTCACCATTCGAGAGGCGGCGCGCACTCACCGCTCGAGAGGCACTTACGGCCAGTGGTGTTGTCACGCCACTGATTCCAGCTGTGCTCTTCCCCATACTGGAGGAAAGAGCTTGTAAGCGCTGCTCTCTTTGCCTTGGAGATCAGTCACCAACGATAGACTGCAGCGGTATCCGGTATCTTAGACAATGAGCCATTAACTATAGAATTAAAAATCCAAGGGTATTTAGCAAAGTTACCCGTTATCAAGAGGACTTTGACATTTTTTGGCCATTGATCATGATGAGAAAAAGCGTTTATTGCCCGCCTTTTGATGGAAACCACGCTTAGAAATGACCAGAGAGGGATTGTTTGGTTTAAAATCTTCTATTGTAAAAGTCGTCTCAAAAATCAGTAATCCACAAGTGAACCTCATGGCAAGTGCTCACTTTTCCTGCAGCGCCACCACAAGCAAAGTGAAGAATTGCAAGTGCTATGTGCAAATGCATATAAATCAATCACATTAGACAAGGTATAGTGCACAGGATTACACATCCAATATAGTCACAAAGAATATAAAGTGCTTATAGTGAAATAGGGAGCAGCAGGTATGACCTGAGTTTGAAAATAATGGCCCCAACGCGCGTTTCACACGATGCCTCTTCCAGGGGGATGGGTATCCTCCCATTTATTTTGAATGATGCTATTGTGGACTTGCTAGCTTTATATGTATAGACGCTAATACCATTTGGAATTACTTAGAACTACTGGCCTATGCATACGCTGCTAACATATGGAGCTTACTCTTGATTTTCACTATAAACTATAACTACTAGTGAACATCAGCTCCCTCCAGTGGTATAGTTTGATATGATCTTTTTTTTTTTTTTTTTTTTAAATTTTGCTAGTTATTTTCCCTTTTTAAAAATATGTTAGCTTTTTTTGGTAATAAAGATTATTATTTCTATGCTACTGGCTGTTTGCTTCCATTAAATTTGTAGGTTGTTGTTGTTTATAGGGAGGTGCCGTATATACTAATTGTGCCTGTAAGTAGGCTTAATGCTCTTAAAATGAACAGGCTGAGCAAGTGACGCACCATGTACTTGACAGTATTACAGCTCCTAGATACGTGGAGCCATCATGTGGGACAGATAGATTGTGGATTACAGCCTCCAGTGATATGGGGGACACGCGCTGCTCGGTCTTATCTTTAGGTCTCTTACACTCTGCAATCACCGAAAATCCACCAGACTGTGAAGGTCAGTGATGAAATACCATGAAGTGCAAACAGATTTTCAACTCCTTCATTCTGATGTTCTTGGGGGTGATGACCCACCGGACTGCGGGGGAGTGACCCCATATAATGAGAGGACAAGGCCAAGGAGGAAGACACAGTGTGTACAGATCATGGGGACTTATCAATGATACCGGGGAGAAAAAACATGGACCAGGGAGCAAGATTGTGACCACTGTAAAAGTCAGCATATATGCAGAGTTAGAAAAAGTTTATTTTTTCAGTAGGAAAAGTTATAAAACTTTTTAAATCACTTTATCAGGGAATTTGTCCTCATTCCTGTAAAAAAAAAAACCATGCTGGACAAAATAAATGAAAAAAAAAATTGTATTTAAATTACTATTTAAAGGGAATCAGAGCAGCATGATGTAGGGGCAGAGAGTCTGGTTCCAGCGATGTGTCACTTATTAGGCTGTTTGCTGTAGTTTCAATTCAATCTGTTTTATCACTTGCACAGCAGTCCAGTTAATTTGTAACTCCACCACTGATTGGCAGTTTGCTGACAGTGTACACAGGAAGCAGCCAATCAGGGGTGTGGGCGGGGTTATATACGGCTCAGCATTCCGAGATCTACAGCAGAGAAAACAGGGATTCTATCATAACTGCACCAAGCAGCTCAGTAAGTGACATCACCGGAATCAGGGTCTCTGCTCCTATATGATGCAGTCCTCAGATTACATAGTAAAACCTGCTGACAGATTCCCTTTAAGGGTAATCTAACAAAAAAAATCTTCATTGTGGCTGCACTGGGACAAGCATATTCATAAAATATTTGCCTTAAAGAACTGAAGATTTTTTTTTTTTTTTAGCTTTGAAGCTGCAGATCAACTTCAGACAAAGGGTTACAAGATGACGCTGGGCTCCTGGAGGCACGAGGATCCTGTTAAAATGTAGCCTGCACTGACTAACAAGAAAGGAACCTTTGTCCATTCCCGGTCATTGTGATGTATAGGGAGCCATGTACACAGGGGAGGCCGCGGCTCCCAGCCAATCCCTGCAGACCTGGGGGGCGAACGCTCTCAAGTCGCCTCCGTCACGCACTGCTATACAATACAGGAGCAACAGCGTTAACTATTTGTGGACGGATTTCAAAATTTTGAAAAACTTGATCAATTCAGGGCCCCATAGAAGGTAAAATCATTATACACTCGCCTCCCGCAGCCGCACCGCTTCAGCATTGTCAGCGCTGCTGCTACCAGTAGTGTCAAGTGACCACTGCAGCCAATGAGCCGTTGCTGATCAGCTGCAGCGCATCAATATTCCGTAAAATCGAACAAAATAGCAAAGGCTGCAGCCAGTCAATGGCCACTGATTGACAGTGTGGTGCCATGTAACTGCTGCTGCCAATCAAAGAGAACAGCAGCGCCGACAATCAGTGATGGAGGCATGGTTGGACCAGGAGGCACGAGACACCTCGTCCTGTAGTGATAATCTCCTGCTGATAAATCACTGATTTTAATGAAAAGGCAAAACACAGCCTAGTAAGTGACACATCGGTGGAATCAGGGTCTCTCCACCCTCATAGTGCTCTCAGATTACATAGCAAAACCTACTGACAAATTACCCTTTAAGAAAAGAGTGGCGATACAAAGTACCTATAAGACAAAACTAGAACTCTTCCAAAATGAAGAGAAACCCGTCAGCTGTTTTGGCATTCTCGTCAGTACAGGGCAAGGCTTTAAATTGGATCTTAGGGGGTACTGCAGACACCACTAGATTGTGAAGAGAAACATGCCAGCAATACTGAAGCAGCCGCCTATAAATGGTGCTTCAATCTTTTTTGAGGAGGCTTTAGCTGTACTTTATACTACATTCACTCACAGTGCACCCGTCTCCAACCAGTGGCAGTATTTTTGCCTTTTGGTGTATACCTTTTTTATCCCCAGGGAGCATTGCCTCGCTTTAAGACTCGGTGCATCAGCTGCTGTTGTCCACACCTTCACCACAAAAGACCCCTGTCCTGGAAAAATAAAGGGGCTCAGTTCCCTCCCCTTCTTTTTTTGACTTCCAAAATGCAATGATCTTGATTGGCCATTTTTTGTTTTTGGAATTAAGGAAGGAAAAGAGCTCACTGATACCAGAGCGGTCCTGTAATAAGAGTCCAGACCTCCTCTGGTATTAATATGAGCACAAACACTGCGCCCCTGCCGGAAGCTTCATGCAGCCATATATCACCAAGCACAATGCAGAGTGTCGGATGGAGTGGTGTAAAGCTATCACCACTGGACTCTGGAGGAGACGTGTTCTGTGCAGTGACGGATCACACTTCTCTATCTACGTCTGATGGAGGAGTCTGGGTTTGGTGATTCCAGGAGAACACGACGGCTCCTTTCTGATCTTTCTCAAGGAAAGAAGACGCCTCCAGGAAGTCGTGTACAAGTCATGTGCAACAACGAAGAGGAACTGGAGGATTACACAGAGCAAAACCTTACCAAGCCATCACGTGAATCTGATGAGGGAAACAGTCAGCAATCTGTCCTCAACAACCTCCAATCTGACCTCAATCAACATCTGGATCGGAGGTCTACAACTCCAAGAAATGGCCACATCATGGCATGATGGGTGTTATAGTTCCCCAACAGCCTTGAGTTACATATATAGAGAAGGATTCATCTACTGTTGAAAAAAAAATCCCTTGGATCCTGAAGTTATTTTGTTATTGACTAATGAAAACTTTCACAAACATTAAAAAAAAAAAGTTTCTAAAAGTTAATTAACTTCTGATGCTTAAATGTTTGATCAAAATTTTAAAAAAAAGTGTTTTTTTCTTTTCTTTCTAGAAACAGCGCCACTCTTGTCTGTTGGCGGTGTATGGTATTGCAACCCAGCAAGATGGTTGTACGGTCTGATACAGAGTGCAATGTAATATTACCTGGTGGTAATATCCAGGTAATGGAAACGGGCTTTGTATATAGACAGAAGGTGACGATTTGCCGGAGACTCTCTCACACCATTAAGCCGCATTCACACATTGGTGTTTGTCACCTTGTTGTGCATTATCCCAACTGACGCACATTTTATGGGGCTATTCTCTTTTTTCGTGGACCGAGGGTCTGCATGGACCAAATATGGGAAAAGAACGGAACAACAAATAAATTAAAAATACTTTTTTTATCACATTATGATTTATAAAAATAAATTAAAAAAAAATCACAAAAAAAATAAAAAAAAACTAAAGTCCCAGATTCATCATTTGTATATTTTTAAGTCACTTATTTATTTTTTTGTCTTATGGTCACCTATTTTCTTTTGAGCACGTGTTCAGAACTTTTGCCCAGAATAAAAAATGCTCTAATTTTTTTTTTCGCTATTTTTTAGTGCAAAAAGCCACAGGTTGCAACATTTCAGCGAAAAAATGCAGATGGACATTAAAAAAAAAACCCTCTGGGGTGGGAGATGGATACATTTAAGCAAAAACATCTGAGACCTCCAACCTGTGCCGACAATGGGAAATAAATAAATCAATTAATAAATAAATAAAGTAAATCAATAAAAAAAAATGGACATATAAAATAGACTTTAAAAAAGGCGCAAATGGAAAGAAAAATGCGATTTCAGGAAACTCATTCACTTTGCTGGTCCTATAAAATGCAGCGATTTTTTTTTTTCTCCTATGGAAAAATTGCAACATGTGAATACGCCTTTAATAAAACTTAATTGACAAAGTCAGAAGATTGCAAACGCATATAAATCCGGATGCATTTTTTTTTTTTTTTTTTATTAGCGGGTTTTCCCAAAACTTGTGTTGTGGAGTTCAATATCCGCGATGTTGTTCGTTTATTTTAGGCGACCTTGCTGCAAAAAAAAATGCAAAGTTGCAGAAATCTTTCCGTGTTCACATGCTGCAGTTTTTTTATGCCAAAATACATTTTTTTCTGATTATTGCTGCATTTTACCCTTTATTTAATGCAGATTTAAAGCTAAATTTTAATGCAATCTTTTATCACTAAATTTATTTATTTTTTACCAAAAAAAACGCACTGTGTGAACAGGCCCTTACAGCAGACAAACAATCAGGCAAGTTTAGATTATTTTTTTTAAAAATGTCGCAATATTAGAAGAGCACAATCACTGCCCTGAAAAAAAAGCGTCATCGCACGACACTTTTCCCATCAGTCTTGTGCACACCTGCAATTTGTAGCCTGCGGCTCTTACAGGTGATGCCGGAGCCCCAGAACACAGAGCAGCCCGCACTGACGCCTCACCTGCGCGACACTGGCGGCCTCAGGAGCCGGGCCGTACTGCATGGAGGTGAAGATCTCCCGCACTGACGGTCAGTCTGTCCCCGTAGAGGCGGCCATGACATTCAGCAATGAGTAACAGCCCGTCAGCCCAGCCAACCACAAGGGGGAGCTCTAACACTGCGGCGCTGCAGAGTACGCACGTCACTTCCGCTGGAAGAAAGTCATATTATTACACACTAACAGGATTGTAATCCTCCATTCACCGCGTCTGGTCCCTATAGGTGTTAGTGTATTTTTTTTATATCTGTAAATTGCTGCGTTGTGCTGTAAAGTACTGTGTGTCAGAAATAGTGAGGGGAGGGAAGGAAAAGGGTCAAACGGAAGTGAGTGTCCGACCCGGAAGTGTGCGCATGCGCGGACACAGCCTGTTGCTGAGGCGTGGTGACGCTGTAGCTGGGTGATTGCAGTCAGAGTAGGGTTGCATCTAGTTTGGAGTTGATTATTTGTGGTCCTCAAACAATCAACTCCATTCTAGCTGATTCACCATTGAGCCGTCTAGTTTGGAGTTGCTTTTTTGTGGTCCTCATTTTATCAGCTCCACTCTAGACGGATCACTACTGAAGTGACTGGATCGAAGCGGATATTTTGTGGTCCTCATTCCAGCATCTCCACTCTAGCTGATTCACTGGTGAAGTGACTGGATCGGGGGGATATTTTGTGGTCCTCATTCCAGCATCTCCACTCTAGCTGATTCACTGGTGAAGTGACTGGATCGGGGGGATATTTTGTGGTCCTCATTTTAGCAGCTCCACTCTAGCTGATTCACTGGTCAGGTGACTGGATCGGAGGGATATTTTGAGGATCTCATTCCAGCATCTCCACTCTAGCTGATTCACTGGTGAGGTGACTGGATCGGAGGGATATTTTGAGGATCTCATTCCAGCATCTCCACTCTAGCTGATTCACTGGTCAGGTGACTGGATCGGAGGGATATTTTGTGGTCCTCATTTTAGCAGCTCCACTCTAGACGGATCACTACTGAAGTGACTGGATCGGGGGGATATTTTGTGGTCCTCATTCCAGCATCTCCACTCTAGCTGATTCACTGGTGAAGTGACTGGATCGGAGGGATATTTTGAGGATCTCATTCCAGCAGCTCCACTCTAGCTGATTCACTGGTCAGGTGACTGGATCGGAGGGATATTTTGAGGATCTCATTCCAGCATCTCCACTCTAGCTGATTCACTGGTCAGGTGACTGGATCGGAGTTGATCTTTTGATGATCTCTCTGCAGCTTCTCCATTCTAGACAGTTCAGTTTCTACACTGAAGTTCCTCAAAAAATCACCTCCAATGTCCAGAATGGAGCAGATTCCCGGATCCTCATAGCCTGCAATGTAGTGGAATTGGAATGTACACACATTGTAGATATATATCAGCCTTATAATTCTAATGATTTCATGTTTTTATTTTTTAAGTACTTGCTCAAACTGTTATATTTATTACGTATTTCCAAAGGGCAAAATTTTATTTTTTTCATAATTAATTGAACTTGCATTTTATTATCGCTTTTTGTAATATAAATAATCACACACAGCGCTGATCATTCAGTTTTACGTGGGGAAAAACGTAACAGAGCGCAGCAACAGAGTCCTCATAATTTACAACATTGTATTGGAGTGGATTTTTTGAGGACCTTATTTGAGCAACTCCATTCTAGCTGATTCACTAGTGAGCCGTCTAGATTGGAGTGGGTATTTTGAGGATGTTCCTTGTAGCCTCCAATCTGTACTGTTTGGTGCTGAGGTGACTGGAATCAAGTTTTTCAAAGAGTGAGTGGAGCTTCGCAGGGAGAAACATAACAGAGCGCAGCAACAGAGTCCTCATAATTTACAACATTGTATTGGAGTGGATTTTTTGAGGACCTCATTTTAGTAACTCTATTCTAGCTGATTCACCATTGAGCCATCTAGATCGGAGTGGATTTTTTGTGGACATCTTTTAGCAACCCCATTCTCTACCGTCATGGCCAAAAGTATTGAGATTGAGACAAATAGTAATTTTTCCAAAGTTTACTGCTTCATTTTTTGTAATGGCAATTTGCATATACTCCTGAATGTCAAAGAGTGATCAGCTTAACAGCAATTACTGTACTTGCAAAGTCAATATTTGCCCAGAAAATGAACTTTAACCCCCAAAACACATTTCTACATCATTGCAGTCCTGCCTTAAAAGGAGCAGCTAACATCGTTTTAGTGATTGATCCATTAACACAGGTGTGGGTGTTGATGAGGACAGGGCTGGCGATCAATCAATCATGATTAAGTAAGAATGACATCACTGGACACTTTAAAAGGAGGCTGGTTCTTGGTATCATTGTTTCTCTTCAGTTAACCATGGTTATCCCTAAAGAAACACGTGCAGCCATCATTGCACTGCACAAAAATGGCCTAACAGGGAAGAGTATCGCAGCTACAAAGATTGCACCTCAGTCAACAATCTATCGCATCATCAAGATCTTCAAGGAGAGAGCTTCCATTGTTGTCAAAAAGGCTCCAGGGCGCCCAAGAAAGACCAGCAAGCGCCAGGACCGTATCTTAAAACTGTTTCAGCTGCGGGATCGGACTACCAGCAGTGCCGAGCTTGCTCAGGAATGGCAGCAGGCTGGTGTGAGTGCTTCTGCACGCACTGTGAGGCGGAGACTCTTTGAGCAAGGGCTGGTTTCAAGGAGGGCAGCAAAGAAGCCACTTCTCTCTAGAAAAAAACATTAGGGACCGACTGATATTCTGCAAAAGGTACAGGGAGTGGACTGCTGAGGACTGGGGCAAAGTCATTTTCTCTGATGATCCCCTTTTCGACTGTTTGGGACATCTGGAAAACAGCTTATTCGGAGAAGAAGAGGTGAGCGCTACCACCAGTCTTGTCTCATGCCAACTGTAAAGCATCCTGAAACCATTCATGTGTGGGGTTGCTTCTCAGCCAAGGGAATTGGCTCACTCACTGTCTTGCCTAAAAACACAGCCATGAATAAAGAATGGTACCAGAATGTCCTCCAAGAGCAACTTCTCCCAACCGTCCAAGAGCAGTTTGGCGCCCAACAATGCCTTTTCCAGCATGATGGAGCACCTTGACATAAAGCAAAGGTGATAACTAAATGGCTCATGGAACAAAACATAGAGATTTTGGGTCAATGGCCTGGAAACTCCCTAGATCTTAATCCCATTGAGAACTTGTGGTCAATCATCAAGAGACGGGTGGACAAACAAAAACCAACAAATTCTGGCAAAATGCAAGCATTGATTATGCAAGAATGGACTGCTATCAGTCAGGATTTGGTCCAAAAGTTGATTGAGAGCATGCCAGGGAGAATTACAGAGGTCTTGAAGAAGAAGGGGCAACACTGCAAATATTGACTTGCTGCATTAACTCATTCTAACTGTCAATATAACCTATTGGTACTCATAATATGATTGCAATTATATTTCTGTATGTGATATAAACATCAGACAAACACTAATAAAAACCAGAGGCCAGCAGATCATGTGAAAATATAATTTTGGTGTCATTCTCAATACTTTTGGCCATGACTGTACAGTTTCGTGCTGAAGAGACTGGAATTGAGTTTTTCGGAGAGTGAGCGGAGCCTCACGGGGAGAAACGTAACAGAGCGCAGAGACAGAGTCCTCATAATTTACCACACTGGATCGGAGTGGCTTTTTTGAGGACCTCATTTGAGCAACTCCATTCTAGCTGATTCACCATTGAGCCATCTAGATCGGAGTGGATTTTTAGATGATCTCCCTGTAGCCTCTATTCTGTACAGTTCATTGCTGACCTGACTAGAATAGAGTTGCTGGAGCGTTTTCCTCATAGGATCAAATCCAATCTAGACGGCTCATGACTGAAACCTCCAGAATGGAGTTAATTCCAGGGTCGGTCTGGCCTGGCGGGAAATCGGGAAATTTCCCGGTGGGCCCCAATATGAGAGTGAGAAAATTGGTGGCGGGGGCCCTTTAAAAATGTGGGCCCTTTAAAAGCGCGGCTGAAGGAAATGTAGCGTCGCGCGCACTGAACATTCATTGGTGACAGCGGGCCTGCAGTGACGTGCATGCAGCATACTTACCACGTGAGTAGTCCCTGAGGATGGACTCTTTCTGGGTGGTGACACGCACTGCGCTCTGCTTTCCCGCTGGCTGGCAGACTGTGGTGTGGTGTCAGGTGACACTGACGCTGACGCCGCTCTCTTCTGGCCACGCTCTGCAGTGCTCTCTCTCAGCTCCGGGGCCGTCCTCCTATGATACGCTGGCGCCAACGAACCCGACGTCTCGCTCTGCTCTCCCTGCTCCCGGGCTTCTGATGTGGTCCCATCCCGGCTCCTTACCTGTTCTGGCCTACTCCCCTGTAGTAATACCTGTTCCGGACCGGGTGGTGGCACCAGCACCGGTGCACCGCCCCCTTCTCTCCTGCTCTGATTCTGGGCTTTTTTATACCGGTTCCGGGGCTGGATATGTGGACAGTGAC
Source organism: Phyllobates terribilis (assembly GCF_046119375.1). Lineage (NCBI taxonomy): Eukaryota > Metazoa > Chordata > Amphibia > Anura > Dendrobatidae > Phyllobates > Phyllobates terribilis. Next base: position 81,067,572 of record NW_027362772.1, read on the forward strand.
CGTCCTCTACAGTTCAACTCTCCAACCTGGCCTGGAATTGGAAACAATAACTCCACCTGATGAAGGCAGCAGACCGCTGCAGAAACGCGTTGTGGGCATTAATACTTAAATAAAGAGGTTTGTTTTATCCTTTTCCAGCGCCTTATCCAGTTTCTAGCGCCCCACTGACCACTTCAATTTGCACACTGGAATTGGAAACAAGGCTGCAGGCCTACAGCTCTCACTGCTTTAATTTCATGTCAAAAGTACCGTGCCAAATATTCAATAAGGTTTTTATGAGTGAGTGTTCCCAGCACTGGCCAACAATAATATAATTTATTTTATACATTATGCATTGCACTCTAGGCCTCCTATATGACATGTAGATCATACTCTTGGCCTCCTATATGACATATACAGACAGTGTATATGCCATATAGGAGGCTGAGAGTGCGGTATGCATTTTATATGAGGCCTAGAGTGCGGGCCTACATGATGTACAATGCACTCGGCCTCCTATATAAAGTATAGACTATAGGAGGCTGAGAGTGCGGTATACGTTTTATATGAGGCCTAGAGTGCGGGCCTACATGATGTACAACGCACTCGGCCTCCTATATAAAGTATAGACTATAGGAGGCTGAGAGTACGGTATACGTTTTATATGAGGCCTAGAGTGCGGACCTACAAGATGTACAACGCACTCGGCCTCCTATATAAAGTATAGACTATAGGAGGCTGAGAGTGCGGTATACGTTTTATATGAGGCCTAGAGTGCGGACCTACATGATGTACAATGCACTCGGCCTCCTACATAAAGTACATACTGTTTCCACGGACCGTGTGTCCGTGGGCAAAACACGCTGACATGTCAGTTTTTTTTATACACTGCACGGGCCGAAAAACGTCCCGCACACGAGCACACAGATGACGTGCGTGTGTCGTTGGTGTGACACATACCGGCGCCTGGGAATTAGCGGTACAGTTCATGCTGTTCCCAGGTGCTTAAGGAATCAGCGATCAGCGCTAGCAAGGGACAATGTTGAGAGCAGTAGGTTCACCTCCCGATGTTGCCAAAACCTGTAAATATAAGAAAATGTAAAAAAAAATATTCACCTGGCTTGAGGCGACCACACACGCTGAGGAGCTTGACTCCCTGCAGCAAGCAGGCCCCTATGCTCACTGAGCTCAGCATAGGTCGGGGGACCGCTCACTGCAGCAAGTCATTCTCCTACGCTCCTCATCGTGTGTGGTCACTTTAAGCCAGGTGAATATATTGTTGTTTTTTTTAATTTTAGTATTATTTTTACAGGTTTTGGAGACATTTGGAGGTGAATACTACTTTCAACATTGTCTCTTCATTGTCCCTTGCTAACACTGATTGCAGCGCCGGCAGGGGACAGTGATGAGCGATTCCTTCAGCACCCGGTGCTTGGGAACAGCACAAACTGTACCGCTGATTCCCAAGTGGTGGTACGGTATGTGTGATCCTGATGGAGCACACGTATGCCACACTGTTTTTTCCAGTACCGGAAATATCCGGATGTATGAAAGAGCCCTATGCCATATAGGAGGCCAAGAGTTTGTATGTCACATTGGAGACCAAGAGTGCGGTATACGTTATATATGGGGCCTATATGACATAATAGATCACACTCTCTACCTCCTATATGAAATATAGATCACACTCTTGGACTCATGAATTATACAGTGTATATGTCATATAGGAGGCTGAGAGTGCGGGCCTATATGACGTATACAACACACTCAGCCTGATATATAAAGTATATATTATAGGAGACCGAATGTGCAGTCTGTACGTCATATAGGAGGCCGAGAGTGCGATATATGTCATGTGTGGGGCCAATATGATGTATACCACATAGAAGTGAAGTATGCCGCCACCAGTTCCCAAATCTTCCCAAACGGGTTTTTTAGCCGTTGGCTATCCACATCAGGAGGTGCAATGTCTAAATAAGCAGTGTTAATCAAATGTCCAAGGAAGTATGAAAAAGACAGCACTCACCAATGGATCCCAAAAAAAGATCCTTTTATTTCAGATTCAGCGTACAGACGTTGTGGCTGGTTCAGGGGTGAAAAGAGGACGACGGCCGTTTCGCGCACAAGCAGCGCCACTACGGGTCCAGTATAGTTCACTCCCGCACCCCTGAACCAGCCGCAACGTCTGTATGCTGGATCTGAAATAAAAGGATCTTTTTTTGGCATCCATTGGTGAGTGCTGTCTATTTCATACCTCCTATATGATGTATAGATCGCACTTTCTACCTCATATATGACAAACAGACCGCACTCTCTGCCTCCTATATGACATATACAATGCATTTGGCCTCCTATATTTCATTGCAGCCATTTGGTAAATTCTAAAAAGTTCATTATTCTTCTCATTATAGTACACTCTGCACCCCATCTTGACTACAAATTTATTGAAAAAGCACTTTACATTACAGAGGGGACTTGTACAGACAATAAAGACATTACAGAATAAACATAACTCAGATACCAAGAGGAGTGAGGGCCCTGCTCGCAAGCTACAATCTATGAGGAAATAGGGAGACACGAAAGGTAAATGATAAAATGTGCTTATATTGTATGATACAACCATTATACACTAAATAGGGTCTGCACATAACGCTGCATGAACCGCTCACCAGCCAGTATGTGTATGGCCACAGAGGGCTATTAAGTGCATGGAGGGTGTGCACACAGACGCTACAAGGGTCTATATATGCTACTATATGCAGTATATAGTGTACAGACGGTTAGATAGTATGGTGCTGCGTATATGGTGTGGAATCCACATTCTATTCACTGCCATATCTATACATTATATAGTATATACACTGCTCCGCTCTATATTCCTGAACACAGTGTATATGTATATACTGTATAATGTGTGTGTCTGTATATATAATATATACATATATATTGCAGAGTACCACTTCTGTCCTCTATACTGGGTGTAATTCTCAGTATCTGTATATACACACTGCACTGGTAAAATAAGATGTAAAATAATAATAATTTGAGTGGTTTACCCTCTGATATGTACCACTCCCAGCATGCACCGTCAGATTTAACCCTTCCGGGCCTGCTGGGAGTTGTAGGTTTGTTACTGCAGGGATGATGCGGGGACGGGTATTGCATTTGAACCCACAGCATCAAGTCATTCACACTTTAAAGAGAACCTGTCACGTCCTAGCTGCCCTCTACACTGCCCCCATAGCGTTGGTAGTGACGCAATGTGCATCACTAGCAAGCTGTTTTCATGAAAATCGCTGCAGCTATAATGAATTTATAACGTTTAATATACTTATATCTAGGGCCGGCTCCAGGTTTTTCTGGGCCCCGGGCGAGTCTCAGTGGGCCCCTCTAACACATACCACGATTCATGATGCACAGATACCGCAGAGAAATCTATATATATAGTACAATGCAAAGATTTCACTTCTTACATTACATGAGTGATATCTACTGTAAATTCTACAATAGCTCAGAAGCCGGAGAATCCTCGCAGCACACAGTGCAGACCGGACAATATAGTCCTCCATACAGTATTATGGGCACCACTAAGTCCTCCATACAGTTTTATGGGCCCCATTATATATTGCTCCATACAGAATAATGACCCCACATAGTCCTCGTACAGTATAATGGGCACCACATATCTCCATACAGAATACTGGCCCCCATATAAGGCCGCATACGGAATACTGGCCCCCATATAAGGCTCCATAAAGGAATACTGGCCCCCATATAAGGCCCCATACGGAATACTGGCCCCCGTATAAGGCCCCATACGGAATACTGGCCCCCATACGAAATACTGGCCCCCATATAAGGCCCCATACGGAATACTTGCCCCCATATAAGGCCCCATAAAGGAATACTGGCCCCCATATAAGACCCCATGAAGGAATACTGGCCCCCATATAAGGCCCCATACGGAATACTGGCCCCCATATAAGGCCCCATACGGAATACTGGCCCCCATGTAAGGCCCCATACGGAATACTGGCCCCCATATAAGGCTCCATACGGAATACTGGCCCCCATATAACGCTCCATGCGGAATACTGGCCCCCATATAAGGCTCCATACGGAATACTGCCCCCCATATAAGGCTCCATACAGAATACTGGCCCCCATATAACGCTCCATACAGGATACTGGTCCTCTTATAAAGCTCCATACAGGATACTGGCCCCCATATAACGCTCCATACAGGATACTGGTCCCCTTATAACGCTCCATACAGGATACTGGCCTCCATATAATGCTCCATGCAGGCTGTTACCCCCCACATAATGCCCCATACAGGCTGTCTCCCCCCTTATAATGCTCCATGCAAGCTGTTACCCCCCACATAATGCCCCATACAGGCTGTCCCCCCACCGTATAATGCTCCATGCAGGCTGTTCCCCCCACATAATGCACTAAGCAGGCTGTCCCCCCCCCTTATAATGCCCCATGCAGGCTGTTCCCCCCTTATATTGCCCCATGCAGGCTGTCACCCCTCCTCTTTATAATGCCCCATGCAAGATGTCACCCCCTCTCTCTATAATGCCCCAAACAGGATGTCACCCCCCCTCTTTATAATCCCCAATCAGGATGTCACCCCCCCTCTTTATAATGCCCCATTCAGGATGTCACCCCCTCTCTTCATAATGCCCCATGCAGGATGTCACTCCCCTCTGTTTATAATGCCCCATGCAGGATGTCACCCCCTCTCTTTATAATGCCCCATGCAGGATGTCACCCCCTCTCTTTATAATGCCCCATGCAGGATGTCACCCCCTCTCTTTACAATGTCCTATGCAGGATGTCACCCCCCTCTCTTTATAATGCCCCATGCAGGATGTCAGCCCCCCTCTCTTTATAATGCCCCATGCAGGATGTCACCCCCTCTCTTTATAATGCCCCATGCAAGATGTCACCCCCCTCTCTTTATAATGCCCCATGCAGGATGTCACCCCCTCTCTCTATAATGCCCCATGCAGGCTGTCACCCCCTCTCTCTATAATGCCCCATGCAGGATGTCACCCCCACTCTCTTTATAATGCCCCATGCAGGATGTCACCCCCCCTCTCTTTATAATGCCCCATGCAGGATGTCACCCCCCCTCTCTTTATAATGCCCCATGCAGGATGTCACCCCCCCATATTATGCCCCATGCAGGATGTCACCCCCCCCCCCCATATTATGCCCCATGCCTCCATACATTAAAAAAAAAATCAAATACTCACCTCCCTCCTCACCTGCTGCAGCTGCTCGGGTCGGGACTCCAGCGTTGGCGGCGTCTTTCCGCTCTGTGCTCCCTGTGACAGCTCAGGGGGAGGGCGCGGTGGAAAGACTTCACCGCACCCTCTGACCTGAGACGTCACAGAGAGTGCAGAGCAGGAAGACGGCGGATCTGCAGAGGCACGGGGAGAGGTAAGTATCCGGCTGCCGGGGCCCTGAGCAAGCGGGGGAGAAGGGCGGGCGCTGACACCGCTCTCCTCCGCCCATAGCCCAACGGGGTGCGCGACCGCCAGTGGGCCCCCCTGCCTGCTCAGGGCCCCGGCACTTGCCCGGGTGCGCCGGGTGCTGACGCCGGCCCTACTTATATCCTACCTGCCTTTTCAATCATAGGGGCGTGCTTGTCATATTCAGTCAAGGGCGAGCGCAGCATTCACTCACTGCTGGCGCCGTCCATGTATTTGAATCCTGTTCCTGACCAGCGCTGATATTGTGGGACGCAGGCGCACTTGTAGATGTCCGGCCGCCTGCGCAGTGAGGCTCTGTGATTACCAGATTCACTGCGCATGCTCTGGGAACATAGCGCGTTAAAGCTCATGCGCAGTGAGGCTGTGTGATTATGACTTTTTCTTCACTTTGAAAATTGTTTAAGTTGGCTGAGGGACTGGGTGGTTTACCTAGGACAAGGAATGGCCATGTGTAAGAAAAACCGCTACTGATTGTAAATTACAGATTCTGTTAACTACAATAAATAAGTTGGTTAACAAGAAACACTTTGATATAGTGCACTATACAATACAGTTCTCTTTTACACACTGTATAGTTTGCTAAAAGGCACACGTTTTAGTGGGAGAGGCCGAAAAATGAACGAGTAATACAACCGTTTATGGATGCTGTAGTGTGGACCCCTAGAGTCAATTCTCCTGGTGGGCCCTAGGCACCCCAGTCCGACCCTGTATGAGGCCTTTACATGGTATCAACGCCTGCGATGAGAACGCCACATCATAGTAATAGCAGAATCACAAATATAAGATTATATGAACAGATTAAAGCAAGATTTCTATTGCTGGCTGCAGAATGAGTTAACTGGGATATCATCAGTGAGTTTGATCTGACTGGAGAAGTAACTACTCTTGTTTTTATTCTTTTGAGCTCCATTCAGCTAATTTATGATTTATCACCTTCCCTGAGCATACATGGAAATCATGGGGTCCCATAGCAGAAGTAATAATTAAGCCCCCACAAAAAAACATTAATATTCAGCGGGGTCACAGAAGAGCATACCTCACAAGTTTGCAACCCTTCCATAGTAATTTTGCCCCAATTGAAGCCCCCTAGTGTTCCCACGTACTAAGATACTCCTTTAATGGCCAAAAATGTGCCCCCAAACACAGTAAGATACCCCCACAGTGAATTTCTCCACTGTACCCTCCACACATACAGTATGATGACTCTACAGTACCCCCGCAAAGTATGATAAACCCCAGTGACCTCTACACAGTATGATGGCCCCCGCATAACCCTCCACACAGTATAATGGACCCCGCACAGCCCTCCACACTGTATAATGGTCCTCATACAGTGTAATGGCCCCCACTATCCACCCAAGCAGTATAATGACCCCCATCAGCCACTTATACAGTATAATGCCCCTCACCACACAGCCCTCCAAATAGTATAATGGCCCAAACACAACACTCCAAATAAAATAATAGTCCTCACATAAGCCTCTAAACAATATAATAGTCCCCACCCAGCCCTCCAAATAATATAATGGACCCCACATAGGCCTCCAAATAGTATAATAGTCCCCATACAGCTCTTCAAATAATAGAACGGTCCCCACATAGCCCTCCAAATAGTATGATAGCCTGACACATAGCCATTCAAATAGTAGTATAATGGCCCCCACAGAGCACTACAAATAGTATGATGCTCCCCACATAATCCTCCAAATAGTAGAATGATGGCCCCCACATAGTTCTCCAAATAGTATGATGGTCCCCAAGACAGCCCTAAAATTAGTATTTTAGCACCCCAAATATGATGATGCCCCCCAAATAACCCTTCAAATAATATGATGGCCTCCAAGTAGCCCTACAAATAGTATCATGGCCTTCCAGTTTGCCCTCCAAATAATATGATGGCCCTCACAAACTACTTATTAATTAAAAAAAAAATACTCACCTCTCCCCATTCCCCTGCTGTTCTGGTCTTTGCAGCATGTGGTTTGAAACTATGCTCAGCTCGGCACAGTGGACGCGATTTTGGGACGTTATCACGTCCACTGAGCTGAGACATCAGAAGCACAGAGGAGAATGATGGAGGAGGGAGCAGACGGTTCCCTCCTCCATCATTCCTTTCAATTGTATCTGCATCCAGAATGTGGATACAGTTGAAAGTGTGATGCTGGATGCGGGGGGCCCGATGCCTGTGCTGACATCGCCACCTGTCTCACAGTTGCAAAGCAGCTGCGGGGTCTGCCATTATTAGCGGTATGCCAGTGCCATTGTTATGTGACATGAGCCCCGGGAGAGCCAGTGCCGAGACAGCTGGTACAACACCAACACCGAAGGTGAATATAAGTGTTATTTTACTGGGGAGACACATAGGGATTTAGAAGGGGTTGTCTGATTAGTGGACATCCCCTTTAAGTAATCAAGTTCATTAAAGGGGTTGTCCACTACTGCACATCCCCAGCTTATTACATTTAGGACTTCAGCACCGCTTTTTCCGGACATTGCTATGACTTGTTATGTCCTCTGCAGCCAATTAGCAGATGTTGGTCAATAGTCTGTCAGGACGGACATCTGCTCTGAAGAAATAGAGTTTTTGAGACTTGTAGACATTATGAAATAACGTCCATAAAAATATCCCAAGCCGGTATTGGTCCTCCAAGAAGCATGAAGCCCTCGCTGCTACTAACTTACTCCCATACCTGGATCTACCTAGATGATGAAAACACTTGGACTGTAAGGTACAAATCAGGTGAAATTATGAAACCTGGAGGGAATGTCACTTCAGGTTGTGCGTAGATATCCGTAGATAGAAGTCGTTATTTATCCGCCATTAATGAAATGTTTTGTCCATTTTTGCTCCACAAATCTGAGGCCGATGAATGGGGGAATGGCACCAATGCTATGGAGAATGCCTTGAAAATTGAAAAGGGCGTAAATAAGGCTCTGCTGGACCTCCACAAGATTGCTATGGACCATGCGGACCCTCATGTAAGTGACTCCCCCATAGCGTATAGATACCGCGTGTTCATTTTATAAAATATCCTCCATGAAGGAACAGTTCATGTATCTTCTGTGACCTCCATATTGTGCTGTTCCTGGAAATGTAATACCACCTGACTACTAGATGTCACGTTCCCCTTTATAATGGGGGGTGTTCCAACACAAGCTGCATATTATGGCACTGTTATAAAGCTATGGGACAATTCATTAGTGTATTTGCACCTTTTTTTTCTAGTTTTTAGTGTTTTTCATTTGCGCCTTGTTCTTCTTTTAATTTGCGCCTTTTTGAAGTCTGCAGCGTTCCCTTTTTTTTCATTGATCATTATGGGGTTTCCGGCTAATTATCTAATTGTGACTTTTTAAAAAGTTGTCACATTTTTACTCAAATATATTTCAAGTGATTTTGTGTTCTGTAGTCCGGGAGGTTTTTTTGCACAAACTTTGCAACATTTTAGCATGCCACTTTTTTTGCGATACAAAGACACAAAAAGGTTTAAAGACAAAAAAAATACAGTTTTGATTTTGGGCAAAATCCATGAACCAGGTGCGCCACTTTCAGGAATTTGGCACAAAAAAATCAAATGATACAAAAGAGAAAAGGGACTTGAAAAAATACAATGTTGTATTGGGCCCTATGACGGCACAGCACAGATTTTAGTAAAGGTTTTGCAGGATTACTAAGAGGGGTTCACATGCTATCAATTGTTAAAAAAACAAGCAAAATGATGACTCGGACCCTCTGATTTTCGAGGTATAAGACTACGTCCCCACAATGAGCTTCTAGTGAGTTTTAGATATAGCAGATTTTCTGCCCCATTAAGTAAAATAGGTTACTTGAATTTTTTTCGAAAATATACAGCATAAAAAACTCACCCAAAACTCATTGTGAGAACGTAGCCTAAGGGTATGTGCACATCATTTAGACGCCGGTGAGTTGTCCTTGGTGAAGCTCTGCCACCGGTGGTTTTCACTCTATACTTTAAAGGGAACCTGTCATGTCCCTAAACGCTATTAACCTGCAGATATGGGGTTAATCTGCAGGTTTATAAAGCTGCCGGGCGTCTTACTGAAAGGCCGGCTACCGGGAGGAAATGCACTTTATTCCCCACGGCAGCCTCCAGCTTTCAGTCATAGAGGCGCGGCCGGCGTGGCTTCAGTCATTGTTCAGTACATAGTGAGCGGCGGCTATAACCGCACCCTGGCACTGACTGACAGCCGGCTAAGCGGCCCCTGTAACCGCTCCCTGTAAAGACTGACAGCCGGATCTGTACTGATGTACTGCTGAGCTGTCAGTCAGTGCCGGGGCGTTGTTACAGCTGCCGATCACTGTATATTGAGCGGTATCTGAAGTTGCGCCGGAAGTGTGGCACCCCAGGGGTCTGGTTTCCACAGTAATAGCAATATTACGTCTGTGAGCAGGTGGGAGGTTTCCTGGTCAGACATCCTATGCATGCCACACCTCCTGCCCAGTCCTGGGAGGGGAAGAACTTCCCCTATATAAAGCTGGGGCTGAGGCAGGGTTAGAAGAGAGTGAGAGAACACAGACAGAGACACAGTCTGGTCTGTAGTGGAGCAGCTTTAGGAGCAAGAAAGATCAGGAGCTCTGTGGGAGCTGTGCTAAAAGAGATCAGGGGCTGGAAGCTGTAGAGCTCGCCCTGATTGAAGAGTTCTTACCGGACCCGGAGTCCGAGGCTGTGGGGACTAATCCTTACCCAGTAGCAGAAACCGCCCGGCAGGGGATTTCAGGTCCTCTGGCCAAGAAACCCGAAGGCACGGTCACACGCAAGGGACCAGCACCGCCGTCGTGGAGCAGAAGCTACCAGAAGGCCCCGGGTGGATCAGGGAAATGCTGTAGATATAGTATATCTTGACTTCAGCAAAGCATTTGACAAAGTATCTCACACCATCCTTATTGAAAAAATGACCAAGTATGCAATGGACCAGGCAACTGTTAGGTGGATTCATAACTGGCTTAGTGATCGGACTCAAAGGGTGGTTGTAAATGGCTTCACATCCAGCTGGATGAATGTCTCAAGTGGGGTACCACAGGGCTCCGTCCTGGGACCTGTATTGTTCATCATCTTTATCAATGATTTAGATGAAGGAATTGAGGGTAAACTGATTAAATTTGCTGATGACACAAAGCTAGGAGGGATAGCTAATACTAGAGAAGAGAGAGAGAGGATTCAAAAAGACCTAAATAAACTGGAGCAGTGGGCAGCAACCAATAGAATGGTTTTTAACAGGGAAAAATGCAAAGTACTACATCTGGGCAATAAAAATGAAAAAAGCATATACAGAATGGGAGGAATAGAGCTAAGCAACAGTACATGTGAAAAAGACTTAGGTATACTAATAGATCATAGACTGAACATGAGTCAACAGTGTGATGCAGCAGCAAAAAAGGCAAATACAATTCTGGGATGTATTAACAGATGCATACAGTCTAGATCACGTGAAGTCATTATCGGTCTTTACTCCTCTTTGGTCAGACCTCATCTGGAATACTGTGTACAGTTTTGGGCACCACATTTTAAAAAAGACATAGACAAACTGGAGCAAGTTCAGAGAAGAGCGACCAGAATGGTGACTGGTCTGCAAACCATGTCCTATGAGGAACGGTTGCAGGATTTGGGAATGTTTAGCTTGCAAAAAAGAAGACTGAGAGGAGACTTAATAGCTGTCTACAAATATGTCAAGGGCTGTCACATTGTAGAAGGATCATCTTTATTCTCATTTGCACAAGGAAAGACTAGAAGCAATGGGATGAAACTAAATGGGAGGAGACACAGATTAGATATTAGAAAAACTTTTTGACAGTTAGGGTGATTAATGAGTGGAACAGGCTGCCACGAGAGGTGGTGAGTTCCCCTTCAATGGACGTCTTCAAACAGAGGCTGGACAGACATCTGTCTGAGATGATTTAGTGAATCCTGCTTTGAGCAGGGGGTTGGACCAGATGACCCAGGAGGTCCCTTCCAACTCTACCATTCTATGATTCTATGATTCTATGAGTCACCGGCCATACGGGTGAGCACCACACGGTACACTCAGGGACGTGGGCTACTTTTACCAGCCTCTAGCAAGGTAGCCAGAAGAGTACGATTAGTTGGGGAGGCCTACAACTCCGCCTGGCCAGGGAAGATTCCATCTGCTCACGGACTGACCAGGCCCCGATCGCTAGCCAGTACTCCGGGAGGGTCTACCTTTGCCACCAGTAAAGACCCTGAACTACACCGCACCGTCTCTGAGTGTTTCATCATCCACATCCGCTGCCCTGAGGCCATACCCCTCCCGTTGGGGGTTATACCATCCCCGCTGCACAACTGTACCACCGGCCTCAGCGGTCTGCCCTGCAGCGGCGGTCTCATGACTGCATTCAACGGGTGGCGTAGTCGAGCAATATAACATCTACTGCTAAATACTGCCGCTCAGTTTGACTCCCTGGGCACGGACCGGGTCACCGCCACGAGACTACTACCCCCATCTGATCCGGCTCCGGGTAAGCCCCCGTGCGCGCGATGCCGCACGACACAGCAGGCCCAGGGGCGCGTCAGAAGCTTTAACCCCTTTCTGACATTGTGCATAATAATACGTCCCTGTGCCCTGGGCCTTATGGACCAGGTACGTATTATTACGACACAGGCTGTGCGGGATCAATCGCCACCGGTTGTCAGCTGATTTTGACAGCTGACACCCGGCACTTTAACCCCCTAAATGCTGCGATCGCAGCATTTAGCAAGTGAGTGGAGGGACAGAAGCACCTCTGCTCTTGGATCGGAGACCCTGCGCTGTCCTCACGGGGTCCCGATCGTTGCCATGGTGACACGATGTCATCATGACGACACCTGTGTCACCAGGCACCAGCAAGTTAGTTTGACCATGCGCAGTGCATGATCAAACCAGCTTGTGTCTGCAGCACTGACAGTTTACAAGGTATAGCAGTGATCCTGCACTGCTATACCTTAAAACTGCGATCAGCCTGCTGAAAGTGAAAGTCCCATAGTGGGACAAAGTAAAAAAAGTGAAAAAAAAGTTGTAAAAATATTTTTTTAAAAATAAAAAAATAATAAAAAAATAAAATATTATTATGAAGAAAAACAATAAGAGTACACATATTTAGTATCGCCGCATCCGGAACGACCTGATCTATAAAACTGTCCCACTAGTTAACCCCTTTAGTGAACACAGTAAAAAAAAAAGAATCAAAAAACGGTGCTTTATCATCATACCAACGAACAAAAAGTGGAATAAAACGCGATCAAAGAGACGAATATAAATAAAAATTATACCACTGAAAACATCATCTTGTCCCGCAAAAAGCAAGCCACCATACAGCTCCATCAGCCAAAAAATAAAAAAGTTATAGCTCTTAGAATAAAGCGATTTTTTCTATGAAATAGTTTTTATTGTGTAAAAGCGCCAAAACATAAAAAAAGATATAAATGCAGTATGGCTGTAAATGTACTGACCCGAGGAATAAAGCTGCCTTATTAATTTTACCACACGCAGAGCTGCATAAAAAAAACTAAAAAAACAATTACTGAATTGTTGGTTTTTGTTTATTCTGCCTCCCAAAAATCAGAATAGAAAGCGATCAAAAAATGTCACATGCCCGAAAATGGTACCAATAAAAACATCAACTTGTCCCGCAAAATACAAGCTATCACATAACTCTGTCGACCGAAATATGGAAAAATTATAGCTCTGAAAATATGGCGATGCAAAAACTAGTCTTTGCAAAAAAAAAAGTTTAGTGTGTGACAGCTGCCAAATGTAAAAACCCAATATGAATCTGGTATCACTGTAATCGCACCGACCCGAAGAATAAAGTCATCTAATCACTTAAACCGCACGAGGAACGGTGTAAATAAATAAATAAAACCAATTCTTCACCTGCTGTTGGTTTGTTCATTCAGCCTCCCAGAGTTCGCAATATGGCTCTGCCCACATTTATCCTGTGCTCTACGCTCAGCGCTTACACCGGGGTTTCCATGTAAATCTCTGAAATACGTGATCCAGACGGAGCCTCCGGCGGAAGATTCCCTGTAATGAGGCAGATGGAGGCACCGTCTGGCCTGTGATCCCACGGTGTCCGTCTTTTTATTAGGCGTGAATAAAAGTGCCGTCGGCCACAGTTTTGCGAGCCTCTGATAAAAAGAACACCGCTGAACAGAGGCCACACAGAGTCCAGAGTAATTAACAAATAAAGTAGCACACTGCAAGGCTAAGTATGTAAACATGAAATATGGAATATGAATAGCATTACTGCTGTAGAAAATAGAAATAAATGAGAAATCTTAGCACATAAAATGGCCAATTCATGTGTATCTGGCAGCCGCGGTAAGGCGTTTCTCAGTGCCAGGACCCTACCAATGTGAATACCTCTCTAAGGGACAGGTACACATGAATTGGCCAATTTATGCGCTAAGATTTCTCATTTATTTCTATTTTCTATAGCAGTAATGCTATTTATATTCCATATTTCATGCTTACATACTTAGCATTGCAGTTTGCTACTTTATTTGTTAATTGTATATGGAGGTAGCTTCTCCTAGTAAGCACCTGTTCACACCTATTTCTCGTATTAGAAGTGCCATCAGTTTTTTCTGTTTACAGAGTCCAGAGTTAGGCCGGTTTCACATGTCCTGATATTTCCAGTATCGGAAAAACCGGTACGGGAGATATACGTGTCCATGTGCACCTGTGTGGCAACCGTGTGCCGCATCAGGAGCGCACATTCCGCCACCTGGGAATCAGCAGTACAGTTACCGCTGTTCCCAATCACCGGGTGCTGAATGCTGCCCTCATCATTGTAACCTGCTGGCGCTGTGATCAGCACAACCAAGGGACAATGATGAGAGTAGTAGTCTGCTCCCGCTGTGTCCTAGTGTAAAAATAAGAATAAAATTAAAAAATCCTTATACTCACCTGCCTATCAAAGTAAAAGTGAAGTACCCATAGCTCTTTCTTACATTCAAGCATCTGATGCTGATGCTCAGTCTATGTAGATGGCATCTTAGCTGTTGCTAGGCAACTTCCTTATAAGGTGAGATGCACCTGTAAGATTCCATCACAAGATTCCATCATGACATCACTGCTATTATGACATCATAATTCACAACCACTACTTATACAAGCGTTTACACTTCAGTGTCACTTTGATACCCCGGTGTCATTGTTGTCAGTGTTTAGCTACTTATCTAGTGATATACTGATTGCGCATTTCATTGAAATGTCTGGAATTTCTCCAGACAGACTTCAGGAGTTGGCACTACTCCAGGGGATTCTTACCACCTATACCCCTAACTGTGTGCTACCACTACCCGATGGCGTCCTCAGCTTCACTTACCGGCTGGTTATGGAGCTTGTACGGGACTGCTTGACCAAATACTACCAAGGTCGTATTACCTCAGAATATCTTCAGCATTTACAGCAGAACATCAGGACATTAGTACAACAGGTAAATAGCAGACAATCTGCACAAATTATTATTATTATGTCTAGTTGGTCTCCCTTACTGTATAGTGGTATTATTGGTAGTAATAAAATTTAGACTTTCTTCAGTGTCAGGCAGGGTCATATTTGTAATAGAGATCCCCATTTTGGGAAGAGGGTGTAAAAGTGCAGCATGAGCCTGTATGATTCAAATGTCAGGGCTAGATTTCATTCCTAGTCCAGTCCTTGTCCCTTAGTAAAGACACTTCATTTAGCACCTTAATCCGGATTTCTTATAAATATGTAATTATGATTTTTATTGTGTATAACAAATATTAATAATTTATCTCAGACCATAGAACTAGCCTCACTGATTAGAAATGTAAAGTACCCACAGTTCTTTCTTACATTCAAGCATCTGGTACTGATGCACAAACTATGGTTTTGCCACCTTAACTATTGCTAGGAAACTTCCTTTCACGGTGAGATGCCCCGTTAAGATTCCATCACAAGATTCCATCACGACATCACTGCTATTATGACATCATAATTCACCACCACTAATTATACAAGTGTTTTTATGCTGTATAAAAAATAATAATAATAATAATACAAATCAAATAATAATAATGGAATACAAGTTTATTTACAGAAAATTGTTCTTTAGATCGACACCAATATAATATATAAAATGTACCAAATGTGTAGTAATTGTAGCTGCAGATAGACAGGAGTAAAATGGTGACATAAATGGCCTCCTCCATTCTGCACTTTCTCTCATGATTTTCCTTTTGTATTTATTTCCATCTTTATAGGCTGAAGAAAAAGCCCAAAGTGGAAAATTGGCCTTTTTTAAACAACTGGCCCAAAATGTCCTGAATATACTGGAGAGTCCGGCCCGCTCACTGGAGCACCTGGTAAGGAGCCATCATCTTCTATATCACATGTCCTTGTCCCCTCCAGGCAGGCACAGGATATTTCATGACCGCCTGTCCCTGCGGCTCCATCATCTGTGATGGCAGTCTGTACTCAGCGGTGGGAGTTTGTATTTCTGCCTCTGTTTTGCTCGATCATCACAATCTTCCTTCTTGTAAATGCTGCAATTCTGATAACAGAGATCAGTTGTATATACAAGTACCTTATATATTATTGTTGATTTACTGGAGGGAGTGGCTGTGTATAGTCCATCCAATACTGAAATTACCAGTAAATCCAATGTTTAGTCCTTCCTATCTATTGTATATGATAATTTAGTATTTGTGAAATGTTATACTAATTGTACATATTATAACCATCAGGAAACATCCGAAGGTGACTCCGAAGAGGGGCAAACCGTGAACATGCCTGACCCTAATATTAGTCAGTTAGAGCTAAAAACTGATCTGATTGAAGGTAAGCCGATCATCTAATATTTTACATTCAAATATCCAGATATTATAGAGAATGGCAGAGAATATGTAGATTTACTCTTCATTCCCTGTAATGGAGAGGGATCATGTAATTCTACTTCACGCCTGTGTGGTCTTCTCGGCTCCAAAATGAGGGTCATAGATCCCCAATCATGTAATTGTTCAAAAATACCATATTTTGAAGACTATAAGAGGCACCGGACCATAAGAAGCAGGTGAAATTTTGGAGCGGAAAATAGGAAAAACATTTTTTTAATAAAATGGTGGAGCAACTTATAATCCAATTTTGTGGTAACTTTTCTAGGGGAAAGGCGGCGGAAAGATGGCAGCAGCAGGAGTGGGGCGATGCTGCACTGAAGTCCCTGCACTTCCATGGTTTTCAATCTGGTGGACCTTGGGAAAATCTCCACCGGAGGTGGCGCATGCACAGATTGAGATCTCGGGAGACAAGATCTCAATCTGCATGCGCCATCTCCAGAATCCATTTTTCCGAAGTCCACCACACTGAAAATCATGGAAGTGCGGAGTCTCCGGCGACATTTTCTGAAAGCCCAGGGGCCGCTGCATCCTTGCACCGCCGAACACCCCCTCCTCCCAGCCTGGGGCCCACAGCATCGCCCCACTCCTGCCGCCGCCAGCTTCCTGCAGCAGTGACCCTGCGTCCTGGGGCCTCGCTTCACCGCAACCCCCCCCCCCTCAGTAAGCTACGTTGGGATAAGACGCACCCCCATTTTACAGAAAAAAGTGTGTCTTATAACTTGAAAAATACGGTAATCAGATCCTGAACAATCGCCCAGTGTATCTATCTCTGGATGTGCCATAAATACTGTATATTTAGTATGTGCAGAATACCAGATATCTAGTTTTTATATCATTTACAGAGATCTTGTCATGTCCTTCATTATATGGATGTGTTATATATTAAGTACTGATATAGACTGATACATGACATCTTTTCATTATTTTATCATTATTTTAGAAATAACTGTGTCGACGGCCAGTACTGATGGTGGAATATGTGAGACACCAGAGATCCACGAATCTGCCAGTGTAAGTATCAGAGGAGACGTCTGTTTATCATCAGATAACGGGGTATGAATTACACATATAATATTATACCCCAGATGACAATGGGATATCTTTGCTTTTATGTAGATCAGATCTATTGTGAGTAATGATGGCATTGTTATTCTGCCTCTTCTGTGTGATGCCCCTTATCATACCCTGCAGTACAGTGATATCTATGCATGGGGAATATCCCCTTAAAATATAATACTGTCTGTGGAGGGTCCGGCTTGCATCATGTCCTCTACATCTGCTGCAATGTAATCAGCGTGGACATAATATAGAGGAGAAGTTCCTGCATCTGGAGCTTTTATTTTCCTGCAGATTCTATGTCTTAATGTCATTTCTTATTATTTCTAGGCCTTGACCGGATCATTGAACTTGGAGACAAGTCCTAGTAAGACCGACTTTAAACCAATCAAACTGATCAGCAGTGGAGCTTATGGGTGAGCTTTATGTTTGCATAATATACATTTCCTAGTGTTCCTTATGACAATGCTTCTGTCTCTGTGCCCAGCCCGTACAACAGAGAAATGCTCTGAGTCCATACTGTCCACAAGAGATGAGCGAATCAGGCAAAATTCTAATTTGCTTGTTCACGTGGACTTGTGAAAATACGATTCAAGGAGAAATTAATGTCCCTTATTATGCTCTGGGGCCTCACCAGGCCCCAGAACATAATAAGCATAAGAAACATACTTATACTCCCCTTACTGCTCAATTCTCTAGCCCCTCCACTTCTCACCGTCACCCGTCCGGTCCTCACTGCCTCTTCAGTTTGCCACCGCTCACGCTATGCAAGGACTTCAGGCTTTGAGAAGGTCTGAGAGAGTTCTATGCAAGAGCATAAAAAGTCACAACATTGTGACACCGTGACTGTTCTTGCGCTTGTGCATAATCCTCCCAGATCTCATTAATGTTGGAAGTCCCGTCCCAGTATGAGAGGCATTTGGATTTCAGCATTAGCAGCAGAGATTTGAGGATGCGGCAAGGAACGGACGGTTGAGGCGGAGGGGCCGTAGAAGTGAGTATAAAAATTTGTTTATTTTTAAACTTTTTTATGGCCTTTCAAGATTTTGAAAATGGTGGCCAACGCTTGACATTTTGCTAAATCCATGAGTAAGCAAATTACAAAAAACAAAACAAACAAAAAAACAAAACGCCATTTTGGTGAATGCAGAATTTTGCAAAATCTGAGTAGAATTTAATTCCACTCAAATGTGTTAGCTCATGTCTACTGGCCACATCTATATGTCATTATTTAGGTCAGTTAGGACGTGACATAGATGAGGACCTCGCATAGGTCATCATTTATGTTGTGTAACTTGATGGATTTCTACATGGATTTCTAGTGACATCTAGTAGTAACCAGACAATCATGTGATGAGGTTTATAGACAAAATGTTAGTAAGAATTCATTATAAATCATGGATTTTCCTTCTCTCCAGAGCCGTCCACTTAGTGCGACACAAATACACAAGCCAGCTATTCGCTATGAAGAAGCTGGACAAGGAGAACGTGAATATTCCAAGAAGACTTGAACGTGCCTTTCTAGAGAGGGACATCCTAACATTTGCTGATTGTCCCTTTGTGGCCTCCATGTTGTGCTCCTTTCCAACTCCTCATCATCTGTGTATGGTCATGGAGTATGCAGCAGGTAAGTCATATCCATTGTGCCTATATCCAGCCTCAATCTGCTTATCTCTAGCATCTTCTCCATAATCTGAATGTGACCACATGGACGGATACATGTCCATACTGCATTTACTATAAGTTATCTGTTACCAAGATGCCAGGAAAATCATTATCTCTGTGAAAGTCTCTGGTGAATGTCCTCACTGAGAATGGCAAAAATATCCACTGAGGATAAAAGGAGGATTTGACTCAATTCTAACAGTTTGTATAGATGAGCATTTCACAGAGTAATGAATAAGAGGCTTGCAGATGAGGCACGGCTCTGTCTTTTTATATTGGGTCACTCTGCTTTATACGCTCTACATTAGGCCTCTTTCACGCTTCAGTATTTCTGGTACGTGAGGTGACAGTTTACCACACGTACTGGAGACACTGACACATGTGCGCACATGTCAGTGTTTCCACGGACCGTGTGTCCATGTGATCCACACGTAGACATGTCTGTTTTTGGCCAGCAGGACGGATCACACAGACCCATTCAAGTCAATGGTTCAGTGTAAACACATACTGCACACGGATGCCATCCGTGTGACATGTGTCGGCGCCTGGGAATTAGCGATAAAGTTAGCGCCGGGTGCTAAACGCTGCCCTCATCATTGTCCCCTGCCGGAGCTGCGATCAGAACCAGCAGGGGTTAATGATGAGGGTTGTCTTCTCCCAGTGTATTTCTACCTGTAAAAATAAGAATAAAAAAAAAATCTATACCCTCACCTGTCCTAAATGTCCCCCACTGTAATCCATGAGACCGCTCAGCAGAGGAGCCGGGGAGAATGACTCCTGCAGCGAGCGGCCCCGAATCTGCGCTGAGCTCAGCGAGCGGTGTCCTGTCACTCACTGAGCTCAGCTGAGGTCTGGCGTCGCTCGCTGCAGGAGTCATTCTCCCCAGCTCCTCTGCTGAGTAGTCGCATGGATTACAGCAGGAGATACTTAGGACAGGTAGGTGAGTATAAGGGTTTTTTTTTATTTTATTCTTATTTTTACAGGTGGAGACACCGGGAGCAGACTACAACTCTCATTATTAACTCCTGCTGGTGCTGATCGCAGTGCCGGCAGGGGAAAATGATGAGCGCAGCGTTCAGTACCCGGCTTTTGGGAATAACGCTAACTGTACACTGATTCCCAAACGCCGGTACGTGTGCTCCTGATGCGGCACACGGACATCTCCGACACAGGTTTTTCCGGTACCAGAAATATCCGGACGTGTGAAACCGGCCTTATACAGTATATAAAGCAAAACCACAAATGAGACTGCTGACACCTTTAACTAATTATATATTTATTTATTGCAAGATACATAGTATATATAGCTCATACTTTTTTGGCCAGAATAGTGTCTCTTTTTTGTATGAGTTACCTTGTTATTTTTAAATATTTATTCCACGTGACTAATAAAGATTCATGCTTTTATATGGGATGTTGCTTCATTGCACTTATTTGTGCAGCTCTTGCACCTTTGTGGTTTTGCTTCATAGACATTTAGTGCAGTCCTAGTTACTATTCGGGTATGCTCCAATGGAGGGTTTTTTGCATTATTATACAGTATATCTCTGTGTATGACATCCTGCCCCAATGTCTCCGCTCATTTCTCATTCACACTCCTCATGTGTCATTTACATTGTAACAAACCCTCTCCTGTCATATTTGCTTTCTGCTGTAGGAGGAGACTGTGGCAGTTTTATGAAGAACTATGGGTGTTTACCTGTCCCCTTGGCTCGTCTGTACATTGCAGAAACGGTTCTAGCTGTGGAATATCTGCACAGCTATGGTGTAATGCACAGAGACCTGAAGCCTGAAAAGTAAGTGACACTTGTAGTATAAGAAAGGGGTAAAAAGATATCGTTTATTATACAATCTATTTGCAACTTGGGGCTGACATCCTCTTTTTTTCACAGCCTCCTGATAACGTCAACTGGTCATATTCAAGTTACAGATTTTGGGCTTTCCAAACTCTGCCTCATGAGACCAACATCAGAGATCTACAAGGCTCCAATTGAGGACATCACCAGAGAGTTCCATGATAAGGAGGTAGGCAGGAACTTGTTCTTTACTCATCTCCTCCATTTCTCCTTCTCTTATACTTTCTCATCTAGAAAACGTTTCCACTGATGTTATTTGTCACAATTATGTTCTCTGATCATTATCTCATTCCTCTGTTTTTTCCAGATTGCTGGCTCCCCTCATTACATAGCCCCAGAAGTTATCTTAAAGGAAGGCTATGGAAGGCCAGCTGACTGGTGGTCAATTGGGATCATCCTATATACATTTCTTGTAGGACGTGTACCATTTTATGGGCCTTCCAAATATGACATTTACAGCCATATTGTCAGGGGTAAGTAAAATAATCTGATTGCTGTGTAATGTCATTGTTATTTGAATAGATTAGTTGTGTGATTTAGTTACTTTTGTTAATATAAAAGATTTTTGTTTTGATAAAATAAATTAAGATGTTTCATTTTCTGTAATATTTGCTTTTTACATAACAGATGACATATATTGGAAACTTACTAATTCGGCTTTTCCAGCCACAGCTCGGGATATCATCATTGAGCTGCTCAGAAAAGATCCAGCACAAAGACTTGGGACAGGTAATGTATATAATACTATTATTAATGACTTATTACACCTCTGTGAACAGAAAATGAATAATGAGGATCAGCACTGAGGTTTTGTTCTCTACCAGCTTGGCCATTCCCCATTCTTCATGCTAAGACTTTCAGTACATCTACTTCACTTCGGCTCTGTTACGTCAACCGTTCAGATTAACGCCCCCTTCACACGTCCGTATAAAATCAGTACTGAAACCAGTACCGGAAAAAAACAGTACTAGTGTCATCAGTGTTTTGAATCAGTGTGCCATCAGTGTGCCATCAGTGTTTTTCCGGTACGGCAAAGAAAAAGAAATGATAAAGTATCTCTTATACTTTGTAATGTTAAACAGATACAGCGTAAGGAAGGCACACAAATGGCACACGGATGCCATCTGTGTGATGTACGTGTTTTTCAGGGTCCCATAGACTTGTATTGGCACTTGTCATCTGTGCTGCCACAAAAAAACAGCAGCATAGATGATAATGGGTACGGGTGGCATACGTGAAAGAAAAATGGATGCCACATGTAGTGCAAACACGGATATGTGTAGGAGGCCTAAGAAACTTGTCTCTTTGACAATAACTATATCACTATTCATTGTTTTCCTTTTCAAGGAGGAGCAAATGAGATCAAATTTCATCCATTCCTGCGTAACTTAGATTTTGACAACCTTCTAAGTCAGAAGTCGCTGTTCATTCCTGATCTTGAGTCAGAAGAGGATACCATCTACTTTGACAGTAAGTAGAATGAGACATCATCTGCAGAAAGCTGCTGTGTGTCTTGTATTTCATTTTAAGTGAGAATCAGTCCCCACCTTGATTCATGATCAAATGGTGACTGTTCAGGACAAAGTATTATGCTAATAATCTCGATTAACTCTTGTACTTTTCAGCTCGATGTAGCAGACATCAACATATTGATTCAGATGAGGGGGACACAAGTGAAGATAATGACTGGCCGGAAAGCCAAAACTTTCTATCATCTTCGCATAGGCTTTCTAAAGTAAGTATGTGACCAATAAGATCCATACAACCTGTAATTAAAATAAAATTGTAAAATATTAAAATATTTTTTTTTCCTCTTTGTATTAGCTCTGTTCCATCCATACCAAGATGATGAACAATGAAGAACCCAAGTCACCTCCAGGGTATTCACCAGAAAGTGCAAAACAGTCAGACATGTGAGCAAATTATTTTTATGGGGTCCATTCTGATATGTGTTCACAACACCAAATTCAAGACGAGTGTAAGTCGATACTAAATCCAGTATCGATGACCACATGATTGCTGATCACCATGTTTCTGACTTGTGATAACGCTGGTGATGAAAGTTGATAACTATGACCAGCTTTAATTTCCAGTTCATTACAGGAAAATAAATATTGCTAGTGATTCTCCATTCTTGCTGGTAGAAGAGGGTCTTGAGCACAGCATCCCCTTCATGTTATTCAGATGTCCTAATGGGCTTTGCAGACAGGTGTTGTATCCGTATCTATTGTTTTCACTTGTAATTTATATGTTTTTCTTCTACCAAACAGACAGAAAGATTCTCCCCCCTCTAAGTCTGAAGACAACCAGACGCAGAAAGATTCTCCCCCTTCTAAATCTGATGACAACCAGACACAGAGAGATTCTCCCCCCTCTAAGTCTGATGACAACCAGACGCAGAAAGATTCTCCCCCTTCTAAATCTGAGGATGACAACCAGACACAGAGAGATTCTCCCCCCTCTAAGTCTGATGACAACCAGACGCAGAAAGATTCTCCCCCCTCTAAATCTGATGACAACCAGACGCAGAAAGATTCTCCCCCCTCTAAGTCTGATGACAACCAGACGCAGAAAGATTCTCCCCCCTCTAAATCTGATGACAACCAGACGCAGAAAGATTCTCCCCCCTCTAAATCTGATGACAACCAGACGCAGAAAGATTCTCCCCCCTCTAAATCTGATGACAACCAGATGCAGAAAGATTCTCCCCCCTCTAAATCTGATGATGATAAGCAGAGGCAGAAAGATTCTTCCCCCTCTAAATCTGATGACAACCAGGCGCAGAAAGATTCTTCCCCCTCTAAGTCTGATGATGACAAGCAGTGTTTCACTGCTGAAGGCAGACAGTCATCCATATTGTCAGGTATGTATAGCTCTATAGGTCATTCTATTGCAGCCTGTGTCAAAAAGTGTAATGTGAAAACAGCCCAACATTTCATTTTATAAAAATCCTCACTCTTAGGCTGTGTGCCCACGATGCGTTTTTCAAGCGTTTACGCTGCGGAATTTCTACAGCGTAAACACTTGGGAAACGCTTGGTAAACCTTCCCCCATGGTCTCCAATGCAATTCCGCACTTTCAATGCCCATGCTGCGTATTTTTCCGCAGCGTTTATGCTGCGCTCAAAAATACGCAGCATGTCCATTAATTTTGCGGACGCGCAGCGTAATCGCCGCCATTGACTTGCATTAGAACGCGCTAATTCCGCAAGACTGCATCTGTACTTGCGTAATTGGCGCTTTCTAATGTGCGGATGGTACCCAAGTCTGGAGGAGAGGAGACTCTCATCCAGACCTGGGTACCATAGAATCTGTAAAGAAAAGAATTTAAAATAAAAAATAAAGCTTATAATCACCTTCCGATGTCCTCCCAGTGTTTTGTCCACGCCGTCCGGTCTCTTGCAATGCTCAATAAGGACCCATCACATGACTCAATGACGTCACCGCAGGTCCTTCACAGCACCGCGAGCATTGCAAGAGACCGGACGCAGCAGAGATGACACCGGGAAGACACCGGAAGGTGAGTATAATCTTTTTTTTTTCATTTTTTACCATTCTTATTCTTTTTTTTAACTATTACTCGGTCACACTATATAAATCCATGCCGGTTGCATGGATTTAAATAGTGTGACCAACTTGTCAAGCACTTTTCCAAGTGATGCTCAAAATCGTTTGGAAAACTTCTTGAAAAAACGCATGCGAAAGCGCATGTAAAAATGCTGAAAAAACGCTTCTCTCTGGCAGAAAAAACGCATGTAAATCTGCATGTAAATCTGCATACGTTTTTTTCTGCCAGAGAGAGGCAAAAACGCTCTGCATCAAATCTGCTACGTGGGCACATAGCCTCATAGGTTATAATTTTTAATGCATAAGAAGCCATTCAGTCTTCTGCCAAACTGATTCTGAATACTGCACCCATGGCTCCATCTAGGCCTATACTGATCCTTATCACCTTAAGAATGCACTGAGGTTTTAGCTAACTTATTTTAAGATATTACTTGCAGGATGCCGCAGTGTTATCATGTTAATAAGGGGACATAGTTCCCTGGCTAGACACCACATATCGGAAAACCTACAGGTTTCATATTAATCAGTTCACAAGGCAATCTAATTCTCAGACCCTCAGGTGGTTTTATGTATATATGACATATTCTCTCTATTATGGTGCAATAATCAATTACCGGGACTACAGGGTACAAGAATAACAGAATTCTATATAAAGATACAAAGCTAATCTTTTAGGAGTTTATAATATACATCTTTTTCTTGTTTTTTTTATCAGAATCACCAGTTCAGGGGAAAAGAAAATCTGCATCGAAAGATCGACAAAAAACAGAGAAGGTAGAAGAGAGAAGAAGTAGAAGAGGTAAGTGTAACAATAAGCTCCATGTTGCATGATGTCAGTCAGTGAGAAGGAGTCATGTGGAGCAGATATTATCTGTAGGATTACTGACAATGACCCCGTACATCTGTATGGATACGACTCCTCTATCATCCTGTCACAGTGACACTACAGTAGTATCCTCTAATACATACATGTCAAACTCTGGCCCGTGGACCAAACCTGGCCAGCAGGGTGGTTATATTTGACCCACGACAACAGAACCACCACCACTATTTGGGGCCATTATTCTGTATGGAGGACAATGTGGGGCCCATTATACTGTACGGAGGACTATGTGGGGCCATTATTCTGTATGTAGGATTATGTGGGGTCCAAGTTTTTCATTTTGGCCCTCTGTGTGTTTGAGTGTGACATCCCTGCTCTAATATGTAGTCCCATTACTTACATTAGTTATGTCTCTTTGTCTCCTCTCACAGGTTCCACCTTCCGCCGGCTGATATCATCTTGCCGGCGTGGATTATCCAGGGTTGCTCGCTCCATCAGACAAAGCTGCATATTTGCTCCCTGTCATCGGAGCAACACAAACATCTCAATGTGAAAAACCCTTCATGTCTAGTGCCTAGTACAGCATGTCCACCATTAAAGATGCACCTGTGTGGAAGGACTTGTACCATCTACCTGTGGCCTTCTGACCAGCAAGTAACATCTGCAGAAGAAGGCCCTCCAAGAACATCTCTTCATTCTTCCATGTAATTCTTAATAAAAAAAAAACTAAAAAGAATCATTTCAAATTGATTAATGTCCCTTTGCATTTAATGTAATACTACTGACATTTATGGCATATCAGTACTAAACATCATATATGTCTGATGAGAGAATATCGTTTCCATGTTTCATGTTAATCCTCTAATCCTCAGCCAAAAGTGGAAGAGAAGACCAGTGATTCTGTTACATCTACGAATGACAGTCAATCCAGGGAAAAACACCTTCTGATCCATACATTTTTCAGGCACTCTGATCCTTTTACCTTCATGTGGCTCTACTTAAGGTTTATGTATAAGAACCAGTTGGATTCAGTACTGGGCATCCTGGGGGTCCCAGCAGCCACATCCCAATTGTTCAACTAAAAAAGACATACTGTATTATAGTGTGATATATATATATATATATATATACACACTGTGTGCAGAATTATTAGGCAAATGAGTATTTTGATCACATGATACTTTTTATACATGTTGTCCTACTCCAAGCTGCATAGGCTTGAGAGCCAACTACCAATTAAGTAAATCTGGTGATGTGCATCTCTGTAATGAGGAGGGGTGTTGGCTAATGACATCAACACCCTATATAAGGTGTGCTTAATTATTAGGCAACTTCCTTTCCTTTGGCAAAATGGGTCAGAAGAGAGATTTGACGGGCTCTGAAAAGTCCAAAATTGTGAGATGTCTTGCAGAGGGATGCAGCAGTCTTGAAATTTCCAAACTTTTGAAGCGTGATCACCGAACAATCAAGCGTTTCATGGCAAATAGTCAACAGGGTCGCAAGAAGCGTGTTGGCCAAAAAAGGCGCAAAATAACTGCCCATGAATTGAGGAAAATCAAGCGTGAAGCTGCCAAGATGCCATTCACCACCAGTTTTGCCATATTTCAGAGCTGCAATGCTACTGGAGTATCAAAAAGCACAAGGTGTGCGATACTCAGGGACATGGCCAAGGTAAGGAAGGCTGAAAAACGACCACCTTTGAACAAGAAGCATAAGATAAAACGTCAAGAATGGGCCAAGAAATATCTTAAGACTGATTTTTCAAAGGTTTTATGGACTGATGAAATGAGAGTGACTCTTGATGGGCCAGATGGATGGGCCAGAGGCTGGATCAGTAAACGGCAGAGAGCTCCACTCCGACTCAGATGCCAGCAAGGTGGAAGTGGGGTACTGGTATGGGCTGGTATCATCAAAGATGAACTTGTGGGACCTTTTCGGGTTGAGGATGAAGTGAAGCTCAACTCCCAGACCTACTGCCAGTTTCTGGAAGACAACTTCTTCAAGAAGTGGTACAGGAAGAAGTTGGTATCGTTCAAGAAAAACATGATTTTCATGCAGGACAACTCTCCATCACATGCATCCAACTACTCCACAGCGTGGCTGGCCAGTAAAGGTCTAAAAGAAGAAAAAATAATGACATGGGCCCCTTGATCACCTGATCTGAACCCCATAGAGAACCTGTGGTCCATCATAAAATGTGAGATCTACAGGGAGGGAAAACAGTACACCTCTCGGAACAGGGTCTGGGAGGCTGTGGTGGCTGCTGCACGCAATGTTGATCGAAAACAGATCAAGCAACTGACAGAATCTATGGATGGAAGGCTGTTGAGTGTCATCATAAAGAAAGGTGGCTATACTGATCACTAATTTTTTGGGTTTTTGTCTTTGCATGTCAGAAATGTTTATTTCTATATTTTGTGCACTGATATTGGTTTACCTGGTGAAAATAAACAAGTGAGATGGGATTATATTTGTTTTTTATTAAATTGTCTAATAATTCTGCACAGTAATAGTTACCTGCACAAACAAATATCCTCCTAAGATAGCCAAATCTTAAAAAAAACACTCCAACTTCCAAAAATATTAAGCTTGGATATTTATGAGTCTTGTGGGTTGATTGAGAACATAGTTGTTGATCAACAATAAAAATAATCCTCTAAAATACAATTTGCCTAATAATTCTGCACACCGCGTATATCTATATATATAATCGTCTTATCCCGTCTGTCTGTCTGTCTGTCTGTCGGGGAAATCCCGCGTCACTGATTGGTCCAGCAGCGGCCAATCAGCGACGCGGGATTTCAGAAAAAAGATGGCGGCCGTTAGAGGCTCATCTGCGGGACGGAGCTCAGCGGCGATGCAGCCGGGAGATGACTGGCGCGAGGCTCTCATCTCCCGGCCGCTAGCAGCAGAAGAACCCCGACCGGCGAGCAGCCGCTCATCTCCCGGCTTCTCGCAGCGGAAGTAGCCGCACAGGCAGTGGCGTTGACCTCCATGCGGCTAGGGTGTCAAGGGAGGACCGGGGAGCGGCGCTGCGGGTCGGGATACTTCTGCTGCGAGAAGCCGCTCATCTCCCGGCTTCTCGCAGCGGAAGTAGCCACACAGGCAGCGGCGCTCCCCGGTCCTCACCAATACGATTCTGCTCCCCGGTCCTCACCTATACGATTCGCTGATTGGTCGCGGTCTCTGGCCGCGACCAATCAGTGATCTTGGCGCAAAAGTTAAACACCGCTGTGCTGATTGGTCGCGGCCGCTGCCCGCGACCAATCACCGATTTGGACGCCACATTTAAATAGCGGCCACGACCAATCACCGATCTTGGCGCAACATTTAAACACTGCTGTGCTGATTGGTCACAGACGCTGCCCGCGACCAATCAGCGATTTTGGCGCCAAATTTAAACACTGCTGTGCTGATTGGTCGCGGACGCTGCCCGCGACCAATCAGCGATTTTGGCGCCAAATTTAAACAATGCTCTGCTGACTGGTCGCGGATGCCAGCCACGACCAATCAGCGAGATTGGCGCCAAATTTTTACAACGCTCTGCTAATTGGTTGCGGACACCAGCCACGACCAATCAGCGAGATTGGCGCCAAATTTAAACAATGCTCTGGCGCCAAATTTAAACAACGCTCTGCTGATTGGTCGCGGCCGCCAGCCGACCGCGACCAATCAGCGAGATTGGCGCCAAATTTAAACACCACTCTGCTGATTGCGCCCAGTCGGCCGCATACATATTCTAGAATACCCGATGCGTTAGAATTGGGACACCATCTAGTATATATATAAATATATTCACTTGTGGAAAACCCTTTTAACTAGGGCTGTGGTGTCAGTAAGTCAAATTTCCAACTATAATAATTACTAACACCAAATATACTGCAACAAATAATAGTAAATATTCAGCAATTTATGCATGAAAATAATTTATAATATACAATATTAACACTATATAAGTATTTACATTTTTTTCTACCTGCAGTTGGAGTTGGTACGTTCTTCTGATACTAACTCCACAGCTCGGCTTTTCCTTCTTTCCTGCTCCTCTAACATAAAAGTACAGCAATTAATTACGACAAGTTAATCATTTAAATGCTGCTGTCAATCTCTGACAGCAGCACGTAAATGTAACCAGTGCCACTGCTTCCATTTACCAGCTCCCATCTGTGCCCTGTGACATGATCTCGGGGGCTGATGGGTCACTAGGACAGTGAGGGCCCTGTGCCCGCTGTCTTGGTGCTCCTCTGGAGCTCATCTATATGCTGAGCTTCAAAGGAGACCGAGATTTAGGCTTCCGTCCCACTATCAGTATTTGGTCCAATTTCACCACAAATGGATTTTTTTCCCCATTTTTAGTACATTGAATAGTAAAATGAATCATTCAAAACTACAAGTAACCCCAAAGTCATGCCAGTTTCCATGGCCCAGAAGATTCTCTGAAGGAAGAGTGTCATTGGGTGACTGCTTCTTTGGTAAATACCATAAACATTAGCACTTAAAAAGGTCCATATGTCTGGAACCGTATAGATGATTTCGAAAGAAACAAAAAAAAGCTCAGTGATAAGAAACAGATGATGGTTATTAATGGAACACACTAACTGGGTCACATTTAAAAGTGGTGTACCCCAGGAGTCAGTATTGGGACTTCTATTTAATACAATTATTAATGACCTTTTGGGGGGTATACAGAGTAAAATTTCAATATTTTCAGATGATCGTAAACTCTGCAAGGTTATCAGTACATAGGAGGATAATGTAATATTACAGAGGGATTTATGTAAGCTTGAGGTTTGGGCTGAAAAATGGCAATTGAAGTTTAATGTAGATAAATGTTCTTGCTTGGGACAAATTACAATGTACAATTATGTACTAAACACTGGGAAAACCATCACTGGAAAAGACTTGGGTGTATGGGTGGACAGCAAACTCAACTTTAATAACCAGTGCTAGGCCGCTGCTGCCAAGGCAAATAGAACCATGGAAGCATTACAAGAGGCATAGATGCTTATGATAAGAACATAGTTTTGTCTGTATACAAGTCACTAATTCAGCCACATTTAGAATACTGTGTATAATTTTGGTCTTTGGTGTATAAGACGGACATAGTTGAACTAGGACGTATGCAGACAAATGCAACCAAGGTTATTAAGGGAATTGGTGCACTGCAATTCTAAGACAGGTTATCAAAGTTAGGGTTATTCAGTTTGGAATAATGAAGGTTTAAGGGCGATCTTATTACAATGTACAAATATAAGAAGAAACAGTATAGAGATCTTATTAAGGAACTTTTTACATATAGACCTTCAACGATGACAAGTAGGCACCCTCTCCTACTAGAAGAAAGATGGTTTCTCAGTCATCATAGATGGCGATTCTTTACTCTAACAATAGTGAAATTACGGGACTTTCGGGAACATAAACATCACAGTAAAAGATAATGCCTTACCAACACCAGGTCAGATTACCAGTGCACCGCAGGATGCAGCAAGCCTCCATGATAAAGGCGGGGGCAGCACATGTGCAAAATACTAATGCCGACAGCCACTCACTAACCTACCAATTCTTGGAGGGGGTGGCTGTGTAGTATTATGCATGCACACCGATGGAGTTGTGAGCTTGCGTATTTTGGCCAAAATATCGTCCAATACCTCATGTGGTGTACCTATCTTATATACTATTTTTCATCTTTTTTGCACATCTTTTTGCAGGATGCAGCCAGGCCTCTTTAGTGTTGGCTGGGTGAATTGGGGCGTCTGTCCTGTGGGGGTGCATGTATATAGTTCTGGGCAACCCGCCTGATCTAATACTATGGGCGTCATCAATACGCTGCAAGCAAGACATCAATAGGCTGCAAGCCAGACACTGTGTATCACACATATCTGTGTGACTGGCGCCCTATGCAGACTCCATCGGTGTGCATGTATAATACTACACAGCCACCCCCTCCATGAATTGGTAGGTTAGTGAGTGGCTGTCTGCATCAGTATTTTGCACATGTGCTGCCCCCGCCTTTATCATGGAGGCTTGCTGCATCCTGCAGTGCATTGGTAATCTGACCTGGTGTTGGTAAGGCATTATCTTTTACTGTGATGTTTTTTGAAATTATGTCCAATGTTCACCATTTTTAATATTCAGACTTTCGGGAACATCATATTGTAATTGTTGATTTACTAAACAAGTTCAAGTATGGCCCGGATGCTTTTGTTGAAAAATATATTACAGGTTATGGGAACTAGATTCTGTGATAGGACGTTCATCCAGGGAACTAGTCTAATTGCCATTAGTGGAGTTGGGAAGGATTTTTTCGTTAATAGGGGGCAATTAGCATCTGCCTCATGGGTCTTTTGCCTTCCTTTGTATCAACATGTTAGGTTATAGGTAGAACACAATGGATGTCTTCTTTCAATGTACTGTGTGGGGAAATGTATTGTCAGGGGGAATCATACTGTACATCATGCTGTGTGTAATAGGACCGTGGGGGCATCATATTGAGTGTGATAGCCACTGTGGGGCCATGAAAGTGGTATCATACTGTGTGTAGGCATATATGAGGAATTGGACTAGATTAGAATACTGGCATTCGAGAAAGAATGTCACACCGATTGTACTCCCGGGATTATGGTGTGCTGTGTAATAATATATGGTAGCAGGACCCCTCTAGTCTTCATTCCAGGTATACTAACTGCTCAGTGTTACATTGATTTGGTCGTGGAACCAGTGATATGGACATTTCTTAAACGTGCCTCAGTAACTATTTTTCAACATGGAAATGTTAAGCTACATGTTGCAGGTGCTACTGTGAGCAGCATGCTTGACTTAAACATGATACCATGGCCAGAAGCATCTCCGGATTTGACTCCCATCAAGCACTTCATTGGTCGAGCATTGCAAAAGGAGTTGCCGTCAGCAGATCTTGATGATTTGTGTGCCCAAGTGCATTCATTATTCCTCTCTGCTCTGCCTTGCTCACCGCTCCGGCGGTTCCTCTCTGCTCTGCCTTGTCCACCGCTCCGGCGGTTTCGCCCTGCTCTGCCTTGCTCACCGCTCTGGCGGTTCCTCCTGCTCTGCCTTGCCCACCGCTCCGGCGGTTTCGCCCTGCTCTGCCTTGCTCACCGCTCTGGCGGTATCTCTCTGCTCTGCCTTGCCTACCGTTCCAGCGGTTCCTCTCTGCTCTGCTTGTCTACCGCATCTGCGGTTCTGTTCCTGAATCCCAGTTTGTACTGGACCCTATCCAGCCTGCGCTCCAACCTGCTAGTGCCTCCCTGTCTGCACTCCAGCCGTGTTTGCCAGTACCCCCCTGTCTGCATACCAGCCGTGCCTTGCCAGTGCCCTCCTGTCTGCATACCAGCCGTGCTTGCCAGTATCCTCTTGTCTGCACTCCAGCCGTGCCTGCCAATACCCAACTGTCTGTGTGCCAGCCTAACCTGCCCGTTCCTGCATTCCCCGGTGTGGGTCAACAGCTGTGACCGGGGTCTAACCTGGAGTAGCACCTGGTCCCTCTGCTCGGTTCCTCCTTGGTTCACGGAGTCGTTAGCCTCCGTGCGACCTTGGTCGGATCGGGTAGATACTTAGTTATGCCCCTCCAGGCACTCCTCGGTTCATGGTACAGTGGGATCACTAATCACGCTCACGCCAGTCAGTCCAGGCACGAGTGTAACAGTTTTATTTATGTTGTATCGTGTTTGAAGGTTGCCTTTTCCTGATGGCAGGTTTCAGCTCTTTCCAAAGATGCTCAATAGGATTTAGGTCAGGGCTCATAGAAGGCCACTTCAGAATAGTTGAAAGTTTTCCTCTTAGCCGTTCTTGGGTGTTATAAGCTGTGTGTTTTGGGTCATTATCCTGTTGCAAGACCCATGACTGAGACCAAGCTTTCTGACAATGGGTAGCACATTTCTCTCTAGAATCCCTTGATAGTCTTGAGATTACATTTTACCCTGCACAGATTCAAGACACCCTGTGCCAGATGCAGCAAAGCAGCCCGAGAACATAACAGAGCTCCTCCATGTTTCACAGTAGGGACAGTGTTCTTTTCTTGATATGCTTCACTTTTCCGTCTGTGAACATAGTGCTGATGTGCCTTGCCAAAAACTTCAATGTTTGTCTCATCTGTCCATAGGACATTCTCCCAGAAGCTTTGTGGCTTGTCAACATGTAGTTTGGCAAATTCCAGTTTGGCTTTTTTATGAAATTTTTTTCAACAATGGTGTTCTCCTTGGTCGTCTCCCATGAAGTCCACTTTGGATCAAACAACAACGGATGGTGCGATCTGACACTGATGTTCCTTGAGCATGAAGCTCACCTTTAATCTCTTTAGAAGTTATCCTGGGCTCTTTTGTTACCATTCGAATTATCCGTCTCTTTGATTTGTCATCAATTTTTCTCCTGCTGCCACGTCCGGGGAGGTTGGCTACAGTCCCATGGATCTTAAATTTCTAAATAATATGTGCAACTGTAGTCACAGGAACATCAAGCTACTTGGAGATGGTCTTATAACCTTTACCCTTAACTTGCTTGTCTATAATTTTCTTTCTAATCTCCTGAGACAACTCTTTCCTTTGCTTCCTCTGGTCCATGTTGAGTGTGGTACACACCATGTCACCAAACAGCACAGTGAGTATCTGTAGCCCTATATACAGGCCCACTGACTGATTACAAGATTGTAGACACTTGTGATGCTAATTAGTGGACACAACTTGATTTAACATGTATCTGTTGTCACATTATTTTCAGGGGTACCATCATTTTTGTCCAGGCCTATATCATGAGTTACATTTTTTAAAACTTCTGTGGAAGCAGGGTTGAAAAGCAATGTCTGACTTCCATTTGTTCATTTTCATAGATTTTTAATTTATTATTACTTTTGTCAGATTCAAATTATTTCTGTGACCATTGTGGGTTTTTCCTTTCATTAAACGAGGGGTACCAACAATTTTGACCACGTATGTATGTATGTACAAACACACACACACACACATATGTATATATATATATATATATATATATATATATATACACATACACACATACATACATATATATATATATACACACACATATATATACACAGACACATATATATACACACATACATATACATACATACACATATATATACACACACATACATATATATATAGTGATGTAGCAGACATCCCTTTAATGGTTTGGTGTGTTTTTGAATGACCATGTACCTTCCTCTTTAACGGACTGGTCACATGACTGTGACATCACACAGGTCCTTATGCACACAGAGGGTGTGGACACATGACTCTGACATCAGTTAAGGTCCTATCTGTGTGTGTGCTGCAGTATATATAAACCCTGTGTGATTTGTGACAGGTGTGTTCCGGTGTGTAGGAGTTCCTGGGTGTTGGGAGCTCCTGTGTGGGCACCGTGTGAGCGGCACGAGGCTGTTCCCTGTGTGTGGGGAACACCGCTCGTGGGAAGCCTGGTGAGGCCTGGTGGACTCCGGTGGAGGTGAAGCCTGGATCCCTGTGAGAGTGTGGGGGATGCCAGTAAGCCTCGGAGTGCCACACAAGCACCGCTCGTGTGAGGCCTGGTGAGGCCTGGTGGACTCCGGTGGAGGTGAAGCCTGGATCCCTGTGTGTGTGTGTGGGATGCCAGTAAGCCTCGGAGTGCCACACAAGCGTCCTGGAAGACAGAGCCTGGATCTGTGTGTGAGAGATGCCAGTGGTCTTGGACGGGTGGAGGTCTGGAGACCACGTGTGGTCAAGCCTTAGAGTCACAGTGGTGAAATGGACTAAAAGCAGCTGAAAGCCGATAAAGGTAATACTCTTTATGTTATGGACATTTTCATGGACATTGTTTTATTACCTTGCGGAAGGCTGTAATTAGAGCCAAGTGGGCCGGTGTGCCACTTGGGCTCGTGGACATTATGTATGTGAAATACGGTTTATGAAGTGTAATAAACTGTGGATTGTGAAACACGGCAAAGTAGTTGCTGGTGTGCAGTGATTGACGCAGCAAAGCGAGTATCCCCCAGGATAATAAGTAGTGCTGCCTTACAATATATATACACACACATATACATACATGTGTGTGTATATATATATATATATATATATATATATATATATATATATATATATATATATATATATATATATATATATGTGACACCCCAGGGGTCTGGTTGCCACAGTAATAGAGATATTATGTCTGAGAGCAAGTGGGAGGTTTCTCTGGTCAGGATCCCTAAACATGCAACACGGTCCGCCCAGACCTGGGAGGGGAGGAATCTGCCCTTTTAAACTGGGTCTGGGGCGGGATTAGAGTAGTCAGAGTGAAGCTGCAGACAGAGTCAGAGTCTGGAGAGGGAAAGTGAGATCAGGAGCTCTGGAGGAGCAGTAGCTGAAGTCCAGGGGCTGGAGCTGAGCAGAGCTCGCCCTGGACGAAGACACTAAAACCGGACACAGGAGTCCGAGGCTGTGGGGACTGATATACACCCAGCAGCAGAAAACAGCCGGCAGGGGATTCCAGGTCCTCTGGCCATAGAAGCCCGGAGGCTCAGTCACAAAGAAGGGACCAGCGCCGCCATCCAGGAGCGGAGGCTAACAGAAGTCCCCAAGTCACCAGCCATACGGGTGAGCACCACACGGTATACTCAGGGACGTGGGCTACTTGTAACCGCTGACAGCAAGGTAGCCAGGAAGAGTGCAGATAAACGGGGAGGCCTACAACTCCACCTGGCCAGGGGAACTCCTGCTTGCTCGCAGACTGACCAGGCCCCTTATACTAGCCAGTACTCCCTGGAGGGTCTGCCTTGTACCATCAGTAAAGACCCTAAACTGCACCTCCCGTCTCTGTGATTCCTTGCCGCTCCTGCACCATTAGCACTGGGACCCTCAGACCATCACTCCCATCATCTTCCAAATTAGCTGCCCTGAGGCAATACTTCTCCCGTGGGGAGTCATCCCATACTCGGCTGCGCAAACAACATCAGCCTCAGCGGTCTGCAGCGCAGCGGCGGTCCCCACTGACCGCAATCCACGGGTGGCGTAGTCGGACACTTATTACAATACAAATAGACTGCCACTGGTTTGACCACCCTGGGCACGGACCGGGTCACCGCCACACGGAGACTACAACCCCCAGCATTCTACAACAGGCCCGGTTCCGGGTTCCCCTGCACAACACAGGCCCAGGGGGTGCGTCATATATATATATATATATATATATTACACTACCGCTCAAAAGTTTGGGGGTCACCCCCACAATTTTGTGTTTTCTATAATAACTCATACGTTTATTTATCAAATGAGTTGCAAAATGAATAGAAAATATTGTCCAGACATTGACAAGGTTAGAAATAATAATTTTTATTTGAAAGAATAATTTTCTCCTTCAAACTTTGCTTTTGTCAAAGAATGCTCCCTTTGCAGCAATTACAGCATTGCAGACCTGGCATTCTAGCTGTTAATTTGCTGAGGTAATCTTGAGAAATTTCCCCCCATGCTTCCTGAAGCCCCTCCCACAAGTTGGATTGGCTTGATGGGCACTTTTTGCGCACCATACGGTCAAGCTGCTCCCACAACACCTCAATGGGGTTGAGATCTGGTGACTGCGCTGGCCACTCCATTACAGATAGAAGACCAGCTGCCTGCTTCTTCCCTAAATAGGTCATGCATAATTTGGAGGTGTGCTGTTATAGGAAGAAATTGGCTCCAATCAAGCGCTGTCCACAGGGTATGGCATGGCGTTGCAAAATGGAGTGATAGCCTTCCTTATTCAAAATCCCATTTACCTTGTACAAATCTCCCACTTTACCAGCACCAAAGCAGCCCCAGACAAACACATTACCTCCACCAGGCTTGACAGATGGCGTCAGGCACTCTTCCAGAATCTTTTCAGTTGTTCTGCATCTCACAAATGTTCTTTTGTGTGATCCAAACACCTCAAACTTTGATGCGTCTGTCCATAAAACTTTTTTCCAATCTTCCTCTGTCCAATGTCTGTGTTCTTTTGCCCATATTAATCTTTTCCTTTTATTAGTCAGTCTCAGATATGGCTTTTTCTTTGCCACTTTGCCCTGCTCTGCCTTGCTCACCGCTCTGGCGGTTCCTCCTGCTCTGCCTTGCCCACCGCTCCGGCGGTTTCGCCCTGCTCTGCCTTGCTCACCGCTCTGGCGGTATCTCTCTGCTCTGCCTTGCCTACCGTTCCAGCGGTTCCTCTCTGCTCTGCTTGTCTACCGCATCTGCGGTTCTGTTCCTGAATCCCAGTTTGTACTGGACCCTATCCAGCCTGCGCTCCAACCTGCTAGTGCCTCCCTGTCTGCACTCCAGCCGTGTTTGCCAGTACCCCCCTGTCTGCATACCAGCCGTGCCTTG